>NC_142351.1:51549669-51858305 GCF_059441175.1 Urocampus carinirostris | reverse complement strand
ACGGGGTAGGGTGCTAATTGGTTGTCGACGCTGCTGCCGTGTTTTGGCATCAGCAAATTCAGCACATGCACTATCTCTGACGACCAAATTTGAGGCCAACACATATTCAAGACCAGAATCAAAATCGACTTGGCCTATTGGACCAATTGGCTTCTAACTAGGGCTACTGCAACTTTGTACAAAAGTAACAACGCAAAGGAACTATTTTCAACAGTTTAAAATGAAGTGCCTTACTGCCTAACACCTATACCTGCCCAAATCTGACTCCCCAGCTCAAATGGTACCTGTTTGAGATACGGACTTCTAGGGTAACCTTCTGTGGCGTCGATATGTCAGCACAGTGAATTTGGTGAGTTTTTCTTCAGGCGTTTGGGGGGGGGGTATTTGGCAGGCATTTTACCAGCCAAAATCTAACTCCCCTGCTAAAATTGACCCCGTTTGAGATAAAGAAAACTTGTGACTTCTAGGGTAACCTTCTGTGACGTCAATATGTCAGCACAGTGATTTTGAAGCGTTTCAAACGTTTCTTATAATATCACTATCATTATTATTAATAGTAGTAATAAAAACGAACTAGATTTGTCAAACACCTATTCAGTAACACATCACAAAGTGGAGATATTCCTCTGTTGGATCCCAAAGCCAAAAAACATAATAAGTTTAAAGTGTGTCTTACTTTGCAGACAGTATAGGCAGAGAAGTCCGATTTTAAATAAAGAAAAAAAAAATCTTTACACCGCAGGATCCAATGCAACCAGGGTTTCATTCACAATAAAAATACAGTACATATGGCTATTATGGTACATCAAATAAAGGCTTTTCGTGTACAATTAGTTGTGATTGTTGATATTATAGCGTACATTGATTCCTCTCTGGAGTTGGTGACTTTTGCATCCACTTTAACAGATGCATTTTGTAGAATACGATCGCGCTTTATTGTTTTAATAAACGCGTTATATAGAATACAATCGCAGAATGCAAGCGATGGGGGGGTCGATTTTGCAGGGGAGTCTGATTTAAGCACCTCACGGGACCTGCAGCCTCACAATTGCTTTCTCTCCTGACTCTCTCCAGTCGCTTCCTGAACCCAATCAAAATGCACGAAGCACCCTTTATTTCTACTCTTCTGCCTTTTTGCAGAGTCCGTTTTAAGTGATGAATTTGTTTTCAATGTAACGAGCCGCTAAAGCGACTAGCTGTCGCCGTGTTTAACATTTTGTTTTGGTTGGCACATTAACTTGTGTGCCCGCCTCAGTGTTTGACTGACAACACACACCAGCCTAACACAGTCATGCCCATCCAAGACAAAAAACCCTGTGATAGCATTTGCTGTGTTCTCAGAACACAATGCACTGTTACATTTATATCAATGACAGTAAAAACAATGAATTCAGAATCCGCAAAGCAGTGAACTAGCGATAACCAAAGCCTGAAGTAGCACAGGATTACTGTATATCAGCTATTTGTTTCTTCTTTTAATTCATTGTCTTTTAATCAAAAAAAAAATCAGATGAAATATTCCCACTAATATTTCCAAGAGTTTTTATTGATAAAAATTGGATAGGTATCGGTTTCCAGCCTTTGTATCCAATCAATCATCATTTTCCCCCTTGTCCGGCCATTTCTCCAGTTTTTACCCAGCGCGACCCGGACTGAAAAAGTTTGTCCACCACCATACCTGTCAACCTGTACGTTTTTGCCGTACAGAGTACGTTTATTATGCATTTTAAGACGTGTACGACGTACGAGAAAATCTGTAAGGAAAAGCGCAAATGTATCAATTATGGGTACCATCTGGTATACACCGACTATCACGAAATGGCAAATCAATGAAGTCAAACAAGTTCGAGTTGTGTAGTGAAAGGAAGTCCGTCTCTTTTTAGAGAACCGGCTTTTTCGGCTCAACTCATTAAAGAGAGCAGGCTCTCAAACGGCTCACTTGCTTTGATGCATTATATTACGAAGTGTTATGTTGCTGGTTTAATATCAGGTAATTGTGTAATTTTGTAACTGTAATCCTGTGCAGTCCTTTGAGACATTTTTGTGATTAAGGGCTATATAAATAAATTTGACTTGACTTGACTTGTATAAAGAAGTTAAGAAAAAAAGGAAAAGACAGGTTTGTGGTTATCCCTTTATTCAGTATATTACCAACAATAATTAAATGCAGAATTTGAATAAGAAAATGTAATATTCTACTTAATTATACTTGCATGTATTTTTTCCTTCTACAGTGAACATCCAAGCTACTTAATTTTTGAACTTTTTTTATAGTGAACCTCATTCATGTCGAGCAACTCAGGATCTTACAACAAAATGTTAATTAACAATATATATAACAAAACACATGTACAATATAACATGTTAAACTACATACATAAACATGTTTGGAAAAAAATATGGTGTAAGATTATTTTGTATTTTGTAAGGGAAAATACGACATTTTGTAAGGGCATGGAGCCGTGGAAGTTGACAGGTATGCACCACTGATCTAAGGTCAAGAAGAAGGAAAAGAACAAGAAACTCCAGCTCTCACCTTTGTCTCAAGTCAGAAGAGAGAGAGTTACAGCTGTGCACGGAAAGCAGTGTGGACGACTTGCGCGCGCCAATTGGCGACGGATGCAGACTGCAGCTGGACGCCGACGGTGATGGAGTCACGGAGAGCCGGTGCCCGTCAGCCACCAGCGGCACCGAGTCCCTCCGGCGGCTGAGCAGCAACTCCGCGCCACTTGCGTCAGAAGGCAGAACAACAATGGGCGGCACGGTCACCAACCCTGCGCCCACTCTCTGCCTGGCAGTCGACCTTTCCAACGAGTTCGAATCCCTGCAGCCGGCGGAAGCCGACAAGGGAGTCGGGCGAGTTCCGTCGCTCTCGTCATCCAAAATCAGCTTGCTTGGGTCGGGGACGGCATCCCGTTGGCGCCGCTGATGCCCCTGCCACCCTGTCCCCTCTCGCTCCCCTGAGGTGCCCTGCGCGGGGCGTCCGTCCAGCGAGATGTTGGACAGGAACAAAAGAGCAGCTCGTCTCCTGTTCCAATTGTCGCGGTTCCTCCGATTTTGGCTGCTGGCGGAGGCGCAGGCGGCCGCCGCCATGCTGCGCGTCCCGCAGCCGGCTAGTGGAAAATCGCGGTCTCCTTGTCAAATCGGTTTTACCCCGCGCGAGGCGGTACACGCCCTACAAGCGCTACCATTGGACAAAAACTGCCTGCGCCTGTGACGTCACTCACCTGCTCTTCCGGACTAAATGGCGCTGCGGTCACACCACAACAAATAGATAAACACATGGAATGATACAAAACAAAATACGCGGCCGTGCAGCGCAACAGTGAGTTTGAAACGTCCCAAAAGCTTTTTCAAACACTTCAAAGTAAAGTTATATTTATTTTATTTATATTTGAACATGTATTCGTTATCAAATATACCAATATGATCATTTCCAGCAATGAATAGCCTACAGTTTTCATCTAACAAATGTTTTTTTGCTTCTTAAACTAAAAATGATTTTAAATCATTAAATGTCATGTCATTGCAAACAGTACATGTCATTCTTTTGACATTAAAAAGATGAAGGCTAGATTTTTTTCGCACCCGCCATTCTTACGGGCGAAATACAATCAGAAACACAATCAGTCTCTAAATTCTTGTTTGAAACCAGAAGAGACAAAACTTTGCAAAAAGAAAATTTGCGCACAAAGACTCACTTTAACATTAAGCAGCCGTTGTATACTAGTATTGAGTAAAGATTTATTTTTTTATTTTTTAAAAAGGGGTAGATGTTTCAAAAGTAATTGAGGCTCATGTTATGTAAGACTAATAAAAAAATTCTCGACTTACAACTATTTTAAAAAGTCAAGTCAAGTCAAGTCATTTTTATGTGTATAGCCCTCAATCACAATAAGTCTCTAAGGGCTTCACAGATTAGTACACTATGTTACACAGACTATTTTTCAGCCGACAAGAAGAGTAGGTTATTATTCATATGCAAGTATTTTTGCTTATTATTAAAACCCATATCTTATTTTTAACGGGTAAATTAGTTTTTACCACTGAAAGCCGCTAAATAATACACACTGTCCCTAGGTTTTGTTTGTTGGCCATTGTCCACAAAATCATGTGAGATTTTGCATCAGTGTGTCCATTAGTTAGTTTTCCTGACAGCTAAAAAGAGAAAGACAACTAGAAGAGCTAAGTTGTGCAAAACTTGAAGGTATCTTTAAAAATGGTGCAACGAGTAATAAAGGCTAAATCAAATCATCAAAATGACAATTTTTGTGAGAGTGCTTAACACCCTTAGTGTTGTTCATAACTAAGTAGTTTAAAAATTAAATAATGTCATAAACAAAGAAAGAAAACTCAGATTTTGGGGCACTTTTACTACTTATGGGCATCCCTCGCACAGGACTCGTTTAAAAATGCTATAAGGATAAAGAAGGCGATTGGAATTAGCGTTGTCGGCACAGCTGTTATTGGCCACGGCCCATCTCTGTTACGAAAGCTCAAAGGATTTGTTTGCGTTCATCCCCTACATCGACACCGCTGCGGCTGAACTGATGGGTAGACACAAGCCATCACTGCTCTCGCTATCGGAAGCTAATATTAGCATTTGCACGCACAGATCTGAATGGCCACTAACAAATTCGACACGACCTTCCAGCCATGCTGGGCTGACAGCTGGTTAGCCTTCAAAGCTGACGCCCTCTGAAAGCCTCCCCACTGAGGACTCAATTTCTACTTTGCTTCTTGCAGCTATTGTGGGGTTAGAGGTCAGCACCCATACTGCTCAGCTCGCTTGCCCTGCATGTTGTTGACTATGAGTGAGTGACCCTGACGTTAGGGCTGCAGCTTCCAATACCTTTGCAATGCTGCTACTGGAAATTCTTGTAAAAAAATCCAGTATTTAGTCAAAGTTACAAAAATAAAATTAAAATGGAAAAGGCAAGCTGCATCAAAGTTGCACACTTCACCAGGCTTATGGTCAACATGCTTAATCCCCTTTTCTGGCACCCTTTACTGCAGATTGAAAGTACCTAACAGTCAGGTTGTGTTGTTGACAGAAATTTGTTTATTCTAAATGAAACAAACACATTCTGTCAAGACGGTCACTCCGGGACTTGTTAACAGAAATACAGCCCAATCCTTCGAGGGTCATGTATAATTTGGCATTATTTTCAAGTTGGCCTTCTCCCTATGTTGTCGCTATTTTCACATGCAATTTTAGACTTTTGATGCTTCAATCTATATAAGCCTCACTTAACCCTGAGAGACCCAGCATTGTTCTTATTTCTTCCAACAAGTTGTAGAAATGTTTTTGTTGACTTTCTTCACATTAACATAGTCATTAGGAGCTATGGTTAAGACTCATAATTTGTTAAGAAGCCCACAATCTGCAAAACTCTGGCTTTGCAACAACACTTTGTTACCTTGGACTTGATTTATCAGAGTTAGGTAGGTATAATAACATTGTCATAAGACTTCACAAACATTTCATTTTCATATTCAATATCTAACACCATCAAAGTTATTGAAAGTTATATATTTTTGTCTGTGTCTTGCGGATTTGAATACATTCAATACTCAGCACAGTGTGGAGCACATTTTTTTTCTCTTTGTTGAAATGACGCCCAAATGTATGTAATTCCTAAGCAATAATATATGACAATCTAAAGCAATGTTTTGCTGTTCACAGTACAGAAAAGATGGAATCCCGAGACTAGTAGAATCCTGTCCCTATGGTGCAGTTCTCTGATGTGCTACCAAATAATGGGAGGGTTTGTGGCCCCAGCTTCACGCTTTTCTGTGGAGCTGTCATATTGCGAAGGATTGTGGGCTTGTGCTAATACTGTACCAGCACACGACTGTCTGCAAAGATCAACGGCTAAAACATAATCCGCTGGGGAACTCGTGTGCCGCTCGGCACTTTCAAACACGGCAAGGGCGTGCACTCACACCAATATTTGTCCCCTTTAGTGCGAGAGGGAAAACAGCAACGCTATTACATAACTAGAGATGACGTCTAGTGAGGCTGGCAAAGGTCACCGGGTCGGGTGCACGAAAGCAATGCACCATTTCTTGCATTGTGATGAAAAACTGCAACAAAAATAATTATATTCAATCTCAGACAGCTTTTTAAATGTTATTTTTAATCAGAACTGCGTCTTATGTCTTCATTTTCATTTGTTCTGTGCGTGACTTGGAGTGAACGCATGATGGAGCTGGATGAAAAATACGCTACTGCCTCTACCTGGTGACAAGCATGTACTTCAACGCCTCAGTAAAAGAAATTCCAATTTGAACATTAACTGCATTTAAAGGTGGGCGTCGTAGTTGGTGTCCTCAAAAGGTTGAAAGTAGGATATTTTCTCTATTAAATATATGTTTGGGCCCAAATGAGTTATTTCATGATTGTCTCAGCGTTTTTTGTTAGTGCAGTATGAAAAAGTGATAAAAGGCCTGTTTCAAATACTGTACAGTCCAAACGCCAACCCAAACCTCCAAGATAAAAAAACAAAGTTTATTCAACCGTGTCTAAGAAATGCACATATTTATGGAATGAGCTGAAGGGGGCTGTGATCATGACTTTAAGCGAGGAGATGGTGACAGAGAGTTACAATGCTTCAAAATCCGTACAGTACCCTTTTAAGGTCACAAAGTCAATCACCAGCCACAGTTTGGAAATATTGGTGGAAAAGCATTGATAGGTGCTCCTGTGCAGTTTTCCGACCAGATCATGAAGGTAGGGCGGCCGCAGATAGCACAGGAATGGAATGCGGCTTAGCAATTGGAGGTGGGACCAAAGAACACTACATGAAGACTCTGGGCTATTCAGCTGGAATCACAGGTAGTAATCCTCCTCTTCGATATCCGCGTGCATGTCCCCAAAACCGAGGGCCTGGATGTCGTGTGTGATGTCGCTGATGCGGCGATTGAACTCTTGAGATCCTGTCATTAGGGAGTGGCTGTCATACCTACGGGAAAAACATTTGGTGTGACCTGTAGATACAGACAATTTCCCCAAAAAGTAGTAAGCAAATCAGCTAGGTGTAACAAAGTTGAAATTTAATTGTCTTGAGTTTTTTTGAATTCTCACAAAATCAGTTTTTTTGTTGCATTACTGTTAAAATTCTGGTACCGCATTCATTTGTAAAGCCATGGGCGTGCGTGACTGTCTTTTTCGTTTGGCACTTTATGGGCTTCTGCGCTTGCCGTACCTTCAGCTCAATAACCTCGTGCTGAAAGTAAGCTGTGCCCAATATCTGTTTGGGTAAAAATGCATATTTTGCTAGATATAGGAGCTGCTTTCACGAACTATTTTTGCACATTAATGTATATAAGTTGTGCAAAATGATGTATGTAAAAAAGCACCAATTAAAAGTAAAGTAATGCAGCTTGAAACGATGTTTACAACATGTTTCAATGCAACCACGCGATGATGTGGGGCATGTTGAGTGATGTCCCGTTTTTGTATTTTGGTTAATGATTTAGATGATTGCAGTCGTGCACCGACGCCCTGACTTTTGTATTGTTTTGTTTACTGAATGCAGGTACGTGGGAAAGCTATGTTCATTGTTATTATTAACAATTTCACTATTAATGTGTTTGCATGTTGTCTGTTGGCCATAGCTTCAGCTCTATCACCTCGTGCTGAAGATGATTGCAGTTGTGCACAGATGCCCAGACTTATTTGTATTGTTTATTGAATGCAGGCAATAAACAGAGTTACTGTGGACCCTTGTGTCGCGCATGATTGAGGGTCGTTACATAAGGCCCCCCTCAAGCGGAGGACCTCAATTATTACAGCACGGCAGGATGATGATTGAACACGGTCACATATGGCCAAAATGACCAATTACCCTTAACCCTTCCCTCCAGAAATTTGTAGTTGCCTATTAGTTGCCAAAAGAAGGTGACAAAACACTACTCTTGTCCAAATGAAGCCACTCAATTGACCTCAAAATGACTTTCGGGATGATGGCTAATTGTGGGGAAAAACAGGTGATATGTGTAGGGTGATGTCCTTGCTACTGGGACGCATGACTAGTTCTGAACCAGCAGACGTCTACCGACTAAATATCTTTCTCTCGGATAAGGTACTAGTGTGCAACCGTTACGGAAAGCATAACCGGTGCAAATTTAGTGCTGCGGGTGAGACGCTTCAAACACGTGTCAGATTAATTTAGGATATTAATCTTTGGCTGATATGAGAGTCAAGGAAGATGCAGGTTTGATATCAACAGGAGGCCTCCAGTAACCGCGGGGAGAAAAACGGACCCACTCCTTTGAATGACTCCCCTTTTCTCTTCGCGGCCCAGTGACCTGATTGTTTTTATTTGGAAGAAGTCAAGCAGTTGTAAAAACATACCATGATGACTTTCCTGTATCCTTCAAAATAAAGACTGAAAGTATGCATATATTTTAAACAGAATCATATAAAAGAGTAGAAAAATAGAGAATAAGTAATAGAAATAGTATGAACTCAAGTATATTCCATCAGAGCCATTTGTAACGCGAATAATAGAGATAATAGAGAAAATTACAAATAACTAGATTTAATATACCTTACACACGTCATAGAAAATCCCTGCTTATTTCTTTCACGAGCTCTTGTAGGCGCCGAATGTGAGGTGCATCATAATGACGTAAGCTTCGCGCCGAGTGTCACAATAGTAGGTGCTGGCGTGGGAGTTGAGGAAGCGCGAGTTTTGAGTTCAGAGTGTTTAATAAACGGGTGCTGACGGATGTTGCTCTTCAAAGAGGCCGTAAGCGCTTATGAATATTTTTTATTAACGGCGAGCAATCCATTAATCACACAAAATGACTACACTATTGTCACTTTCCACCTTACACCCACAGCTTTTTCCAACCCTCCAGAAAAATCAATCACATTCAATTTCCTATCCTGTTGAAATATTCAATTATTGTCTTTAGTTTGAATAAACTTAGTTGTGTTTTTACTACTGTGTGGGTTTTTTAAAAAATTTTTTTACCAAATCATTAATTCATTATAAAAGCAATGATCTGTGAAGTAATAAATACATTTGTAGCTCCTTCAATATTATGAGATTGATCATTATTTATTAGAGGGGATATTTGGCAATCATTACTCATTAATCTAAAAACGATTTCTTTCTAAACACAAGCCAAAAAACGAGATTTGGTTGCCGTAACAATGTTAATGTACCCTCTCATGGCACTGGCTGACGTGTTGCTCATGCTTCGCTTGATGCGTCCAAAGCTGTCGGTCAGGATTCCTCCCTCCCGGATTCCGATGCTTTCCAGGAAGGCCTCAAAGGCGCCCACGTCCTTGTCAGGGATGAACGGCCGCATGCCTGCAAGTCCAAATGCTTCAATCAGAACTTAGCACTTCTCTCTGGGACTACACAAGCTGGTTTCATCAGGGGTCAAGGTTTTAAATCAGAGTTTTCAAGGCAGGGTCATGATAAGAATGAGAGTGGTCGAGGAACAAACAAGGAATATATATTATTGCTCCCTTTGATGCAAAAAAATGGAAACTAAGCTAAAAGTAATTCCATTGCTTACTATCCAACTCTGAGGTAGGTCACGAGACTAAAATTTGAACCCAATCTCCCTGTTGCTGCCCGAGCAGTCAATTGTTCCACTAATCCCCCTCCTTAAAAAAAAAAATCAAATTTTAAACCCTTTAATCATGTGCTAATTCACTCGGATTGAACCGTGAGCACATTTTTCCTGGTGTCTTGCGTGTGTGTGCCGCTGTCTGGTTCTCACCAAGTAGCAGAAATTTGCGGTCGTCTCCATAAAGCTGCAGCAGCTCGGAGCAGAAGTTGCTGATGTCAGAGCCCAGCCTGTATTCCCGCAGAAACGCTGCAAAGTTGTGCAGCTCAGTGGCGTTGAGCTTGTTCCTCAGCTACATACGTGCATACACACACAAAATAAGCAACTTTCTTATAAGTTGAGACAATTGTTAGTCTAACAATGTCATATGGATCAATGGAACAGTGAATTTAGAGTATAAATTCGTTAAGAAAAATAGCATTATTTCAATAACTATCAAATTTTCAAGTCATTTTCTTTTTGAGTGAAGCTTCCCTTTAACATGTTTTATAAAACAGTTTTTTTCCCGATTGATTTAATATCATTGGTTGTATGATATTTACTTACATGAAACAAAGAGGTTTTTGAGGCTGTCCTTGCTCTCATGTATGTTTTAGATCAGGGGGTGGTGTAATAATAGTCTGTGCTTTGCAATAATCTGTGGTCCGTACAGCACTTTGAGACTCTTTTGATTAAGGGCTATACAAATCAACATGACTTGACCTGACTATTTTCTGTCTCAACCTTTAGGAAGGCACACACGGAGCTTATAACAGTTTATACCGAAATTAGAAAAGCCTGGCTTGGATTTGGCCCCAGGCATGTGAGAAGAAAGACCCCGCACCCGCCTACCGTCAACATGTAATCCTGCATGAGGGCAATTCCGGGGTCCACGCCCCCTGCATCGTCCGCCGATGATGGACAGTGATGGCCGTCTTGAAACGAAAGCGATGAACGTTCGCTGTACGTCTCGCCAAAGTAGAGCTCGGAGGCCTCCTGGGATCCGTCACTAGAGGAGGGCAGGCAAAGCGTCGTCAACCGTCGAGTCTAGAATACGCCAACCCATCCACATCAGACTCACTAGGAGCCACAGCAGCTGAACTCAGGCTCATAAGAGAAGGAGGTGTCCGTCATGCAGCTGTTACCTGACAAAAAAGCAAAGCAGTGCATGTAAGCTCACTTGGGAGCCAAAGAAGTAGAGGGCAGGAAAGAGGCTTCTTCCTGGTGTCCAAATTTTGTCCTTTGAGGATTGACATACAAAGCAAGTAAAAAATAAAGGGGGCTACATTGACTTGTCACTCACCGCCAAAAATAGTGGCTTTGGTTTGGTTTTGAAACAGAAACCCACATAGCTAAGTTAAGCTGAGGTTCAAATTGACCAAAAATGTTTTTCTATAAGAGGAATGTTGTTGTTCATTTTGAAATTGTTAATACCTAAGCGTAAATGAACATCTTGTCAAGTAAAGTCATATTTATTTGTATAGCCTTTAATCACAAGAAGTCTTAAACGGCTGTACAGACTACAGAGTACAATTGCACCATCCTCCAGCTGTGCAAGGAAAAACTCAAAAACTTCAGTATGAGGAAAGGGGCTGCTAATGAGGTAATTCCCCTCCCAGGATGACCAGGCTGCAACGGATGTTGCAAGAGCATCAACAGACAATACACACACATCATCAACATTATAATATAAGTAATGAAAGAATGGCTGGTTGACAGCTTCCTGTTCCAAAATCTTGACTGATGTAGCAGGTTCTAGATGATGGCTTAAATCAGGTCCAAGTGCCGGTACGATGGCTCAAAATGCACGCACCATGCAACGACCAGGTTCATCTTTCTCCCTCAAGGGCAAGAAAACAAGAGTATAAGTTCAACATCATTCATACGCTGTTGGCTATAAGTTTGTTTTGAGCCTAGATATAAACACTATTTTTGGAGAGAAAATATCCCTTTGATGTAATGCTGATTTAATGCTCGGCTTTTGTTTGTAGCAAGTGCAGGGAGTAAAAATGTGCTCCAGTTGGGCGGGACCCACTGGGCCGCAAAGGTCATTTGTACTTTCTTGACTACATTTCTGAGATGCTTAAGTACTTAGTTTTGCATGGAAGTCTTAGCAGCACAAATCCAAATGTTTCTGTTGAAGTTTTGTTGGCCAAATCCTTCGTAGAGGTTGAGCAGTGACCAGTGACCAGCGTAACAACCAGTCCAATTCCCCCCTTTGAAGTCTTGCAAGACCTTCTTCTGGCATGGAAAAAAAACGAAAACCAGGCCACCTGTCAATCATCCCTGCCAATTACTCACTTCTTTCCAGCCAGTAGCGCTCCGGCACAGCGTGGTGGAATCCAGCCCTGTCCACACACTCGATGGTCTGATGGCCGTAGATGATCTGGAACATCTGGCAAATCAGAGAACAGTACTCCTCTGCCGCGTCCTGTACGCACACAAGAGCCACAGTTTTGGTTTCTTCTATTGAATAGGGCCAAACCACATTTTTGCTCAGATGACGTTTTCAGCTGGAACAAAAAAAAGATTTCAGTTTTAAGAGTGAAACTCATTCAAAGGTAATATAGTGGCCTCTGCAAGAGTGATCACGGCTCAGTGAGAAAGCTATTCGGGCTTCAGGGAATCCCCCAATCCAAACCAGCTTTTTCAAATTTTCATGATAAAACATAAGACTCACCCGGTTGTCGGCAGCCAAAATGACGAGGTTACAGTAGGCGTCGGGGCACGGAGGGGGCTCCAACGGGTTGTGGTTCCTCCTCTCCCAGCTACCATAGCTCTTACCCCTCTCCCAGCTGCCTGTGAAGGCCTGCTGGCGTTCCCAGCTTCCGCCGTTGCCCCCCACTGTTCGCCGCTCCCAGCTACCCCCAGCTCCTATTACGGCGCCGCCTGATGGCCCTGGCCTCCGGCTCTCCCAGCTGCCGCCAGTCTTGCGCGTAGCTTGCTTCCTCTCCCAGCTTCCCCCAGCCAGCTTCCTTTCTAGGCTACCGCCACTTCCTCCTCCACGATCGGCATGTTGGTTCTTGTCGTGGCTGATCCTGGAGAGGGAAGGTCTCCAGTCCACTCCGCAGATCGTGTGCCGGCGCTCCATGGTACCACCTGTAGGCCGTGGGTCGGCATCGCTGCCGGCCGTTTGACGTCGGCCCTCGGCGCCCGTCGGCTGCTTTCGATCTAGGCTGTTGTCGCTGGCCACAACCGCGTCCACGTTTAAACCTTAAGCACAACCAGACGTCGGACAGCTTAAATGTCCAAAATGCTTCTAATACTAGGGTTTGACTTTGAGACAGGAAAATGCGCAGATCCTTGGCCTTTTCTTCCCCATAGTCATGGCCTGCCCTTGACTGGCTGCGAGACTTTAGTCTGCTAAGTCCAGACAACAGTTTCCCTGGAAAACCCCCCATTAGACAGACGACACATGGATGCCGGGTGAGCTGAACCAATGAAGTGCATTTGTGAGCTCTAACCCGGCATGCAAAGTAAGACAGAGATTGGAGGGAACGTAAAACAGCAGATTAAGTAATTTAGTCACGTTGCCAGGCCAGAGATCACTACCAGTCATGGTTCAATATGGTTGGGACTTCACCATTTTTAGAGTGAATCGGCTCCTATATCTGCTCTAGGACCGTGTGGAAATCAGGACCATGACCCTGCATGGTCAGGGTTGGGGGATGACCCGCATGCCTAAAAGTGGTATTATCAGTACGTTGGACTGCGAAAGTATGCTGTCAATAGATTACCAATGAACATCCATCAAAGCCTGGTTATCTTGGAAGGGTAATTAGGCTGTTTTTATTTTTCTCCTCATGTTTATTTTTTTTCTTCTGATTTTCTTTGCGCTCATTTCGGTTTGATAACAGGCCCGACCAGCTGTTAACTGTGGGCATGTGAAGCCCTTTTATACTTTTGTTTAATTTAGGGTTGTACAAACAAACGACTAAACTTGGACAGGCATCCAAGCCAATGTTTTCCCTGCCAGTCGTTAGACAAATGATTTATGGCAAGCAGTGCATGGCTATCCTCAATCAGCTCTCCAAATGGACAGAAACCTCACTTGCGTTTTCTCTCTACCTGATATTGAATTTGAGTTTTGGTGAACCGCTTATGTTTCATGCCATAAAGTGGATCTGCGCAATTTCCACAAAAAACACAAGTACACATCTTGAAAGAAGGGCTGGTTGTGGCAAGTCCATTACCTATGCCCAGAGACGGGCCGTTCGGCAATTCATAATATCTTCCTGACCTGTCTTGAGGACCAATAGGTGCAGTGCATCATCCCTCAAGTAGGATGCGGCGGCCAGTTGGTGTGTAGGGATCCTCATCAGCAGCTTCTCGTTGTCTCGCCAGGTTAGCAGCAGGCAGCGAGCAGACAGGCTCAAGATGCAGTCTTGCTCCGAACTGGTCTTATATGGCACTACCCTCAACTGCTGCTCACAGACAAGATGCCGTAACACCCGCCAAGCCATGTCATGCTTTTAATTTCTGTGTCGATCCTATGGAGAGCTCTCTGCCAAAAAGCTATTGAAGTTTACCTTAAAAAACTGACGTACTAACCATTGGCATAAGGAAGCAGATTATGCAGAGCAGGGTAAATTATCAATAAAGTATTGACAATAATACAGTCAATCCATCCATCACAAGCGCCCTTTTTTCAAGAAACGTCCAATACCACATACGTACATACAATATTCTTCTTTAAACAGTTTTCTGGTTATGATAACAGAGGGCTGTTAAAAATTGCCAATTAAAAAATGCTCAGAGGTTATGGAGGTGCCCATCTCAGAAGCATGCCCTCGACTGCCTCCCAGACCATTGCAACCAATAAAGGTCAGAGAAATGTTAGACCAATTTCTGGTAGATGTTTCTGAAAGCATGACGTGGGCGTTTGCATGCTCCTCCCAAAAAGGTGGGTTGCTTTCAAACCCTTTTCCAAGGTAAGGTCCACTTCCACCAGCGTATCAGGTAGGTCTTGCCAAGTCATTTCTGACAGATCCAAAGACTTTCAGAGCACTTATAGGTTATTTCAATTGAATTCTTTCAAGTAATCACTGTTTACTAATGAAATTTATTTTGCATTTTAAATCTTGGGCAGATGGATGTAAAACAGTTTCATCTTATTCATCCTAAACACTTTCTTGTATTAAATTTTTGGATTTTCTTTTATCTGAAAAAGAATCATAATGTAGGTATAAATGGTTCATGGAAATAAAAATCTTGGCAAGTCCCAGACAACTGACATTTCAATGGTTTTTGTCACTACGGTAACTTTGACCAAGCCGACCAATAGGCAATGCGACATGTCGGACACTCACCCTGGCCGCGTCTAGCAGCTGCAGCAGTTCGTCTCGACTGGATGGGTTTAGCGAAACAGACACCCAGGTTAGGTGGCCCAAGAACTGTTGGCAACAAAGGTCATGCAATCAGAACCTTTGTGCATGCTCAGGCCTGTCATGCCATATTTCATAAGACAACTAGTTGTTCTCTGGCTGACTCCGCTTGACAAGATCTGTCAAAAAACAAGCAATGCCTGCCACTTCTGCAAACAAGCCCTGCCCCCAAATGAGTATCGCCATCTCTAAGCGCATTTTCCTTTTCTGCATAGCCATTAAGAATGATCCTACCTTGACCTCCTTCTCCACATAGTCAAAGATTAGTCTCTCGGGGTGGATGAAGAAGTCAGGCGGGTAAAGCGGGACGGTATGAAGTGGGCGCCGGTAAACGCTGCTGCGCTCCGTCGGCCTGCGGCTGGCTTTGGACCACACCAGACGCTTAATGGGAGACACCAGACCCTTGGTGACCACACACAAATCCACAGACACAAAACCTGAGTGTCACTGAAGGATTGGAAAGAATCTTTGTCAGTAGTCGCATCCCTCAAAATCCCGATCGCTTGGACTTGGTTTTCAAGCAGGAAACTGATTTGTTTTTTTAGTGACAAATAGGGAGCACAATTGCCAATCAACACAAAATCAGGATGTTTCTTTGGGCCAATATTATTACTTATACTACGTTTTTGAGACACTCTTTTTACAAGAAAAATGCATTCATGCAGTCCCACTTAGGAAGTGGCAGTAAAGGATGTCTGTCGGGGGGCGGGCGTCTATGATTTTCCATCCACTGCTGCTTGAAATACTACCAAACATTGGCATTATCCATAGTCATCAGTGTTAATAATACTGGAGGAAAGGTGTAGGAAGTGTCTTGCCAAGGACATCATTTGGGGAGAGACGGTTTTCAACAGGCTTCTCTTGGCTTTGGGTTATCTGTTAGAGATAGATCTGACCTGAGTTGAGGCTGCTATGACCTTCTTTTAGATTAGCAGTGTGATAGTGCGTGTGGCAAACTTGGCCCAATAAAAATCATCTTGAAGCATTGAAACATTGATAACAAGTCGACGAATTACCTTTTTGGATTTCTTGGGTTCATAATCCATTGCTCTTCCTCAGGCCCTATTTTCAAATTCGGCCTCCAAAAAGTAGCCCTTGCTTAAATTTTCCCTTCTATTCTCGCCATCGTGTTCTCCAAATCCTTCTACTTTTCCTCCCCACACTGATTATTCTGTCACTGTATTGCCTGTACGCTTGCACCCACACAAAAACCGGAGGGGACGGCAGGAAAGAGAGGAAGGCCTCTTCCTGTCCAGAAGGAAACTCCACCACAGGCTGGCTGATAAAGTCCATTATCACTGAACTCCTAGTCCCATACACACAAATAGTACACAGAGCAAGGGAACTCTGGAATGTTGCTTTTATATGGATGCGAATGAAAAGGTGGTGGTTGTGTGGGGGGGCTAAGTGAATGAAGAAGACGGAAGCAAAGTGATCAGGGGTATTACCAGGGGTGGTCAGTGCCCACCCAAAGAGAGGCTATGCCCACCCAAAGAAAACTAGATGAAGTGGTGAAAGCATTTCATAAAAAAATAGAAGAAGAAGAAGAAAGAAACAGAAAAACAAAGAAAAAGAAGAAAATTAAGCAAGAAAATAGCAGTAAAAAGCTGGGTAAAAAGAAAAAAGAATACAAGAAAAGGGGAAAAGAGACAGGAAGACAAATGGAAAAATAAGAAAAGGAGTAAAAGGCAAGAAAAAGAGAAGGCAAGGGGGAAAACAAAGAAGAAAAAATAAACTAAAAAAAGAAAAAAAGACAAAATAAAAATGGAAGAAAAAAAGAAGTTGAAAACTAGGGGGAAAAAAATAAACAGGTTTGAAAAAAGAAGAAGAAAGGAAGCAAGACACACGAAGAAAACAAGAATTCAAAAGTTAGGAAAAAAGAAATAACAAAAGTAATGAATGGGGGAAAAGGGTATTAAAAAAAGAAGAAATGGGCAGGAAAAAAGTATAAGTTTTTGAAAAATCTATTGTTCTACTAAATCATAATAACATTTGTTTCTTTCACTCTGCCGTAAACTTTTATCTCATTTACACTTCTTTTTTATACTAAGCAATTTCAAACTGGAATTCCTGCAGGACACAACAATATGTCTAGTAAATATATTGACTTTTCGGTGCAACAACAAATAAACTACAAAATACAAGAATAAACTAAACATTAAAAAAAAAAGCTAATTGTGAAAACACGGAACAAGGTGCTGTGCAAATAAAAGGGGCTGGGGTAATAATAGTTGCTTTTACTTTGCTTTTTTTTCAATTGCAATAATTTAAAAGACGACCTTACGCGGTTTTTATTTTCAAGAGTGATATAACAAGGAAAGTTAAAGGAACTTATCTACGCGATGGAAAGATACTCCTTGGGACCTTTCGGCTCTGTGTGAGATCAGATGGAAAAACTTTGCAGAAAAGACAACTCATGAGGGCCATTTTACTGTATTAACACTCCACTTATTGAAACATGAATATTTTGTTTGTTTGTTTGTTCATGATTCAATTGTTTGTTTGTTTGTACATGATTCAAATTGAATCTTTTCTTCCGGCGCCGTCACGAATGGCAGCCACTCCAGCAGCTCCCGTGTTATTTTCGATTGTTCTCGATTGTTCTCAGCTCAGGGATGCTGCTGGAAATGTGAATTTCCCTTCGGGGATGAACAAAGTATCTATCTATCTATCTATCTATCTATAATCTCATTAAATGAATTATAATGTATTTTTTCTTCTTCGTTTATACCAATCTCGTGATTGAAAGTGACGCAGCGTCGGTATCATCGACGTCATTATTTTAGTTTTGCCGCCATGTTTTGGAATTATGTGGGGCGATACCAAACGGCAGATTCGCCAAAAACGATACCAATTTTTTTTGACGCAGGATTACTAAATCAATTGATTGTATTGTACCAAATTCTAAAGAGGTTACTGGCCAAAATAACAAGATGACATGTTGGGTAAACAGGAAAAAAGTGTTTTTTGTTGCCCCCGCTTTCGTTGCGTGAATCGAATGTGCCGACGGGCACCACCAACGACGACGTTGGAGTAATGGCGGCCCCCTTTGTTGTTCACACTCGGTGACTGGATTCTTCCTTTCCCTCGCGTTTCTGTTCGATGTCTGTTTTGTTTTAATTTTGTCAGTCTTTCACACGATGCGATAAGAAGAAGCTTTTGCTTCTTCAAAGCTGCCCACGCTCGCAAGCTCGTCCGGCCTAGCCCGGTCCCGACGTCCGGCAGGTTGCCGTCGACGCTGTGTAGGACGGGAAGCAAGTAATAAGTGAGTCTTGTTTGCAATATGTCAACAAAAACAATACGATCAAGTAGTGCGTTCGGTCGTTTCCGCATTGTTTAGCTGGAGGCTGCTCAACGGCGTTTGGGGAACGTTGGGCCGGATGAACTAAAGCTTGGCAACGGGTCTCGCCCCAGGGTGATGTTTGGACGCTGCATTTTGGCCCCTGCTGCTGCGGGGGAGCGAGTGGGCGTCGCGGTCACAGGGTTGATTGAAGCACTTGCTCTTCAACTGCCCCGGTCGGACATCCTTAAGTCCACCACAGCGCTCCAGTCTAAATGCGAACAACCCAGCTAGCCGAGCATCAACATTGGGCTGTGTTGTAATATTGATATCTGCATACCTGTCAACCTCCACGGCTCCATGCCCTTACTAAATGTTGTATTTTTTTCCTTTTCAAAATGAAAAATAAACTTACACCATATATTTTTTTCAAACGTGTTGATTTATGTAGTTTAACATGTTATATTGTACATGTGTTTTGTTATATCATATATATATTGTTGATTAACATTTTGTTGTTAGATACTGAGTTGCTCGACATGAAGGAGGTTTATTATAAAAAAAAGGTTCAAAAATTAAGTCGCTTGGTCGATTACCGTGGAAGGAAAAAATACATCCAAATAGAAATAAGTAGAATTTTCTTATTCAAATTATTAATTCATTTTCTGCATTAAATTATTGTTCTTAATATACTGATTAAATGGATAGCCACAAACCTATCCTTATTCATTTTCTCCTTTTATACATCCTTTTTTTCTTAACTTCTTTATACATCATAATAATTCGTAATATAATGCATCAAAGCAAGTGAGCTGTTTGAGATCCGGCTCTCTTTAGTGAGTTGAGCCAAAAAAGCCGGTTCTCTAAAAAGAGACGGCCTTCCTTTCACTACATAACTACCACATGAAATCCGAGGCTGCAGACGCATGCGCACAGTAGCATCAAATTGCTTGCTTCGTTTGCAACGAAAAAAAACGATACAGAGATAGCGGCGAACTCGTTTGACTTGATTGATTTGTCGTTTCGTGATAGTCGGTGTATACCGGATGGTACCCATAATTGACAAATTTGCGTTTTTCGGTACAGATTTTCTTGTACGTCGTACACGTCTCAAAATGCATAATAAACGTACTTTGTACTGCAAAAACGTACAGGTTGACAGGTATGTGTTTGTCACTGCCGATATTTAGACGTGATTATATACTTACTTCATTTGGAAATGGGTAACTTCAGTTTTGTTTTATATTACGGTGTAACCTTACTTCTAGTAGTAGGATACGCAATAAAAAGACATCCATCTGCAATGCTTATCCTCAGTAGGGTTGGGGGGTGCCGTACCCCGTCGGAGCCGTCTTCAGGCAGTGGGCAGGGGACATCTTAAACTGATTGACAGCCAGTCGCAGGGCACACAGAGACATACATCTCATTCATACCTGGGGACAATTTGGACCGGCCAATTAACCTGACACGCATGTTTTTGGAATGTGGGACGAAACTAGAGTACCCGGAGGAAACCCACCCGTACACATGGAGAACATGCAAACTCTGCACAGGAAGGCTGGTAGCTGAATTTAATCCCATGACCTCAGAACTGTGCTGTGGACGCGCCAACAACTCAGCCGGCATGCCACCCTTCAACCACCGTGCCGCCCCACAATAAAGGACAGGAATTATCAATTTCATAAACAAGCACATTCATGAGAATATCACACAAAGTCCAGTGTTGTCTGTTTTAACACAATAAAATTGATTTTCTCATTAAGGGTCGAGCGGCTTGAGTACAATTTCCCTAAAGATAACGAGTTAGAATATGGCTGCATTCAACTTAATGTTTTACCTGTTATAGTTTTCTAATCAACTCATGGACTATCCTTTTTGTATAAGAATGATGGTAATACATGTCAGCCTTCGCACATGAGAACTGGAACTGAGATTGTATGTTATATCATTTATGCACAGAATATATTCTTTAACTAAACTTCCTAAGGATCTGCTCATCTGTTTTCAGCCTTTATTTTGAAAACCTGACTTCTTGGTATCTGGAACCGACAAACATGTTAAGGAAAAGCCATTATTCACCTGGTGAAACCCACAGGCGCGTGTGCTTGTGGTGGATTTGATGACATTGTACGCGCGAATGTGCTTGATTGGGGCAATGAGCGGTCACACGCTAATCAAACACTAACTGTTTGGCTGCAATAGTCGCATCCAGAACTCTAAAGTCAAAACGCAGCTGATCAAGCCAGTGCTCCACACGTATGACTTTCGACTGCATACGTCCTATAATGTCTTCACGAGTGGTTTGAGCCAAGAGATGCAAGTGCCGCAAAAATGTACCAAATGTACTTTTTCAATTGTGGGATTGAAACCTGATTTTTTTTTCTTAGATGGAAAGCTGAGCAACATCCAAACCGGCCACGGCCGTTGGCATCATGGGGCTGGACTTTGACGTGAAGACCTTCTGCCACAACCTGCGGGCCACTAAGCCACCTTACGAGTGTCCCGTTGAGAGCTGTCGAAAAGTCTACAAGAGCTACAGCGGCATTGAATACCACCTGTACCACTATGACCACGATAATCCGCCTCCGGTTCAGGCCTCGCCCCACAAGAAGCGCAAGGGCCGGCCGCCTCGGGCCTCGCTGCCTGGCTCGCTGGATACAGACGATGGCGGCCAAGAAGGAGGAGGGCAGGGGCCAGATGAAAACACGCCCCGCAGTCCCCCTGGCTCTGAGCCTTCGCTGTCCCCTGGCAGGGACACCATGACTTACGCCCAGGCACAGCGCATGGTGGAACTGGAGATCCAAGGACGTGTTCACCGCATCAGCATCTTCGAAAACATCGACGTTGTTTCAGAGGAGGACAGCGATGCAGAGAATGACCCGCCTTCTGTTACTGGCAATAACTCTGGGGGCGTGTGTAATGGCAGCGACGGAGGCGAGTCGGGCAGTGGTGGCAAGGACCGCCTTGACGTTACCTCCTCCAACGGAGGCAAGGCCACTCCAAAGTCTGCAAAACATAAAAGCAAAGAGAGGAAGAAGGACAGCTCAGCTTATCACCACGGTGCCACGTCGGGGCCCGCTGTCAAGCTACCTGAGGCTGTCTTCCGGGAACTGGAGCAGGACAAGCCAGACGCACCGCCCCGTCCGTCTTCGTACTACAGGTCACCCATTCCTTTTTAAAAAGATTTTTTCTCAATTTTGTCGTCAACTCCTACAAAAAAATTGGGCGCTCCGCCAAATGCAGTCCATTTTTTAAACATTTAGAAACCATGAATAGGAAATAAGCAATTTAATGATAAAAGTATGTTGAACATAAAGAAAACCGTTTGTTGTACAAGTTCAATTTTCTAGATGGATTCAAACGCTAGTGAGATTTATTCACAACTCCAAAACAGCACGTGAATTTGACTGGCTGAGGGCAAGAGAGAAACCGCTTCTAACTCTTTCCGTGCCCACTGTAAAATTCCAGTCGCCTCAAGTCTCAACTAATAATTAGTTTTCGGAATGAACAATCAAATCCTGAGCCGTCAAACTCTGAGAACAAAACCGGCATTTTGGCGGTTAGGTGTGCCGAAATAAAAAAAAAAGAAAATTCAACTAAAAAATGTACAAACGAGTATGAGTGTCTAGCATAAAGGAGATGAATCGAGTCAAGCATCGGAATTTAGTATGGTGTTGCTAGCTCTACTAACGTGCTGCACCTTTGCTACAGGTACATGGATAAATCTGTGGAAGAGCTGGATGAGGAGGTGGAGTACGACATTGACGAGGAAGACTACATTTGGCTGGATATCATGAACGACAAGAGGCGGATGGACGGTGTGACGCCCATCCCACAGGAGGTCTTTGAGTACCTAATGGATCGTCTGGAGAAAGAGTCTTATTTTGAAAGCCACAACAAGGTACTTCAGCGACTAACGACGATGTTCAGCTTTCTTGCATCCATTGGTGAAATCCGCAAAATACACCGTATTTTCCGCACTCTAAGGCGCACTGGACGATAAGGCGCATAGAATTAAAACTACAGTAGGGCTTGTTTAGTTAATTGATTGATCAGGTAGTTGAAATATATCATATCACTGATAACAATTGCAAAAATTGGTAATAACATGATTGAAACCTGGCTCGCAGCAGGGAGAGCACTGGGTGCTATCCACTAGACCAGGGGTGTCAAACTCATTTTAACTCGGGGGGCCACACGATAGAACAAACATTCTGTCGGGGGCCAGACTAGTAGATTAAAGAGAAAGAAAATGAGAGATAAAGAAATAAAAGAAAGAGGGAGGGAAAAGGAGAGAGGGCAGGACAAAGAAAGAAAAAGAGAGAGAGGGAAAGAGCGTGCGAAACAAAAGAGATAAAAAGTCGTGAGAGAGGGGAAAAAGAAAGGGAGTGGAAGAAATAAATCCAAAGAGAAACAGAAAGACGGAGAGAAAGGAGAAAGGAAAGCGCGAAGGGTAGGAAGAGAGAAAGAGAAAAGTAAGGAAAGAAGGAAGTTAGAGTTAAAGTTAAAAAGACACAGAGAGAGAAAGAAACAAAGAGCAACAAAGGAAGAGAAAAAGAGAGACACAGAGAGTGAAAGAGACAGAGACAGAGAGTGGTGGAAAAGAGTGAGAGAAAGAGAGAGAGAGAGAAAGAAATACAAGTACAGTGTCATTGTTCGAGGCACCTGGCTTTGGCAACATCAGGTTGACATATTTCAACCTGCAGCTTGTTTTTCTCTTGCGCTTCTCTGAGTGTTGTCTCGCGTGCCGGATTCAATCCCTTAGGGGGCCGCCTGTTTGACACCTGTGCACTAGACCACTAGAGATACAGTCGACACACATAAAGGCATTAGTTTTTTCTCATCATCAAAATATTTTTAGTCACAGCTCCACATCTTTGGATTTTATTGTCAAAAGTTAATCCGGTCTGTGGTAGAGAAAAGGTTGGGGACGACTGAAATACAATATTGGATAGCCAACTCGCAAGGTCTTTACATTGTGTACGAGATCCTGAACTGAATGAAGAACAAAACATTGTGTGAAGCTATTCCATCGTCTTGAAATATATAAACACATGGCCTTACCTATTCAACAACATTTGTCACTAACAAGAGTGAGCTGAGAAAACGTGAAACAAAATTTTATACAGATCTTTAATCACTTTGTTTTCTCTTTTCAATGTATGTATGCTATCGATGTCACTTCTGGCTTGGTTAGGATTTGGCGCTCTTAACGTCGTTATCTGGTTTCGATCAATGTTGCCACCATGTGATTAATACGGCACAGATTATAAGGAGGACGTTCAAATTTCTGCCCAATCTGGGTTTTTTTGGTTCGCCTTATAGTCCAGAAAATATGCCAAATATTTTTGAAATGATTCTGGTGCATCAAGTTCTACAAAAACCTTTTTCAGTTGTTATTATATTGTGTCTTGTTGGCGTTTACTGAGATAACTCACTGTCTAAAGCTAAATTAAGACAATTTGTATTTTTGTATATTTACACAAGCTGCAATAAATTGCATTGTCAAAATTTTATATGTATAGTCTGCGGTATAAGAGACGTCGTGTAAGCCCGCTGTGGTTTTGGGCAGGCCGACCCTAGCACGTTGATCGACGAGGACGCCGTTTGCTGCATCTGCAACGATGGCGAGTGCCAGAACAGCAACGTGATCCTTTTCTGCGACATGTGCAACCTGGCCGTGCACCAAGAGTGCTATGGTGTACCCTACATCCCCGAGGGCCAGTGGCTGTGCCGGCGCTGCCTGCAGTCGCCCAGCCGAGCAGTGGACTGCGCTCTGTGCCCTAACAAGGGCGGCGCCTTCAAGCAGACGGACGATGCGCGTTGGGCTCACGTTGTCTGCGCCCTTTGGATCCCAGAGGTCAGAAGTTTAAGAAAACGCTCCGCTTCTCTCGTATAGCGATTTTCTTTCTGGTTTTCGGTCTTCTACTGACGGTCAGCGCTCTGGTCTTTTGCCGCCGGCCAGGTGTGCTTCGCCAACACTGTCTTCCTGGAGCCCATCGACAGCATTGAGCATATACCCCCTGCACGCTGGAAGCTGACATGCTACATCTGCAAGCAGCGTGGCTCTGGCGCCTGCATCCAGTGCCACAAAGCCAACTGCTACACAGCCTTCCACGTCACATGCGCGCAGCAAGCAGGCCTATACATGAAAATGGAGCCCGTCCGCGAGACTGGGGCCAACGGAACCTCCTTCAGCGTCCGCAAGACAGCCTACTGCGATATCCACACGCCCCCGGGCTCGGCCCGACCCCTTGGAGGGGGCGGCTGCAGCAGCGGTGTCTCGTCGCCGAGCGAAGGTGAGCCGGAGGAGGACGACGAGCCCACCATTGGCCCAGATGAAGACTCCAGAGGCTGGAGCTCGGAGCGGGCCAAAAAAGCCAAGGCCAAGTCCAGACTCAAGATGAAGAGAGCCAGAAAAATCTTGGCTGAACGAAGAGCCGCTGCCCCCGTGGTGTCAGTGCCATGTATACCGCCTCATAGGTACTGCACGGCTCCAAACACACACACACACACACACACACGTCTCTGGCTAAGTTGGTTGAAATATCAGTATCCACCCATGATTCTCCACACAGTCAAATGATGAACTGACTTCTGATTTGATTCAGGCTCAGCAAAATCACCAGCAACTTAACAGTTCCCAGGAAGAGCCAGTTTATGCAACGCCTCCACAGCTACTGGACCCTTAAGAGGCAAAGCCGCAATGGCGTCCCGCTGCTGCGGCGGCTCCAAACTCACCTACAGTCCCAACGGCACATTGAGCCTATTCCGCCGCAGCCATCAGTACAGATTCCTGTGGTACGTAATTGTAAGTGGCTTTGAAAAAGCAGATCGCACGCTCACACTTGATTTTGCTATTGCTGCAGAGGGACGGCGAGGAGAAGCAAACGCTTTTAAAGGAGCAACTGAAAGCATGGCAACGACTACGGCACGATTTAGAGAGAGCCCGGCTGTTGGTTGAACTCATCCGTAAGCGAGAAAAACTCAAGAGGGAGACGGTGAGATGCTTTCCCTTTGGAGGTCTACGGTGACTGGTTAAAGCACCATATAAATGCTGTTCATTTACCATTCCTTATGGCTGTTTGCTAACTCTGTCCTCTGAAAGCTAAGCGCTTGCATCTCTTTTGTTGCTCCACAAACGAACGTTTTATGTTCAAAACGCTAAGCCTGCATGTACCTATTGTATTGGATGACTTTTCAAATATCTGAAAATGATTTTGAAATGTTCAATCTTCAAATTGCAAAATCTTTGCATTGATAGGTGCAAGCGTAAGTTCACTAGCCTCACAGTTTGTACCCAGGCGTCTCTGAAATTCAAATCTCATTTGCCCTTAGTTGGCAGACTTGCCTCGTTGTTCCAAGCCAAAATCCATACTGTGAATGAGTTCTCTCCAGTTCTATCATCAGGGATGTTACCACTTTAACCAAGCCTCAGTATCAAGAATTCTAGATGATCAAATTCACAGTGACTGCTGTAGAGATGCTGATGGTAACAGAGAGTACAGTAAACAAACTCACTTTCCGGGAACAGACACAAAAAAAAATAAACGTGAATAAAACCTTAAATAAGTAATACCCTTTAGGCATAGATAGCTTTTCATTCATTTTCTATCAGAAATGGAACCCTACCCCAGCATTTTATCTTTCGAGAGGATAAGAGCAATATGCATGTTTTTTCATTCATATATTTATCTTTTCATTGGGCTATGAATAAAAATCAAATATGATAAAAACATTTTTCAACTCATTAAAACACATTAGGTAGGAGCAATGGGCAGGTTTACAAAGAGTGATGTCATGCTCGTTCCCGTGTTTTTTTAACACGTATTGTTCTTTGAAGTTCAATGTGTCCAATGGTTTTTGTAAACATTTACCTGCAAAAAACTCGAGACGTTGTGTCTGCTGCCTTCTGTGATCCGTCCTCCTGACTTGTTGATGTAAAATGACATGCACTAATTCAGCAAATGATTACAGTCATAAAGTTGTGCTACAAAGCCTTTTAAAAGCTGGCAAAAGTGTTTGTTATTCTCTTAGCTTTGGCAACTTTCAAAAATCTGCAGACAATTTTTTCGATGACTTCAAGTGTCAGCGTTGTCATGTAAATGAAATGAAATGAAATTTAAATGAAATGAAATGAAATGAAAAATGAAATTTATTGTGTCTTCAGATTAAAATGCAGCAGATGGCACTAGAGATGCAGCTGACGCCTCTCCTGGTCTTGCTGAGGAGTACCTTGGAGCAGTTGCAAGAAAGAGACACGAACAACTTCTTTACTGAGCCTGTGCCCCTCGCAGAGGTAAATTAGTGTATGTTGAATATGTTTCCGAGCTTAGAATAGAATAGAATAGAATAGAATATACCTTTATTGTCATTGTTACAAATGGGCTAACATATTGTGACAACGAAATTGGGCATGACACTCCAGTTTTACACATTCATAGTGAGGTATGAGCAAGAAGATAAAGGAACAGAGAAGATAATGTTATAAGACAAGGGGGATAAGGCTATAGTTATAATTTACATGGTATTTACACAAGAAATGTCGGCATGTGGGATGTTACATACAGGGTTGTCGTGATAACGTTGGTATCGAAACGGTTGTGCAATATTGCATTTGGTGCAACGTCATCATAGTGCATAGAGCTTGGTCATGATCTTGTGAATTTAACTTTATTTTAAGATGTTAATCATAAATGAATATATTGCTTTGCATAACAACTCACGTGCCCACTGCGGCTTCAGGTGCCGGACTACCTGGACCATATTGATACACCCATGGACTTCCAGACTATGTGGAATCTTCTGGAATCCCATCGCTACCTAACTTTCGAGGCTTTCGAGGGCGATTTTGGTTTGATAGTCAACAACTGCCTCAAGTACAACGCCAAGGACACGGTGTTCTATCGGGCCGCTTTGCGCCTCAGGGAGATGGGCGCAGCGGTGATCAGAAGCGCCAGGCGCCAAGCAGAGAGGATCGGCTTTGATTACGAGACCGGCATGCACCTCCTTCGGGAGGTCAGTCCTGACACACGGAGGAACCTTGGACGGGACCGCCAGCGGGAACGGGAACGAGAACAAGAGTGGCAGCTGTCTTCCAATGAAGATGGTGAGCTTCTCGAGACCTGGTGGCTGTAGCGAACGCCAGGCTGGTGTCTTATTCATAAACTTATTCACAATCTCCACATTTGGCCTGTTACTTTTTTATTTAGAACCTTTTCAGTCAAACATTATTCCACCTCTTGTAAACTTATCCAACAATTCTATTCTTCACTTATTTTCGACCATAACAAGCCGCTAGATGCCGTGCCTGCTTAAAATTGACGTATACCCGTCGACTTAATCGTGCTGTTAAATTTCCCACCTACGATGTCATTAAACCTTAAAGTGTTGCCAAAAGAATCATCGTTGTATAAAATCTAAGAATGCTAGGTAAGGGAATTTGCATTGTCTGTGGTCTAGTGATTCCATCTCTGTGAGCCAGTCATAGGGGCAAAATGCTCAATCTAGTATTAAATACATTAGTGTAGCAATTTGGGTGGTCAATAAATTATTTCAACCATAACTCTATCGACAAATTAAACAGTTGTATTTTTGTTTTATGATTTCATTTATTTTTGAACTTGTCTCTCCTTTTCGGAGCACCACATCTTTTCAGGTAATTATATCAGGGAAACAAAATGAAAAACCGTTTCAGTCTCATAAGTTGAAGGATTGGCTAAATAGCATTTTTGAGTGTATCCTTTGATTGTTTTTGATAGTTCAATATATTTTAATAACGACACACTACGGTTTATGAAGTTTTCTTTTACTAACAGTCAACTTAAGAAATTTGAACACCACACAAACAAAGAGAACAAAATAAAACAACAATGGGCTAAGGCAGTGACCCCCAAAAATATTAAATTATCGATTGATCAGTCGATTATTGGTCCAAAGGAAAAATGTTTAGGTATACTAACGAATGACTAACTTGTGATGTAAAAGCAATTAACTTATTTAGATGTCTGGGAATTCTTTCACTGCATGTCAGAAGTAAAACATTATTTGCCCCTGTGCCAAAAAAAAAACGGTCTGCGGCGCTTTCTTTTCTTGGTTTACCTCACGGGAACCAAAGGCATCTTGTTGGGAGAGTTGGTTGAGAAGGATGGCTTACCTTCTGCTTTCAGCCCTGCGCCACATGGCGTCGACCTTCTGACTAACAGAGGCAAGCCTGTGCAGAGATAGGAAGATTCCCAGCAAGACATAGAAGTCGTTCTGAGAACTGAAGCTTGTTTCTTAAGTGTTGAGTCGTTGGACAAGTTTAAGGAACCAATGCAATGTCTTTGACCCGCTGACCTTTTTGTCACCCCTTGTAGAACTCCTGGTGGCCGAAAACCGGCGGCGGCTGCCTTTGGAGGAGCAGCTGCACTACGTGCAAGCGCGGCTGGACCAGGCCAACTCAGGCAAGCACAGCATCGGCCAGTCGCGCAGGGCCAAAGCTCTCCGCAAAGAACTCAGCGTCATCAAGCGCAAACTCGCGCACCGACGAGACGGCGGCTCAGCTGGAGATTCGCTGGCAGCGGGGGCCGATCGGGGGCCACTCCAGCATCGCCCCTTGTCTGGGGTCCGTCTTGACGAGGGGGACGAGAGCAGCAGTCAAGAGCTCGGCGGGAAGGGTCAGTGCATGTGAGCAGTCTTGTTCTAATTATTCAATGAAACATTGCAATGTTGTGATTATTACTTTTGCAGATTTGAGTGCGTCGTCATCAGTCTTGGCCCCCGAGGTGGGCCGCCGGACGTCGGTCCTGTTCTCCAAGAAGAATCCCAAAATGGCCGGACCTCCAAAAAGGCCTGGGAGGCCCCCTAAAAACCGAGATTCAGGCTATGCGGCGCCAGGGGTGGCCCCCAGCCCTATCGGACCCCCGCAATTGCCCATGTTGTCGCCGGGCCGGCAAAGAAAGCGTCCTCGCAGCCCTCGTACCAGCTCCACCTCAGACACGGACAGCAACAACGATGACCTGCTGCCGGGTATGGAAAACACAACCTCTTTGTGCTTTCTTCCATTGGTCTTGAGTTTTTGAAGCTGTCATGAATCAAAGTTGTCTTCGGCACCTGTGCGCTTTGCTCAGGTCTGCCAAGTAACGGCTTTGATGGGGGGAATCAGCCCGTGACGGAGAGCTTCCGTGTGTACAGAAACGACACTCGACTTCCACGTTCCAGCTCTGACTCTGAGTCCACCAGCAGCAGCAGCAGCAGCGCCGCCTCTGACCGGACCAGGTCAGATGGCTTTGCATGCCACACAGAGGGAATACATTCCATCTAGTTGTCTGATAGGAACTGATTCTAAAACGCTTCTGTGGGCATTAAAAAATATGTTGTTTTCCCTTTTGTGGCTCTAGAGGCAACACCGTCCTAACAGCAATAATGTAAAAACCCTCTTTAGACATGCAGGAACTCTACCAAATAATCCTTTGGCTTGCCTGGGTCTTACACTTCTGCTCTATTTGTCCTATTTCTGTCTGTTCGAAACCTGTGCAATAACTCTGTTTGATTCAGAATGGGTTCAATGTTTGCAATGTCGTCAACATTTTCATCTACTTGAGTACCATTTTTTCCCCAGAAAACACTGGGAACATAGTCGTCTGGTACAGGACAGACTGCTTCGACCTGGGCAAATATTGATCAACAGGATTTGGTTGGGTCACAGTGAACAACATACACAAAATCCTATTCCCTGCTCGGTGCAACTGCTTAAAAAATTAAATATATTGGGACGAAACTCAAAATTGAGCGAAGAGGTTGGCACTTTCTAGGGAGGAAGGGATTTTGCATGTGTATTGGCCATTTTTTATTCGTAAGACAACAAAAACCTGGTTGCCTGCCAGGCTTGTAAAGAACTTAGGGAAAATCCTGATCCTTCGTCTTGGTATTATTGGTGAGCCATTTTGCTTGCTTGGGGCAGAAAACATTCAGGGCGGCAATTTGGAGCGAGTTAACTCAAAGCGTTCCACTCTTTCAAACGCTCGGACATGTTGCATGCATTGAGAATGTTTCTCAGCTTTGCAGTTTGCAGGGCTACACAGTTGATTGCGACTTTGGGTCGCTACTGACACCAATACGATGCTTGCGTTGACAGCACCACGCCGTCCAAGCAAGGCCGAGGAAAGGCAGCTTTCCCACGATCAGGCTTCCAAGAGGACAGCAGCGAGGAAACGTCTGGCACGGAAAACGAGTCATACTCCGTTGGAGGCTCACGGGGAGTTTCGCACCGTGAGTGGGCAAATTCAAGCCTCCACCATGCTTGACGTTGACGGTGCCCTTTTGCTTTTCTTATTGCGCCAGTGGTGCGCGGCCGTTCTCGCTCGGGATGCTGGATGTCTGATGACTACTCGTCGCTGGAGGCACTGGACCTGGTCTGGGCCAAGTGCAGGGGTTACCCTTCGTATCCCGCCCTGGTGAGTTGGGAATGGCGATGGACGCTGCGTCTTCCATTTGCTGACACCTTTCGCACACGGTCAGATCATCGACCCAAAGATGCCACGGGAGGGGGTGTTCCATCGCGGCGTCCCCATCCCTGTCCCGCCACTGGATGTCCTCAAACTGGGTGAGCAGATGACCCAGGAAGCACGCGAGCACCTCTTCTTGGTTCTTTTCTTTGACAACAAGAGAACCTGGTGAGTGCATTTTCCTTTGGTCTTCAAAAGCAGTGGTCTCCCACATTTTTGTACCACAGCCCGGTCTAAGGCCTGTTGGCCCAAATGCGTAGTGATTAAAAACAATAATAGTGGTAATAATTAAAAGCCTTAATCCACTGTGTTATCACTAGACAACTAGAGATGTATATAACATAGGAAAAGGCATTAGGTTTTATCTCATTATCACACTAGTTTTCGGCTCTGTATCGTCCTGAAAGATAAAACCCAACAAGGAATTAAAGGTTTTTGTATCAGATGGTGAATCAGACTTTGAAAGACATTAAATAAATACATTTTAAATGTAATTTTGGTATCGTATCTATAGTTTATGTTGTCAATAAATGAATTCTATCCTGGCCCCACCTATTCAACAAAATGGTACCATGAATAAAAATAGTGTAAGATCTAAAGCCTTTTCCCCTATCATTTACATCCTTTGTGGTCTAGTGGGCAAAATTTGGTGCTCTCAGTGCCGCAATCCGGGTTTGATTCTTGTTGCATCCAATGTTGTACAATGGTAGTCAGCGATATTTTTCAACTGCTCAGTCATTGCTGATTTATTTTAATATTATACCTTAAAACCTTTGTTTTGTTTTTGTTTTAAATAACGCACGTTCTACATAAATATGGTATAAGCAAAAAATAAGGCAGCTTTGTTTACTTTGCTGCCCAATACCCATTGACCTGTGGCCCGGTGGTTGCAGACCACTGCCCTAGAGCGGAAACTGAGCTGAATTGCACTTTTTTATTAAGAGTAATAGCTAAATACATGTGAGCAACGTGATAAGGAAAAAACTGTCAGATTATTGACAGAAGTTATCCCCGTTCTATGACAAACAATTTATAAAGGGTGAAATTCACGAACACGGGGGAAACAAAATAGCAAGACATTTGGGGGGGTTTAGGTAGTAAGTAGTCATTGGTACTTTGTGTACTATTAAGACTTTTTCTGGATCAGATCAACTTTAGTGGAAACAAATTCAACTCTTCTTTTGCTTTATTAAAATCACAGTTATTAAAACCTACAATTGAATAAATCGTTAAGAGGGGAAAAAAGTCATTAGGAAAAGAGAAAAAAAAACAATATTCTTTTCATAGTCGAATGTTACTGCCACTAATCGTAAAATAATCATGAATAAATTTGGTACCCAAAGATTTCTACCCTAAGTACCTCTAAAAATTAAGTCAGTTGGGGGCATCATCTAAAGTTATCAGCGTTGCAACATTCGGACAGCAACGCCCTCACAAGGCGCTTTTCGCTTGTTGTCCTCCTTTCAATGGAAACTGGCCTAAGCATCAAAGGTGGTTTCGCAGAAATGGGCGGACGCTTTTTTGAGTGCTGAGGAAAGAGGGGTGGCGGAAACCCGGTCACTGTGGTTACTCTTCACGCCATTGACAGTCAGCGCCTCACTGAGTCGGCAGCTAATTTCGAAACTTGTCACCGAGCATCTCCTTGGCTTCCCGCATTGATGCCGCCCCATCAGAGAAAACAAAAACCCCAATCACACCCACATGTTCTGGTCTTTTCTGTCTCAGTATGACTTCTTAAAGGAGATTTTTCATACAACTACCTAAAACCACGCACACATGGCCTAAATAGCACGCTGCTTGATTCTTCTAAAATGGAAATCGCCTCACACTTTTTGAAATAAATCTACCGATCAGTGCTTACATTTTGAAAAAAAAAAAAACTGATATGCAATTAACAGGGATCAGAATTTTCCGCGGATCCGCGGATTTCCGCTGTTTTTGAACCCCAAAGGCATTCCGACTTTTTCACTTTTTCTCTTGCGTAGCAAACAAATTCAAAATCCGACTGTCTCACTCTTTCCTTTATTGCTCTGGCGCACCCTGGCGGCCGTTAGAAAAATTGGCCGCATTGTCGCACAAGTTGCAGGGACTGCACTGCATTTGAACTTATCTTGCAGTATTTACAAAAAAAATCAGTTATGTGGGCAAATTATTTTAATCTTCTAAAAATGTTACTTAAATGATCAATATAAGCATGGTTTTGGACAAGTAAATTGCCTAAAACCCAGGTTTTGGGGGGTGGGGGCCTCCGCCCTGGTTTATTCCTGGACGCTGGCTATTTCAGCTGAAAATGAAAATCTCCATTCTGATCCCTGAATTAAGGACTTTGTGAATATGTTTATGCAAGATGGTCTAATGTACTTAGGAAAAGGAATTCCCCTGATATCCCAGACTGATTAACCTGCCTGGTGTATTTACCTGTTGCCCGTTCCACCAGTGTCGTTGGATTTGTAACTTCACTGTTCCGTGTATAATGTGCTACGCAATGTTATTTATTTTTTCTTACACCATTGCATTCAGGTGTCTCACGTGTGGGTAGCCACCCACTGCAGTTGGTCGATTTACTTGATCTGCCCTTTGTGTATGCCGAGGTACTATTGTTTGTTGTTGTGCAGTTATTGGGTTCGTTTGATTTTTATGTTATATTGTCATCTTGAATGCTATAATATTATCGTACCTAACTAAAATGGTTTTGTGTTTGTATCCCTGGAGACCAAAAATCCAATAAAAAAAATTGAAAAGATAATGTGAAAAATCAACCCCGAAAACAGGTGCAGCAAGATATTCATTTAGTTTAATGGATGTCAACGGTTATTCCTTTATTTAAGAATAAAAAAGGTGTCCCATTCAGGAAGAAATTTTAACCTGACTGGAAAGGTAAGCCCAACCACATTAAACTCAGGTTATTGTTTTTCTTCCCTCGTTTCCTTTTGTGCGTGAGTGCAGGCAGTGGCTGCCACGCTCCAAGGTGGTGCCGCTGGGCGTGGACCAGGAACTGGATAAGGAAAAGATGCTGGAGGGCCGCAAGTCCAACATCCGCAAGTCGGTGCAGGTGGCCTACCACAGGGCCATGCAGCACCGCAGCAAGGTGCAGGGCGACCCCAGTAGCGAGACCAGCGACAGCGACTGAAATGCCGGCATGCGGCCCGCCCAACGGCTGCAAAGGTGCCAGCAAGCGGATTGCATCCCGTTGGAATGGTCACACATCTCCCCTAACTATCCGCAATCATGATGTCACTTCCTTGTTGGCAGCGTTTGGAAGGTCGCCAACAAAACGTGAGGCGGCATTACGATTGCCTTACCGCCTGTGTTTTTTTTATATCAATACAACCCACTGAAGAATACAATTTTAATTAAAATAATTAAATTAAAAATCCTGTTTTGCATCATCTGGTGAGGAATTGCAAATGTCTCCGAAAGCGCTTTCGCTTAGCGATGGGCCACTTAAATTAGTCCATACAGACAGAGGACAGAAGGGATTCTGTTTAACTTCCTGGACCACTTTTATCACATCAAACACAGTATATTGAAGGTATCCATGGCTAAAATCAGTGGCAGGCTGTGCATTTCACACGTAGTGCTCAGTAGTTACTTGTGGCTATAAAACCAGCTACAGCTCTGCCGCATATAAAGAAGCAATACTAATAACCCCATAGAATTGTGGTAATATTTAGTAATATAGTTATAGTTTACTCACCAAAAATCCCTTTTTATTGGGACACCAAATCCATCCTTCTTTCCTCACTTACTAGTGGACAGGTGGTAATGTAAGTCTGTTTCTTTCAGCAATGAGAGAAAAAAGTTCTTCATTGTTTACTTTGTTTCTGGATCCAGGGCTTTCATCGTGTCACCGGTATGAAGGTCCCTGCTTGCCCCGGTTGTGACAGGCTTGCTAGCTTGAGAGTTGTCAGATCTTTCATAATGATGTCCAGCTTTTCTTTAAACTGGCTTTGACAGTAAAGCTGTCACCAAATCAATTTCTTCTCTTTTAACATTGTGGGTTGTAAAAAACAATATTAAATTCAAACAACAATATACAGGGATCCTTTGTTTTTGCGGTTAATGGGGACCAGAACCATCTGCAAAAATGAAAAAAATTTGGGGGGGGCGGTCTTCATGAGGGAGAGGGAGAGGGAGAGATATGCATCGTTTAGGGGGAATGATGAAAGGAGTGGGACCGAAATTATTCTCAGCAAGATGCAGGAGGAAGCAGAGCAGGTGTCTGGTCACAGTGCAGTATGAAAGACGCTATGATATTAATTGGCCAATTGGCGTCGGAGGTCTCAAGTCGAAAGGCTGGCCAATCGGCTTGAATTATGCCTTTCCTATATGTTTCTCGTGGTGTGGAAGGCTTAATTTAAAAAAAAAATTATAACCTTTTTAAAAAGAATGATTTATTTTCCCGCAAAGAAGTGAACCAGCGATAGTCCTCTTCAAATTCAATGGCGGTTGAGGTACCATCACTTTGTTGAATTACTGCCCCCTAGCTAATCATAGCTAGCTAGAAGATATTCTGTCGCCATCTCAAAATCTGATTGGGCAAAGCAACAGTTTTATCAACTTATTTTGTAGTACGGGGCGGAACTGGTTGTGAAGGCCTCTAGGTACATTGCTGAGCCTGGCAGCAAGTAATGGCTGAAATGTGATAGGTTAAATGCTTAAAAATGAAAATACACATCTGGATTATTGATGAACAAAAAAGAATATCACATGATTCAGATATTTTTTGCTGGGCCAGCCAGGAAGGCCTTGCAGGCTCTGACAACCCACTGCTGGCTAAAAACGTCACAGGCATGTCTCACCAAGAAAAATGGCTGAAGACGCATGTTCTTCCAGAGCTGGACCTGCGGGAAGTTACCCTATCAAACCAGAGGAAACTCACAAGACTTCCAGCTGTCATGGGAGGCAAAATCATGCTGTTGTGCAATTTCAGTGGTGTTCTCATGTTAATTCAAAGCCTAAATTTAAAAGGGCAAAACAATTATAAATTGTAAAAAACTAAAAGGAAAATATCATCTTTAAAGTTTGACAATTAGATTTGACCGACTTATTCGTCTTTGGCCACTGATTAACAACACATTTGCCATTACATTTATTCAAATTAGTCCATATTTGTCTCATACTTTTGTTTGACTCATTTTGTTTTCCATACAGTACTTTCTTATTTTTCTCCATATTTTCCCATATGCTTAGCATGCAAAGCAAACAGACACATATGACGCCACTCATATCGATCAATCACGTGCTCCTCAGGAGAAAGTGAAAGTCTCTCGTTGGGGGCCTGCTCTAAGTGATGGGGAGTCAGCGCTCTTCGTTCACTTCAAAGAGCCACCTCAGAGAGCCGTTTCGTTCGCGAACAACACATCACTACTCTGCAACGGACCCTTTGGGCATGGAGCTTGCAAACTCCATCAGAAGCTGGCTTGAATCACCTACACTTGGCGACTTGGGTGTGGAAGTGGCAAAACGTTTCTTTCCTCCTGAAAAATGAGAACACTGATTGACTCGCACCCCGCGTGGATTGCAGCTAAGTGCGGTTCCGGGCTGTTGGAGTTCAATACACTCTAGATTTGGTGTTTTTTTTTCCTCGTTTGATGAAACTTAATTGGAGGTTGGTGAAAGTAGTTCCTCTTTGCTCCCCCGGAGATGTTTCGTGATGGTTGTTGCGCGAACGCGGTGAAACGAGGCGGACAGAGAAGCGGTCCAATCCACGCCCACCGCCCCACCTGATACCGGACGTCCGTGATCTTGCCCCTACGCCTGTGGAATTAGACGTCAATGTATGCACAAGATTCGCAATGCGAGCGTTAATGGCTTGCGTTGCCTCGTGGCTTGTTCCTCTGCACATTGTGCTGCAAGTTATGCTTCCCTGCATAAACGCCCATTTTTCTTGCCAGGTGAGTGACTCGGGCGCGTAGGGCACCGCGTTTTCCGCTCCTTCCTAAGCACGATTAGACATTTGCAATCTTCAAATCTTGACAGCCGAGTTCATCGTTCGAGTTATGTGTTCCCAAGGGGCTGTAGTTGGGCATGCCGTCTTTTCGGTCTTTGTGAGCGCTACTGAGATTTTGGGTATCAACGCGATCCAAGTAAATACAGGGTTGTACCCATCGATCCGATATCGACATACTCTGCTAGGAAATCTTATGAACAACGAATACTTGAACCACTCGCCCTTGAGTTAGTTTCTAACTACGATATAAACGTATATAAAATGTACCATTTTAATTAATTGGCTGCTAAGTAAACTTTAACGGTATAATCAAGTAAATGTTACCTTTACAACTTTCAGTTTTATCAAAAGTCGAGAGTCCCTGGTTTCAGACCTGTTGGAAACATTTGTTGTCCTGGAGAGGGATGGGCGCCACCAGGCTGTACTTGCCCAAGACACACTACGGGAAATGGTCAGGAACATTTTTGACCTAAAGAGCCATAAAAGCAAAACATGTTTTAAAAAGAAATTGAGAGAGCCACATCATATATCTTCAGAATTTTTTTTTTAAAAATTGCCAAACACACTCTTTAGACAAAAGCTAATTCTTCAGCACATTTGATTTCACTGTGTGTCATTTGATGATTTAATCAAATGTATGAAATGATAATAATGCCAAATCCTGTATCCCAAATCAATGTAAATATGCTATTTACCATTTGTCTTCCACCTTAAGTTAAGAGTGTTGAGGCATTTTTTTTCCATGAAATTTGTCCTTAATAACAGTTTCAAAGCGGGGGTTTGGGGTTTTTAAGGGTTATTGATCTATCTTCGTTATTCATTATCCATTATCCGTTATCGGTCAGTTCATAATACGCTACAAAGCCTAGGAGCCGGGACACTTACTCTCAGCCAAAAGGCCAAGCTAAGGTCCTAGCCCTAAAGCCTTGCTGCGATCATTGCGAATGCACCGTTCCCGGAGGTACTGCAATACCGGGCCGATGCGTGGAGTGGACAGAGCAAGCTCATATTCCATCTCCGAAATGCAAAAATCAAAGATAGTGACTTCATAGAAAGTACACAAAGGGCCGATGGTCGCAAAGTTCTTTTGTAAAAATGTCACAAATGACTGCAAACGATAAGCATATCGTCATATTCACTTTCGGTGTTGACTACACTGAGAGGGAGAGAGAGAGAAGGAAGTGCCTTGCGCTGTGTGCAGGGATCCGCCCAACGGTACTGCTCACCCAATCAAAGTCGTTTGCAAGCGTTTTTATTTGTCAGTTTAAATTGTTTCTTATCAAACTTCTGCATTAAGTTGCTTCGGCTTTATATGGACCAAAATCGGGAAGAAATCACTTGACTTTGGAACGCCACAGGGAGATGTGCAATAGTTACATTTTATTTCGGAGCCATACGGCTCCCGAGCCATAGGATCCCTACCACAGGGTTAAGGGATCCAACCATCCTAGAGAAACAACCCCCAAGAAGCAGCAATGTTACGAAAATACAAATATGACAAAGTCAACACAAAAGATGTAATGCAGTATTGCATAGTAGTTTGAAAGTGAAGTCAAAGTGCAAATAGCTTAAAAATACAATATCAAAACCTTTTAACAGTAGAAAAATTAAAATTCTTCAACAACAACTGTATCTCAACAAAAGTCAAGACAATCAGAATAAATAATAACAACCAAATAGTTGCAACCTAACAAAAATATGAATACTGTACTGTTTAAAAATGTCAGCAAGACAACAAAAATTATATATCATCCGGGCTATGTATGCGCACCAAAAAACCCCAAACATGCCAGAGATTCGAAAGTGTGCCTTTATATAACCGGAAATATGGTAAATGAATTTGGCAATTCATAAGTATAATGAAAAGCTTCTAGATATGGTAACCATTTATGAATGCATCAGTTCATTTTAGATGTGAAACCATATTCCCTCATATTTATGTTGTATGAAATACGTTTTTTATCTTCTGTTTCAATCTCATGCGCCTTATAGTTGATGCTCACAAGGGTGTATTTTTGAAGTGAGCCTTATAGTCCGAAAAATATGGCACCTTTCATTGCACAATATTTAGAAAATAGAATCAGTAGTGCAAATACACATTAGATTGTGTTACCACAATTGGATCAAATTTGAATTATACAATGTATTTATAGTCTTATGACCCACTAACATTATTTTTGTGATGGTTAAAATGGGAAGACAAAATCTTGTATATTGAAATTGTAGTATCAATCCGATCCAAGTACTTGATCAGTATCAACAATATCGATATTTGTATCGTTCCACCACCTTGAGTTTCCATGACACCACCTGACATTGAGTAACGTAGGTCCCGTCACGTGACGTTAAGTAACTCGAAAAACAAGGCGCTCAACTTTGGAACACTGAACTTTCACTGCCAATTTAATGGACATCTTTTAAAAGTGGGGGGCGTCATTTGGGTGTCCCTAGAGTTTGAAACTAGATTAGTTCGTTTATTAGGTCTGTATTAAATATGTTTAGAACATGGAACACATTAGGTAGGAGGAAAGGGGGGTCGTGTCAAGTACAGTTTAATCGCCAACTTTAACCCTCAAAAAGATAAAGGAAGAGTTTATTCGAGCCTGTCTAAGAAATGCATGTGCATCATAAGAAGCATAATAAAGGCTGCAATGATGACACAGGCCAGAAGATGGTGTCAGCGAGTAAGGAAGTTCCATACTCTCTACAGCACTGTTTTTAATGACAAAGATTAGAAAACACTGAAAGTGGTTGAGGGTCCAAACCTTTAGGACTGGTTGCGAAATGTCTTGTTCCGACAATGTTTCCAAAGGCGCCGGAGGAGGCGCGTCAGGCAGAAATGCCCAGCAGGAAGACCACCATCCTGTATTTCCATTTTGGGGGGGGGGGAACATTCTCATACAAACGGTGAACATGTCAAGCATCCGAACAACGACGCTTGCTGATGAGTTAAAATAACATGTGATTGGGTGTTTTTGGTTGTTCTCCTCCTAATCCACTAGAGGGCGCACAAATACGGTGAGTCAAGTCCAAACTGTTGCAACGGGACTCTACGTTGTTGACATAGCGACGATCTCAACTTGCACCTTGCAGTTTACGAAGCAGAAGAAGACCGCTGCCCGATCGAGATCCAACGGCACTCGTCCGCCAGCGGATGCGTCACCGTCCGGGTTTGGATCCCAAACGCGGGTATTACAGAGAGTACCACACAGCGCCACTTTTCCCTTTGAATCACCAGGACCGTCCAACCGGACTTGGTCAGGTGTCGTTTTCCATGACGCAACAGTCTTCTCACATTGGGGCGGCAAACACAGCTAACACTATGCCAATCATCTAATCTAATTATTATCTATTTAAATCTATACAATGTAATCTATCCATCTAAACTGGGTTGTTCAGGACCCAAAAGTGGGTCGCGAACCCGTTTTTAGTGCGTCGCCGGCCTTTGCTTTGGCAAAATAATGCAAAGAAAAAGAGACAAAGAGAAGCAGGATTACGCTTCCTAACAGTAGATGGCGATGCCCTGCTCCATGTGTTTCTTCCTGTTCAGTCAATCGGCTCATTCTAGAGAGACCACATAATCATTCTATTGTGACTCTGTTGGTTTTATTTCCCTTTTCTGCCCAGAATAATGGGTCCCAAAAAGTGAGTGAGAAGGGAAAGGAAAAGAAGAAAAGGTGATGACAATGATGGAGTCAAAGAAGGAAACGATTACGAAATACCGTACCAACATGGTGTACGAGTGTCTGCCTTTGAAGCACTGAAGAAAGTACAATAAATGGTTTAGAAAGGTTATATTTTAGCTTTTTACCTCTTTATTAACTCCATAAATAAATAATTGGCAATAGTATGCGAGTATATACGGCACTTTAAGTCACTTTGCTGGTCATTTTGTTTTTTGAAAAAAAAAAAAAAAATACATATTTCCCACTATCTCTGCTTTGAACTGCATACATTTGATAACAGTAACAGTAACCGTCACAATTTAGTTAAGAAAACACTGTTGAGAAACACTGTTTTAAGTCACTCTGGAATGCAGCTCAGCTCTTAAAGGACCAGTGCGCAGTTGCTGCTGTGGGATGAGCTGAACAGCAATGTGCAATTCATTACAGACCTGTGCCAGGCTCCCACCATTGAAATACAGTCGCTAAGGAAAGAGATCATCCGACCTGTTGTCAGATCAAAAGCAACTAACAAAAAGGTCTGTCCTGAGCTCCTTGTCCTGCCCTCACAATTAATTTCCTCTTTATGACTGTTTTGTATTTTTGTTGTGTTAAGTGGCACCCCAGGAACAGAGGAAACCATGTGTGGTGTAACCAGCACCCGAACTTGCACGGGCGCTGCGGCGACCCCACCTCCACCTTGGTAAGGAGATCGTAGATGCCGTCGTCCCCTTTTGGACGTGGGGTTTTGGCAAGCCTTATGGGTCTTCTTCTGCAGTGGGAGCTGCTCTGTGACTGCGTGGAGACAGCGCACCGTCATCCTGTTAGTGTGTTCTACTATGGTACGGCGCGACAATGCAGCGTCAACTACACCGTAGAAGGTAAAGTGTGGGCAGGCTGACATGGGCGTGATCCATTGGGTGGAGCGCCGAGTGGCAGTGCCAGTCTCTGCCAGGGGTTGTTGATAGCAAAAAAGACAACACAAGACTGTCTAGACGTTTCAAAGTCAAGTCACATTTGTTTATATAACCCTTAATCACAAAATATCTTGAAGGACTGCACAGGTTACAATTACACTATCCCAATATGCGGGCAAGGAAAAACTCAAAAATCTCAGCATGAGGAAAAAGGAAACATTGAGAAGGGGCCTCACAAAGAGGTAATCCTCCTTCCAGGATGACCAGGGTGCAATAGATTTGACATTGGGTAACAGTACATAAAACACAGTGAACATCAATAAAAGAAAAGAATAGGTAATATGTTAGAAAAGTCCCTGACCACAACAACTACTGTCTGTACACACAGGAAGCCAAAGCAATGATTTTTAAACTAATTCATAATTTAACATAATTAGTACTTGAATTCTCAAAGAGGGATTATGTGCATTATTCAGAGCCTTTTTTTTTTGTAAAAATAGTCATTCTTTTAAATCATGAGCGAAATAAGTACACTAACGTACACATAAAAATACTCGTAGGTCAAGCAATTAGCATTTATTCTACATAACATGAGCCTTAACTGACATATTTGTCAGCAATCTTGCAGCTACAGGTTCACAAAAACCACAAACCTCAGTATTCTTCCATGTGATTTGGGGCACTACACAATGCAGTGACATCAATTGGTCAAATGATACACACTGTCCCTTTAGAGTAGTAAGAATATATATATATATATATATATATATATATATATATATATATATACACATTTCTATTTCAGCTACATTTTTTATGAGTAATAAAACTAGGTGTCAAAAATGACAAATGTGTTCATACACTGGAAGGTTTTATGACACGATTTTTATGATTTTAAACTCCTTCATCCTCAACTAGAAGTGTTGAATAAAAATACCTTTAACACCAAGCCATGCCCTTTATTATAAAATGAGAACAAAATATATTATTTGATTGAGACGATTCTCATCTTGTAAGTAGGATTCTCTTTTGACGGAAAAACCCACATCTCCCGAGAAAAGCGACCAGTTGTGTTCTGTGCTCAATCTGCATTTTTACTTCGTATTCGAATCATAACTATTCTTTTTGTGTATATGACCATGTTCTTGTTCAGCGTGATTGCCAATTTACCGTGGTTTCTCCACGTGTTCACAGTTGTGTTTTTTTTTTTTTACTGTGTTTCTCCAAGTATTTAAGAGAGAGGCGGCGTCCGTGCAACAACAGCGATATCTTTTGATGACATAGTTTCTTATACTGTATTTCAAATCTGGATGGTGGATAGGCTAGCCTCAAGTCTTACCTTTTATTAGAGCCCAAGAACATTTTGTACGTTTTTCCATGATTTTAGTTCCAAAGGCACACTTTTGATTCCCCTGGACCCTTCCTTAGGAAAACTTGTGTAAAATGCTCTTTTTTTGTAGTATTGTTGTCAAATGGGAAGTGGAGCTCGGGAAGCCTTTGGGTTTTAATCCATCCTTCCGTTTTCTGCACCGCTTATCATAACTAGGGCAGAGGACACCCTGAATTGGTTGCCAGCCGGTCAAAGGGCACACAGACAGACAACACACTCACTCATTAACACCTAGGGACAATATGGACCGGCCAATTAACCTAACATGCATGTTTTTGGAATGTGGAAGAAAACCGGAGTGCCCAAAGGAAACCAATGTAGGCACGTAGAGAACATGCAATCTCCACACTGGGAGGCTGCTGTAGCTGGAATTGTACCCTGGACCTCCGCACCGTCGCCCTGCGGCTAACCACGCAGCCGCTCTGCCACCTTGGGCTGTAATCCTGTTGTGTTATTCAGTCCCACGACCCTGCTACATGAATTCACCTGCCTGATTTTCTGAGAGAAAAATTAGACGGACATACACTTTGTTTTTTTTTTTATTCAAGCTTCTGTAATTCGAAGACAGTAGTACACATTTTACTGTCTTCAAAAAGAGACCCAAACTATTCTGATACTCCAAATGGTTCAAGTACAGCTTCAGTTTTACTTTTGGGTCACCTTTTCAGACATTTAAGTAAAAATACCGGGTATTGTTTCATAGGGTTGAATGCAAAGAACCTCAAAATACTTAGCAATTATGTTTCCTTTAAAATAAAAACTTGGGAAAAAGTTGACAGTTGACAGAGTAGAAAGTTTCTACCTCTGACTTACAGCACCGGCCAAAACTTCTGCTATTTATAGCTGAACACATTTTTCTGCCATCCATGTCTTAATCATATTCGTTTTCAACAAGTGTTGATGGTACCCATGTGTTGTGTGCAGATCCAACACCAAGCTTCTCCTGGTCCGTAGATGCCTTGTCTAAGCAGGTGCGTGTGACATCTGCGTCGGAGACCCGCATAGCTGCCAGATGGTGCTACAGACAGAGCGCGCACCACTGCTTCAGCGGCTCGCCGTCCGCTGTCACAATCGTAAGCGCCATCGCCACCAAAACACGTCCTGCAGGGATTCGGCCACGTTTTTCCTTCGTTCGCAGATTGAGCCAGCCCGTTCTCTTTCGACAGTCCTGGACATCCCGCATGTCCTTCCATGTGTCTGTGTGCAGGTATGATTAAATGATACTCCCCAATTTTGAGAGCTGAGGTGAGCTTGCATTCACAAAAGCAGAATTTTAAAGAACCAAGTGTCGAGAAACACGGACGAGTGCAGCGGTTGCTCAGCTTTAGCCTCCCATTTCAGATACCCTTCTTCAAAAAAGGAAACAAACATTTTAAAATGCTATTTTCTTACTAAAAACTTAGTCAATGTGGCGTTTTGCTCCAATCGCCCATTTGTGAGAATTCCTTTGTTCCAAACAACTCCTTTTTCAATACGTGCTGGTGATAGTGATACAATTGTTTATTGAAGCTCATTTGAAAAATGTCATAGTCAAAAAAATATTTAGACGTCTATCTGTCTATCTACCCTGCTCATATCCCTCGAGAGGGGTGATCGACCCCAAGACAAACACATACAGAAAAAAAAAGAAAAAAAAAGGAAAAAGTAGCAAAGAAAGAAAGAAAATTGACCCTGGCCAACCCAAATGCCCAAAAACCCAACAAGTTAAGCACTTTGGCACCCAAGTTGGTCATGCTTTCGTCCCTCCAGATGAAACGGGACACTCGGATCAGGATGACACAACACACTCTTCTGTTCAACAGCAGGGCCCGACATCTTTCACTGGTTTACCCCTGCCGTATCATACAGGTGCCCTGCGCATCCCTTAGAACATGTCTAAACAGCCCACTATCTTTTTACAACACCCCTCCACTCATTTTTATCACCAACGAGAGCTCTAGCTTCCACTTCATTTAAATCTCTTTCCTGCAGTGCACTCATAACAACATCCATCCTCGTCAATCGCGGCCTTCCTCTTGGTCTCCTTCCATTTACTTCTGCTCTCTAGGTCCTCAACATTTGCTCCTCGTCCATCCTCTCCATGTGTCCAAACCAGCAGAGTACTCTCTTATCCACTACTACAGTTCTGTCTCTCACAATTTCATTTCTCAATCTATCCAATCTTGTCACTCCTAACATACTCCTCAAACACTTCATCTCAAAAACATTTAATTTCCTTCTCAAATCTGCCTTCAGGCTCCAAGTCTCTGGACCATACAACGCAGTCGGCACAATCACACTCTCATACAGTCCTCTCTTAACATCTATACTCATACTCTTGTTGCTCATCACTCTCCTCAGAGCACCCAAAACCTTGCTTCCTTGATTCACTCTGTGCAATACCTCGCACTCCATCCCACCAACTGCAGCCACATCACAACCCAAGTACCGAAAGCTTTTAACTCCTTCCAGCACCTGTCCATTCAACCTTGTTTCCAATGCCATGCCATGAACACTTCATCACCTTATTCTTCCCAACATTTCCACATACCTTACGCCTATCACACACTCTTCCAAACTCCATTACCAAACTTCTCAATTATTCCTCCGAATCAGCCACAAGCGCTGTGTCTTCTGCAAACAACAACTGTACAAAACAAATACTTAAAACAAATACAAAAATTTTTTGGGGGGGTGAATATTTGAAAGTTCTGATGTGTTTGGTCTTTGAAAAAGTAACCTGCAAGTTCAGCAACCTAATGCCTCACTTGTGAGGTAAAGTCATTTCCAAAATAACTAACTTTGTAAAAAAAAATACTGCCATTGTGTCAAAGGTAAAATATTATTAAGCACCGCCTATACTTTAATGTGAAAGTGGTTAAAGGTGTTGTGCGTCGTTTGAGTGTTCTTAAAAAATTGAAAGTAGAATTATTATCTCTATTTTTCTCTACTGTGTGTGTTAACAATGGCCAACTAAGTTCAGAGAGCCTTCATCATTTTTTTCCACTGCGCTTATCTGCTTTCTTTTACCAACGCTGTTCGGGACGTTGGAGACCCCTGGTATGTAGAGAATCTACTGCTGTTTTGCTTTGCTTGATTTTTCTTGAATTTGCCAAAAGTTTGATTGCGCCTTTTCGTTACAATTAGTGGTAAACGGGCTAGAATAGGTTAAAATTGAGGGATTTTTATGCGGCACCTGTGCCAACAACTTTCCTCTGTGTGTCTATGTGGTGTGTAAAGGTATACTACTTACACCCTGATTCGGTCCGCAAAACCGTTTGCCCTTTTCAAGATGTTCATCTGCCAGGTGAGAGCGCCCCCTTTTTCACACGGGGGAGTCTATCTATATTGTTAACAGACACTCATCATTTGGCCACGCAGCCATGCAAGACGTGTGGCTGTCCGCCAGCATCACGCTGTACGAATCTTCCTTGACGTGGAGCTCTGCCTGCCCGACCCCAACCTTCCCTGTGGAGGCATCCCTCTGCTGGAGGTGGAGCCACCAAGTCTGCGCTCCGCTGCCCGACTCTGCCTTGGATGCCAAGGAAGATGGCTCCCATCTGGTACCTGGCACTGAGTTTTGCTAACTGCCACTGCGTTCCTTAGTGTTTTGTGGGAGGTTAACTCCATGCATGTGTCCCCTTGCAGATTTTCAACATCTCGGCAGTGGACCAACACCCCCAGATGTGCTTGATGGTGAACCTGCTACACAAATGCAGACCAATGCAATAGCGCTCTAGCCCAACATTTCCATGCATATCAATCAAATCCTTAACATTATATAATCTGCTTCTTTTTGGTCTTACTCCATTTTAATGTGATTATGTATGCTTGACAGTCTGTAGCGGACCGTGCATTTTACACCTACGCCTTTGCTGGAGCTGAATCAGTAATGTGTCGTTCATGAATGTACCGGCTCTTGGAATTGAAATTTAAAAAAAATTTTTTGTGAGGATTCGGGTGGAGTAGAAGTGACCCTCACCGCGCACGTGGTTGCCTGGGTCCGACGGCGACCTTCTCACGCAATCTCTCTCGCTCTCTCGCAGTCCGCTTCCCCTTCCCCAATAAATCAACACAACAATGTATTTCCTTGTTTAAAGGCTGTTGGCACAATCTTTTTAAAGCATTGTGGCCACCTAGCAGCTGGGCCTAGCTTACATTTCCTTACACCAGCCAGAAGGCCTTGTTGTCACTAACCCAAAACCTGATTAGTAAAACAGGCAGCTTTCTCTGAGACTGATATCATGCCTCTGGGCCTTCAGAATTTTTGTGAAGCCCTTTGGGTCGATTTTTGAGCTTAGCATCAACTAATGGCTTTAATGTGATTGGTTAAATACTAGAATATGAAAGCACACATCTGGAAGCATCGCTACCAGGACGAAGCAATGAAAGGAAGCTGTCAGACATTTTTGAATTCATGAATAAGTATTGATGGACAAAATCTAATTAACATTAAATTATTTATATTTTGACGCCAGCAGAGAAGGCCTTGTAGGCCCTCACGGCCCACCGCTGTTGACCGTAGATAGCAGTGGTTCGCACGTTATCGGAGAGCTCAAGCAAGACTATTAATCAGGGGTCTCAAATTCCTTTATTACATTTTTTTTCATGTTAACGTAAATTCTGGGCTACAGAGTGCACACGATTTAAAGCTGCATGCTCAAATTTAAGAACGAAACTCAAATTTCTCTTTGTACAAGGATTTTCAATGGCAGACCCAAACAGCTATAGAAATGAACTATTTCACTTCCATTTGGCCCACACGTGTTTGGCTGCAGAATGCCAACGATGCCATGCCACTGCAAGCCTGGTACCATTTTTAGTAGCGTCGTTTTCAGTTCTGCTCAGAGTTGTTTACGTCACGATTTTTTGGATCATTTGGCTATTCAAGATGGGCAAATACAAAGACAAGCACCTATTGACTACTCTTGTGAAAGAAACATGAGTGGGAGCTGCGTCGTGTAAAATATCAGCCTAATATTTCAGACGACAGGGAAACTTTACTGTGGACAATAGTGCCAGATTGCAACAGAGGTGTGTCTTATTGTGTTTTTGTTTTTGGTGGTTACGATAGTAACAGACCAAATTGCATTTGCTCGTCATCGTTCCTCAAGGATTAAAGGAAACTTTGGCGACCTGATATTGATGCCGATACGGAAACAGACATGTAGAGGCTGTGACAGACAACTTCCAATGCAGTTCAGTTTGGATGCATAAATTGCGGACTTGATATGTGGGGGAAAATGTTTAAATATTTCGAGTATGTTCTAAATATTGAACAAAGTACTGTCAAACCTCCCATTTTGCTCCTGGTATGTATACACTGAATAATGTTAGCCAAAACATGGATTAATTTCTCTCGAAGAGCGTCATAAATGTTTTCAGAAGTCACCACGGTGTTTTGTGTTCAGAGCGCATGCATTCTGAATAAGAGCAGCTCATCGTTTTCCTCTCTGCCACCACAAGAAAAAAAAAGAATAGGCTGCATCTTATTTAAAGCCGGAGTGAATAAAATGCAGCAAAAAAGTACCGGCTTTTAGAATAGAATTAAGGGAAGTATTTACTTTTTGTTTCAAATATTATTTTGAGTTTTTAAAAGATATTTGAGAAAGGCGGAAGCTTTTTCATCAAAAGCTTTTCTTGTGGAAAACCCCCATTTGGCCCCAACATCAGCCAGACCCCGGGAACCCCCAAGACAATTGAGTTTGAGAATCCTGCTGTTAATGCTTATCAACAGCCTTTGTTTACATGACGTCACATAAACAAAGATGAAAGTCCATGGAGCATTACTGAACATCACGAAACAAAATATAAGAGAAGCATTTCATGTCAATATCTGGGTCAGTTTACAAAAGTCTGGAGGACCTTCTATATTCCACCATATTTTCTTAAATGTTTTTTTATGGTTAATGGCAATTTCAGAAAAATTGACCAGATTACTCCTGGTGATATAGAGGTTCTGCTGACTTCAACAGGGCAATGGATAGAAATAGCAGAATTGAAAAATGCCATGTCTTCCGGACTTGACTTATTGGTGCATGCGGCGTTTGTTGCTTCTGACACCCTGACGCTTTCTTGTTTGCTTTGTGCTTTCAGTTTTCCCTGCATGGCACCCACAACGTCTCTTGCCCCTTTGAGGCCGGTGAGTCAAATCCGCCATTCATGGTAGCCGGCCGCCTTTCCAGTCACCGGTCAAAAGTCAGCAGATGTAAAGGGCCATTCATAAAGGTCTCAGGAAGCAGACGTGATCACCACAATTTAATTTTGAGCCGCACCCAAAACCCTTTTGAAAGAAAAGAACATGTTCTGCACAGTGTACATAACCAACACCTGACTAAAACTGCATGTGCTCATGTTGAAACATGAGATATTTACACAGACGGTACACAGAGTTTTTAAAATTTTAATAATAAACACCTCCTTTTAAAACAAAAATTACATTGCAGTTCTTCCTGCTGTAATTTCCAGTGTCTCATCATTGATTCATCAATGCTAAGTTAACCTGCAGCAAACATCTTTCCTTCTTTATCAGTTTGCTAGATTACTTTTAAGCTGAACGCTTTGTTCATATGCTTTTCTTTTGGAATTTGACATGATGTGGCTCAGTTTATGCTAATGGATAAATCATGTACAAAGCTTGTACTGCAAAAAATAATTGGGTTACAAGTTATTGCATTCCCCCCAGATTTCTGAGACCCAAAAGTAGTGCGTTACTCTAAGCGTAACTGTCTAGTTAGAAATTACTGTATATACTCACATTGAAGCCTACAACCTAAAACTGCTTAAAATTAACCACATGATAAAGGTAGAAGAAATAAATATTTACATCAAACAGTGGTAGCAGTGAAGCCCGAATATTTATGCGTCGTCTTAGCCGGGACACATCCATTTTGTCTATGGCCTCCAAACCACTTGAAGATTTCCTTCTCCATTGCTGAATACATTTTCTTTTATTCCCTGGCAATGTGTAGGCTGTTGCAAAATTAATTTTACTAACAAAAAAAAATGAAAAATTCAGTACAGGTTTAATGTCAATTCTGTGTTTACGTTTGCCCCATTGATTTCCCATTGGTTTGGTGTTATTGTATTATCTGCGCCTCCTACCCATGTGCTGCCTACCATTTTCTACTGGTGATACACAACCAAACTTGTGAAACTGACCGCCTGATTTCAGTATTTAATTTAAGAGTTGTAAATACAGCTTAGATGCGAGTATATATGGTAGAGAGATTATCAGTAGGGAGAAATTCATGCACTCTATGAATGAGACGGTGCCACTGTAATTGTATTGAGTTGTACTTAGTCAGCCCATATAAACATGACTACTCCACTTTGACAACTTGATTAGAGGTGTGATGCTGGCAGGTTCATTAATTTGTCCTGAGTGAGGTGGGAACAGCTACCGATTAGATGGCGTTGAAATTCGTGAACTCTTTTTAATAAGTAGCATAGTAACGCACCTGTTACAACAATGTTTGATTTACAAATGTTTACGGTACTCGTTACAGAGAAAAATAATCGTGTTCCATGAACTTTACCTTACATTTTATCCTTATTGTATAAACACCTTTTTGCCTTTTTCTACTTGAGCGTCCCCAGCTGCTTTTAGAAAAAAGGCATGCATTAGCAGCATCTCTGCATAAGCCGCAGGGCTAAAATTGTGTGACGGAAGGCTCATAGTCCGATAATTACGGTAATTTCTTGTTCTGCACTACTCAAGGAAGATGCGCGGGGCGAATGGCAGCTCTCAGAGAGGACCGCGTCCAACTGGGTCACCGTTTCGGGTCTGTGCGACTGATTTGTTCCCGTGCTTTGCAGGTTGGTCGTCGTGGCAGGTTTCCCTGGAGACGGGCCCTCGCTCGCTGATGACCCACATCAAGTCTCGGGCGCCGGCCACCTTCTCGGTTCAGCTATGCTTGCCCGGCGAGAGGGGCTGCGATTCCTGGGGGCCCCTCTGCACAGTTACAGCAGTGAGTGCCCAAGGGAACACCTGAGCTTCCAAAACAGTTTGTCAGACGTGACCCATGTCAACTTTTTTTGTGGTTACTGGTCTGATTCATTCATAATTGTATTAAGTAAAGCTATAATCTCTTTAGGAAATGTTGCCAGCCCAATGAATAAACTCCAGCTAACAAAAATTGGATCAAAAATGACTGTATTTTCCAATTTATAAGGCGCACCCAAAGACCCAAAATTAACCAGAAATTTTATGGGATGGGATCAGGTGTGCTCTGCCATGATCTGGGTTTGATTCCGTTGCAGCCAATGTTTAGCGATTGTGTTACTTCCATGTGCCTTATAGTTTGGTGTTCCTTATATAAAAAAAAAAAAAATCTCACGTGACATTTTTTGGTTTATTATGCGGCGTGGAAATACGGTAATCGGAAGATGAGCAAAGAAAAGCAATGCAAAATTCCTCATTAAAAAATCTTGACCGGAGCTCGAATTCAACCAAGCAAGTGAGCGAAAGAAAAAGTGGGCAAATGGCAAAAAAGAAAATTCCATGCTAGTCTATTGTGGCTTTGGATTTTCTTCACTCAAATTTGTGCGTGACCTTTTCCAGAACGCATCATCTGAGAGTAGAGTCATCCTTCCTCTGGGCAAGGCCGGCGAACAGATCTGCGTCCAGGTAAATTTGATCGCCCAACCAGTAATGGCGTTTGCCTTGGGTTTTGCCACCTGATTGTGTAAATGCCTGTAGGTGTGGCAGTCCCTTCCTGCCCTCCGCGGACGAAGAATTCTGTGTCCCGCATGTGAGTGTTTGCTACGTTACTTCTGGACTGTGGAGACCCAACGGCACTCATGCTTTCCTTTCTCTTCTGGCTGCAGACGTGCGCACGAGATGGGGAGCCCCGTTGGCGACTTCGTCGATGACTTTTCTCATAATCGTTGCCGTTTTGTCCCTTTTTCTCCGCTTTCTCACCAAAGAGGGACTTTCAGGTCAGTTGCATCCATCTCGTCAACTTGGACACTTATAAGGGAAAAGCAATCCAAAACGGGACTTTTTACTGCTTGTGAAATGAGTGATGTACCAAAGTGAAGCATGGAAAGTCTATGGCTGAGTGCAAAAGGGTGCAGTTTACCAAATAAGCATGGGACAATAATGTAAACGTAAAATGCGGCCAATGAGGAGAAAATTTCAAGAAAGATTATGGCCAAGAATAAGAAATTGTAGAAGCTGGTAGCCACAAACAATAGCAGACTTTGCTCTTCTCTTATCGGCGACTACATTTTTCTTTTGGCCAATCATGCAGAGTTTTCCCATTAACTTTGTTCTTTAATATCACCACTGCTTTGACAGATCAGACCAAAAGGTGCTTTTGATCGTTTCAATGGAAAGTGTGTATTCTGGTATAAGTCATCACCATGCAGCCAAAAATCAAGACTTGTAGTCTTGAAATGTATATTTACTTTTGTTCAGATACTTCCACATGTTATTATCTTATTAATGTTAGAAAAAAATGTTGGCACATGTATGCAATCGGACTGAGTTACATACGGGCTGAAATTGTGAAAAAGCATTTTACATTTAACCTTTTAAAAATGTTTTCTTACTGACATCCCCAAAAAATGCCTCTTGAGGGCATAAAGCGTTTCATTCTTCTATATATCTTCAACCGTTTGCTTTAGATCAACTTGAATTTGGTGCAAAACTCAGACAATTATCCCAATGGCTGCAATGGCATTAATTCAATGCGTATTATTAAATTTAGAGTCTAAAAAACAGGGGCATAATCAGTGTTTGAAATAACCTCTGCCCGGACGCTCGGGTCGTGCATCTTTTACGTAAGGCGTACAACTTCTCACAACATCTCTGCCCGGGTGGCCAAAAACTTTTTCAAGAAAGAAAAAAAAATCTTTCGTTTTTCTTTTTTTCAAATCAAACGTTTGCTTTATTACGATTTTGAAATTTTGAAATTGCGGAATTTCAGTTCGTTTGGCAATTTGCATACTTGGCAGCCAATGAGAAGCCTGCATCGAATAACTTTGTGCTTCCGGACTTTTCTGAGCGCTATCAGGTCGTGCATTTGCATATCATTTTCCAAAGTAGACTCACAGAAAACACAAGAAAATGGAAAAGTGGTTTGGAATCAAGTCAAAACCTAAGCCCCAGAAGAAATATTCAAAGGAAGCAAAGAAAATTGATGATGCTACAAAATGTAAACATACATTAAAAGCATCGTGAAAAGAGGAGTTCACGCGGCTTTGAGGAGACGAGGCAATGCAAACATTACATGAATGAAGATGAGTAAATACAGGTACATCTGATGGCAGATGGAAAACAGCGATGTCATATACATGCAATGAATGTTATATGTAGATTTATAATAAACTTAATTTAAAAGTATTGTTCCGTTATATATTCTAATTGTCAAGCCTTAATACTTTGCAACAATGTTTTTTTTTTTGCGATTAGTTGCCTTATTGTGTTTAAAGTTGTGAAAAATGGGGCAGGCAACTTTTCTGAGTGGTCTAGCCTGGTGTCCGGTAACTTTTTGTCATAAGTTTGACACTGGCATAATGCATTTTACTTTTCAACAAATGAATGCATTCATACACTAGTATAACATGTGCATGTAGATGTCTGCATATGTATTTATTCATGATGCAAATGAGAACAATTAGATAGGTGTCCATCATCTTTTTTTCCCCTCATGTCTTGCTCAAATGTCCGATTTGAGACCGACCGTATCAGCAGAAATAACAAATCAAACCAATCTGTATTTTTTTAATCTCTCTTGGCCGCTCAGCCTACATTTTCAACTCATTGCGGTTGACGAGTCAAAAAGTTTGCTTACCCCTTCCTTGAAACGTTTACAGAGAATTTGACAATGCTTTTGCTGTGGCCCTGTTACAGAATGAGTTGGGTGGGTGGCAGGGCTTATTCTACATAACTATCAATTATTGAGTTTTTCTCTCTCCCCCCTACAGCTTGGCTGCCCATCCTAAACCCAGTGCTGCTGGTGTGCTCATCAGAGCAGTCTGCGCATGTTTCGTCTGTGTGCGCTCTGGCTTCTCTACTACGAAACCGTTTCTATGCCAAAGTCAGTTTGGCCCTTTGCCCGGCAAGCTCGCGGGAATGGACGAATGCCCAGAGCGGCGTTACCGACCTGGGCCCGCTACCCTGGCTCTACGGACAGTGGGAAGCCGTCCAAGAGGCACGAGGAAATGTCATAGTAGTCTGGAGCACCGAGGCTGATGACACGTATAGGAATTGGATGCGCCATACCAAAAGTTATAATGCAGATAACGGCCATCCCCTTTGCTGCTCCAAACAATTCGAGCTCCAGAAAGGAAGTGCCAGCACGCTCAAGGAAGAAGAGCGGGCCATGCTGGAAGAGCCTTCAGCTATCATCCAACCAGTTTTCGCTGCTGCTCTAGCTTGCCTAGAAGGGGCGCTGCAGTGCAGCAAAGGTGGAGGGGTGGTCTTAGTGTACTTTCATGGTGGCAGTGGCGAGGATGCCTCACAAGCCTTTCCAGACATCCCTTGCTACGGCCTCCCGCAGGACTTGGGTGGCCTCCTCTACAAGCTCTGGGGTCCACCGGGACCCCAAAAGACATTTTGGTGGCATTGCTGGCGCAGGCCACTGGCAAAGTTTGTGTCTGTGTGGCTGGCGCATAGGTTAGCCCGCAGGCTGCACTCTCTTTCGCCTTCTGTGCAGGCAAGTGCTGAAGGCCCAAGGTGACAGCTCGGGTCACTTACCCAAATTCTTGCCCACATGGACCCCAATAGAAGAGAGTGAGTGCAGCCATCCATTCATCTTTATCAGCACATGTTCTACACCCCAACAACATGTGCCAAGGATTGTACTACAAGTAACCATTAACCCAAACTGGTTCCTGTATCCTATGATGACTTGGTTCAAGAAGTACAGTCGGACTCCCAAGCGCTGAGTGGGCACATTTTTGGTGGCAGTACCCAAATAATTCGCCCAAACTCGGTTGAACGACAATTCTGGGTTCTCCTTGTCTGATGTGGGAACAAGCATACAGATCTGCAAGCTTGGCCATTGTCATTCTAAGCATACAGTCCCAGTTCATTAAATATTCGTTCAAATAAATTACTTAAAGAAGGCCGTAGCTTAAGATTAGGAATATCTTTTGTTTAATGGAATTCTGCATTTGAGTAAGCAAAAAAACTTTTTAAGACCAAAATTTGGTGCTGTGCTGTCTATCTGGCATTAATAGTGAGCATGTAAATAGTTCCTGTGATGTTTTTCAAAGGTCAAACAAACTTGAAAGCGTTTTGTGGTTTACATTAAGACTACCACTGCGGACTCCGAGCACATGAAGCACACTGCGGAGCTTCTGAAACCCCCCAGCTTGCTGTCGTTCTTCCCACCATTGTAAAAACTTGTTGAGAAGATACTTAAAAGATGCCAAGATTCCATACCAAAAAAATGTATTTAAACAACATGTTTTGACTATTGGGAGAGCTATACAAATAGGTTAAGAAAATATATTTTCAAATTATGATGTATCAACAGCTTGTTATTGAAAGCTCAAGTTCAGATGTTTACTTTTGGTGTCATCTGGAAATTGAAAGTGATTGAATTGTTGATGAATAATCATGGAACAAATGGACAATTATTATTAAGTGTTTTAATTTTAAAATACAATTCTGGGTATTATATCACTGACAAACAAATCAGTCAGAAATCGATAAATGAAAAAATCCGACTTGGAAAAAAAAAATCAATTAAAAAGAATATCAAAGGAAATACAAAGTGTCCTCAAAGAGGAGACCAATTGTTGGTCAAATTTGTAAAAAAGTCAGTTTTAGCAAAAAACATTGACAGTAAATGTAGTGTATACGTGCAATGAGTGACAGCCTTGTTTCATATTTTTCCTAACGGTTTGTTTTAGTCCTGTTACACAAATGTCACGTTTTATTGCTCAATTGATGTTTTGTAATTCACTGTGAAAATGGAAAGGAAATGATCACGTTGCCTGTATCACGTAAGCGAAGGAGATTCATTTTAAGGTAATGTATGACATGTGTCCTTGTGGACGGTTCACAAGTCTTTCTTGTTTCTTCTTGTGAATTAATGTGGAACAAATCGACTGTGTGTTTTGCAACTCTGACGGACGTTAGAGCTTTTGGTTTTTGAATGTATATGAAGAATATAGTGCTGGATCCTAAGTAGCATAAATTCATGGATAAGTTTATTCTGTTTTTACCATTGGATACCCACAGAAGAGATTATACCTCACTGTTGTTTTGACTATTATGCACTGTTTACATCATTGTCACTATCGGTCAATAATGTTGCTATTCTTTAATTTTCATACCCTTTCAGGTAGATATGCTTTTGTAAACCTAAAAGATTTAATAAAAAGAAAGGGATCAGGAGAGGGTTTTAGAACGGGTTGGAATTTCTTATCCCAGTTTTGTGTCTTTTTCTGTTTTTCTTGCAAGTTAAAAATCCACTGATGTCTTCCTCTCCTTATTTTGTGTGTCTACTAAACCACTGGTTCTCAACTGGTCTGACTTCAGGACCATCATTACACCCAAAATAAAAGCTGTGACATAAATCAAAAACACATTTTTTTAAACAAAATGACTAGCAAAACTAAGACACTTTCAAGTACCATACACACTGGCATATAAGCCACATGCTAAAAGAAATTCAAAACATTAGTAAAATGTATACATAAACGATAATTATTTAATTATGTCGATAATAAGGATTAATATGCCGATGCGAAGCTAAAAATGTAAATTTTTTAAACCATTTCCAGTACTTTCAAGCACAACTTCAATGGCACTTGGACATAATTTTCATATTTGGCAATCTCCTTCTTTGAGTCGATTGTTGTCAATCTTCCACTTTTTCTTTCCCTTATCACTAAATTTCTTCTTTCATTATTTTGGGGAGGAAAATTAAATACAACCATCAAAATCACAATAAAACGAGATGTGATTCCTCTCAAACATTATTGGGACAGTGCTGATTGACTGAACAGAAAGAAGAGATCAAGCAGGGCCTTATCACCATCTAACGTTAAGGAGTGTAATTGGCCATCTGATTTCACTTCTTCGCATTATTTTGCCAAGGCAAAGGCTTATGACCCACTTAAAACTCCTTTGTGACCCACTTCTGGCCTGCCAGTTGAGAAACACTGTTCTAAACTACAGTATACACCTTTTATCAAAGCACGCTGAAATTTGAGGATATTCATTTTGAGATGAAAAGGGGGAAAAAAATCAATGATGTACAGTACAGTGCTGTGAAAAACGTTTGCAGCGTTTCTGATTTATGTGTTTTTTTTGCCTATTACTCACAAAGGTTTCAGAGCATCAAACCAATTTTGATATCACACAGAGACAACCCAAGAATATAAAAAAATGCAGTTTTCAAATGTTGATTCAATTTATTAAAGCAAAAAAAAAAGTTCAAAAAGATCTGGCTCAATGGTAAAAAACTAATCAGACTTAAATCCAGACATTGACTTGGCCAATCAAGAACCTTCAATTTGTTTTTGAGCCACTTGGTCCACCACAGCAAGTTGTCCTGGGCCTGAGGCACCAGATTAGCCCAGTTAAGGTCAATGTTCATTACTCCGCTATGAGAAAGACAACGGCCAAAAATGGCATCCAAGGGAAAGTTCCCAGGCGAAAACGGCTGCTGTCACAAAAGAACACAAAGCATCGTCTCACATTTGCCAAAAGCATCCTGATTATTCACAAGACTTTTGGAGGAACATGTTGTGGACTGATGAGTCAAAAATTGAACTTATTGGAAGGTGTGCATCCCTTTACATCTGGTGTAAAAAATGACACAGCATTTGACAAACCGAACATGATGCCAACAGTAAAGCATGGTGGTGGTAGTGTGATGGTCTGGGGATGCTTCGCTGCTGGAGTACCAGAACCTTGTTGTGGTTGACAGAATAATGAATGCTGGTGTTTGCTAGAAGATCCTGAAGGAGAACGCCTGACCATCAGTCCATGCCCTGGAACTCAAGCGCTCATGCATCATGCAGCAGGACAAGGATCCAAAACACACCAGCAGGTCTACTTCTGAATGGCTTAAAAAAATCAAATAAAATGAAGTTTCTAGAGTGGCCAAGTCAAATCCAATCCAGTTAAATCCAATTAAATGGCTGTGTTGTGACCTCAAAGGGTCAATTCATGCTAGAAAACTTTCCAATATGACAGATTTCAAACAATTTTCAAAGACGAGTGGGCCAAAATTCCTCCACAGCGTTGTGGAAGATTCATTACCAATTATCGTAAACATTTGATTTCTGTAACCGCTCCCAAAGAGGGCCCAACTCGCTATTAGGTACAGGGGGCCATTGCTTTTACACATAGGACCAGACGGGTTTTGATTTTTTTCCGTGCCGTTATAAATAAAATCAACATTTCAAAACTCAATTCTGTATTTCCATGGGTCATCTCTGTGTGGTATTAAATTTGGTTTGACAATTTGAAACTTGATTGATGAGAGTGATAAATATGCAAAAAACCACAGAAATCCGGAAAGGGGGGGGGGGGGGGGATTTTTTAAGGGTTATTGTTCTATTTTCTTTATTAATTATCCATTATCGGTCAGTTCATAATACGCTACAAAGCCAAGGAGCCGGGACTCTTACTCTCAGCCAAAAGGCCAAGCTAAGTCCTAGCCTTAAAGCCTTGCTGCGATCATTGCGAATGCACCGTTCCCGGAGGTACTGCAATACCGGGCCGATGCGTGGAGTGGACAGAGCAAGCTCTTATTCCATCTCCGGATTGCAAAAACCAATCAGCACCAATATATTACTTCGCGCGCAGCCATTTTAGCAGCTCCTAGCCTTAAAGCCTTGCTGCGATCATACCGGATCAAGTCAAAAACTATAGAAATTCGGAAGGGGTTTTTAAAGGTTATTGATCTATATTCGTTATTCATTATCCATTATCCGTTATCGGTCAGTTCATAATACGCTACAAAGCCTAGGAGCCGGGACACTTACTCTCAGCCAAAAGGCCAAGCTAAGGTCCTAGCCCTAAAGCCTTGCTGCGATCATTGCGAATGCACCGTTCCCGGAGGTACTGCAATACCGGGCCGATGCGTGGAGTGGACAGAGCAAGCTCATTTTTTTTTTTTTTTTTTTTGGTTTGAACAAATTTATTGACACTAAAAACAGAAAACAATCATGACAATCTCAACAGCAATTAAGCACATTCACAATATTATATTCCAATATTACGTTTTTAACAGCAAACACAAAGTGAGGTTTGAACAAACCTTCTCGAAAATCAAACATATTCACAATTTCATTATATAACATCTTTGTTAGTGTCAATAGATCCGTCCAGGCCAAAGTCGATTGTCCTCGGTCTGAACAAATCCACCGACACCAACAGCAGCAAAACACAGCCATCAAGCATATTCACAATTTTTTTATATTTGACAATATGACGTGACGATATGACGTTTTAACATTTTTTCCTGACATTTTCAACATCAATTAAGCAATTTCAGAGTTATTTTCTTTTAACAGTAGTTAACCAGCGTGTAAAAGGCAATACTATTGTGCAAGGGCATAGCTCTGCCATCCCACCCTCCCAAGCAGCATTCTTCCAGTCCTCTGTGTGGGTCCTTTCCCTTCTGCGTGGGTCCTCTCCCTTCATATTCCATCTCCGAAATGCAAAAATCAAAGATAGTGACTTCATAGAAAGTTCACAAAAGGCCAAGCTAAGGACCTAAAGGCCAAGTTAAGGTCCTGGCTTTAAGGCCGAATTAAGGTCCTAGCAGGGGCAAATACTTTTTCATGGCACTCTAAGTTTACTAAATAACAACCATTATTTGTAATTGTTTTAGGGTAATTACGAGTTGTTTAAAGGCATGGTGGAAGGTTTAAACAAAGCAATTCTAAAACATTACTCGCTGTCAAGCCCTCTTTTCTTTGCGTTGTATCCTGGTATTCTAGTACACACTTCCAGTGTATCTTATAATTCCAGTAAGAGATTATTTTTTTTACATTTTTGGACGTTTAACTTTCAAATTTCAATTGAAAGAAAATGTTTTGAAAGCTCACAAAGTGACCACGTCCGGCATGTGGGGACATCAAAGACCGTGATTGGTCAACAAACATAGCTACCGCCCTTAAAGGCGCGGCTTAATATTTGTGGCCAGTAGTGATGGGATTTCCGGCTCTATTCAGAGACCCGTTTTATTCGGCTCGGCTCACGGAAAAGAGACGGCTCTTTCAACTCCCAAACATGTTTTTTCAGATTGTTTTTGTATTTAATAATATTTTGTTCATAACAATGTGACATTATGCGCTAAATCAGTTAATTTTGAAAATGTAGTATACTACTATATTACTATAGCCTTTATTGTTTCAAAATACAGTGAACTTTTACCCAATGTAAACATTCAAATTGTTTATATTAACGAAACAACAGAGCTGCTCATATTGACCAGTCATCGGCGCATTCAAGAGAGAGAGAGAGAGAGAGAGAGAGAGAGAGAGAAAGAGAGAGAGAAATAGAGAGAGAGAGAGAGAGAGACAGATAGAGAGAGAGAGAGGGGGAGAGAGAGAAAAGACAGAAAATAACAGAGAGAGAGAGAGAGAGAAACAGAGATATCCATGGAAAGACAGAGATAGAGAAAGCGAGAAAGAACGAGAGGATAGATAGATGGATAGATAGATAGATAGATAGATAGATAGATAGATAGATAGATAGATAGATAGATAGATAGATAGATAGATAGATAGATAGATAGATAGATAGATAGATAGATAGATAGATAGATAGATAGATAGATAGATAGATAGATAGATAGATAGATAGAAAGATAGATAGATAGATAGATAGACAGACAGGGTGTGGAACGTTACGTTAAAAAGGTAACTCGTTACCAGGGAAAGTAACTATTTCTGTTTCTTTATGTATCAGCTGTGACAAAGAATTTCAACTTTTCTGAGCAAATAGGAAAATCTGTGGTGAGGCCTATGACCGGAGTTTACTCTTAGAAATGCAATTTCCGACCAGTTTTAGAGAACCGGCTTTCTCGGCTCGACTCACTAAAAAGTGCTCTTTAGGGTCCCAAATGGCTTTTCAAGTTGTTTTAGTAGCTTTACTCTCTACATTACCAATTACTATGTCACCTTATGCATGGATTAAATTAAATTCGGGGAAATAAAGGAAAAAATGGAATAAAAAGAAATACAACAGGAACAAAAGGAAAGAATAAATAAAAGAAGAAAAAAATAAACTTTACATTTTTATATCAATAAATTAACTCTGAAAAACACAGAAAATATACATAAACTATTTTTAAAAACTACAAAAAAAAGATAAAATACAAAACAATTTTAATCTTTTGTGATCATCAAAATTAAAGTCATCAACAGAATACCCTAAAAATGCATACTAAAGAAGAAAAAAGAGGCGTCTCAGAGGGAACCAGGTGTTGATTGGTGGGGGGGGGGGGGGGGGGGGGGGGGGGGCTCCCTCTGTTTACTTCCAAGAGCAGACTCAAATAAACGTTTTGTTTACAAACGACACGTGTCTGAAAAAATGCGACGTAAACAACTCAGAGGAGTGCGGAAAAGCGCCCAGCTAAAAACTGCTTTAGGTGTGCGAGGGTATGCTGCTGTTGGCATTATGCACCCAAAGTACCACACTGCTTTTGACCGCCAGGAACAGTAACGGCAGAAAATTTAATTAGTTAGATTACACCCGGTACTGAAAAAGTACACACTCTCTCTCTCCCCCCTCTCTATCTCTCTCTCTCGAATGAATGAATGAGAGAATGAATTAGAAAGAGAGAATGAATGAGAATGAATGAAAAAGAGAAGAGAGGGGGATAGACAGGGAAGAAATGAGAAAGAGGGAGAATTAATTTGAATGAATGAGATAAAGAGAGAGAGTGAGAAGGAGAGAGAGAATGAAAGAAAATGAATGAGAAAGAGAATGAATGAGAAAGAGAGACAGACATAGACAGGGTGGCTGAGAGAGGGGAATCAAGGAGGGTGGACAAAAAGAGAGAAAATGAATGAGAAAGAGAGACATGCATAGATAGGGTGGCTGAGAGAGAGGGGAATTAAGGAGGCTGGACAAAAAAAAGAGAGAATGAATGTTAAAAGAAAGAATAAGAGAGAGAAAAAAGAGTGGGGAAAATAGAGAGTTTCGATAGGAGTTGGCTCGCGAGGCTATTTCGTTCGCGAACGACACACCACTAGTGGCCAACGAAGGTCGAGAAGGTATCTTATTCTTCGCCTGATTTGGTTAAATTGAGCAGCAGGAGACACTTGCTCGTACGCGCGAATAAGCGCCATTTTTTGTAACACTCTTCCCCAAATATGAATCTGCGCCTTTTGCGTGTGAAGCGCGAAAAGGCAACAAGGCGGCAGCGGCATTGGGACTCGGACTCGTCCAGGTCAGAAACGTTTCGGCGGCCAACTGCTAGCCACCGTTCCAATGCAACCTCGCAACGGTCACCGCTACTGTCCCTTCCGTTTTATTACTTTCATCGTGAAAAAAGTGCAGCTGAGTTCACATGCATTCTCTAACCCGTGCTAAAAGCTAACCCAAGTGACGCTAAGCTAAGATTGGTCCTGATGCTGACTCACAGGAAACGCAACTGCGACCGCAGACAGGAAAACATTTCGACCAATAGGAAAAATCTGCATTCAATGCACAAATGATGACTTCCAAGTGTTATCTTTCCCAAAGACTAAAACGATGACGGTTCACAAATGACCTTTGGTGAAATTGCCCAAAATGATGAGGATTGAAGATATCATAAGTGTACAGCATTTTCCACACTATAAAAATATACAGTCAAATTCGTACTATAAGGTGCATCTGATTATAAGCCGCATGTGCCCACATTAAAACATGACAGATAAATAAAAATCCAACTTAAACATTTCTGCTTCGTTGTAGTTTGTTTTTTCGCCACAATTTTTTTGTTTGCAAATGAACAGACTCGTAAAATGATTCCCAATATTGTTATTAGCCCTCCCCTTTCGATTGACACCTTTTCCATGATGAGGGTATGGTCATGCTAGTTGTATTCATGAAAAAAGCACCAAGTTACATTAAACTTGCCTCTTCCTCGACACATACGGTATATTCTACGTGTCTCACACTTACCTTTACTGCTTGGGCGCCCCTGGCGGCCGAAAAAAAATGCATAAACTGGCCACATCGTTGCTCAAGCCGCAGGGTTGAAAGTTTGGGAAATTAGTTGCGGCTTATAGTCTGAATTCTACAGGAGTGTTTTGCCATACATTTTCCTATATAAGGCGTACGAGACTATAAGGCACATGGACACAAATCTACAGTACCTTTTTAACTTTTGTATATCATTTGATAATGTTATAGATTTACGTTTATCTTGATGAAATGAAAACTTTGCACCGGCGGTGATAACGCCGGTGATATGAAAAGGCATTGCATTTTACCTCATTAACATTCTCTTTTACTTATGGTGCCAGAAACAAATGCAAGAGAATAGAAAAAACAGAAAGTTGTCCTGATTGATATGAATAGACGGCAAAAAAGCATGACGAGGGAAACTACTTTTTGGTGTATTTGATGATCATTTAGACTTTGCATTTATTAATATCTTTCAGGACGGCTCTCTATTCTCTCCATTCTTTGACATTCCTTTCTGGCATCGTATTTGATAACTGTGTGATAATGAGATACAACCTAATGGCCATATGTATGTCATTTGTATCACTGGTGGTCTAGTGGTTAAGCGCCCTTACTGTGGGACTCCGGTTGAATTCCTTTTGCATACAATTATTTGAGACTTATGTGTGTGATGTTTATAGATTGATCTATCAATCATTGCACAAATACGGTGGTATACTTGTCAGAAACCGGAACAGAATCATGACCCAAACGTGTGACGTTTCTCACACAAGCCTTTTATTTTACAGGAAATGGGGAGTCATGCATGTTAGGCAGCTGTCTGGCGTGAGATGATAGGAAGCCAGAGGCCGGCAAGATCGATACCAATTGCCCGAGTAGATATCGGACAGATGGGTTCGATACTGGACAGGACGGGACAGACAGGATTGATAATGAAACCAGATATCGAAATAAAACAGAACATACTAGATGGGAATGAAAACTTGAGAGAATAATAAACAGGACAAAAATAGATGGGAACGAAACTGGAAACTGATATTAATCAGGACAAAAATAAACGGTAACAATACCGGACAGGAAATGCCAACAGGAAACAGGACCGAGTCAAAACCCACGACTTGCGGGGCAGAGGTTCGTTGACGGACTGACAAAGGAAGAATGAGAGCACTGAGCTTAAATAGACGGAAAGCCAATCTGTCAATGAGCCGCAGCTGGCGCCACAGGGGCGGGGCCCATTGGGCACCATGGCAACCGTGACAATACTTTCAAACCCCTATACTACATGTAGGAATGCACACGTATAAGGCCTTATTTATATCTGAATTTATCCACCCTATTTTGTGGTATACAAGTTGCACAAGGTTGTAAGGTGCACTTTCAAATTTATGGCCTTTTTGGGGTTTTTAGGTCAGCCTTGTAGTTCGGAAAATACGATAGTAGCTGATGCATAAGGCGCTAACCGCCAAGGCTGCATCCCGAATGGAGCATCCGTCGTCTCCCAAGCCAGCTCTCCGTTGATGACTTTGTTCCTTTTAGAGGTAAAATTGAGCTTAAAAAAGTCCAGCCCGACCCGTCCCGCGGATATTGAAGGCCTAATCAGCCCGAGCCCAACAAATATACTCAAGGTTCCCGCGGATCCTTGAAAAGTGGTAAAAGGCATTGAATTCGTTAGTCTAAAAATAAGGCCTTAATTGGCATTAAAAGGTCTCAAATCCAATTTTCAATAGTCTTAAAAAAGTTTTAGTAAAAAAGTCATTCATCATGCATCATGAATAAAATGCTTAAGGAATGTAGCAGAAGAGTTAGTAGTTATCTGGCAGTTTTGACTGAGGGTCCATAATTTACTGTAAACATTTATTTTATTTATTGTTTTCCATGACTAAAATTTTGGAGGGTGCTATATTTTTCAGATGGAAAGTTTTCAAGTGGACGAAAACAAGACTTAAATTAAAAAAAAGAAAATGTTAGTTTGAAATTGCCTCTAATTTATGTGGGTTTTGTTTTGTTTTTTTCAATTATGTTTTCTTTTTGTCGTCTTGGTCTTAAATATGATTTTAGAAGGTATTTAAAAAGTCTTCAAACGTCTTGAATTTAACTTGCTTTAAGTTGTAGGAACCCTGTAACTTGATTTGAGGGACCTAGCTCGGAACAAACCCAAATTTTCATACTTTATTTTGTATTTGTGAGGAGGAGGGCATCTCTCTCACTCTGTTTTTATTTTTTATTATTTACCCATAATTGTTTTGGCTTGGGTCAAGTCCGTGTTTGAGCTAAAGATCTTACCTCTAGTTCCTTTTGATTTCTCAGAGAGACATCATGCGGGTGACCTGCCCGTTCCTTATCATTCTGTGCGAGCTTTTGCTGGGCAGTGTTTGCACAGCGCCATGCCACACCTGTCAGAAGCTAGCGGAGAGCTTCGTCAAGGTACCCTCGCAGCTCTTGTCAATTCATGTCATGCGTTCCACTTCTCGTCATCGACGGTCTTCGTCCTTTCTAGGGCCTGGAGAGGACAGCCAACAAGAACTTTGGAGGCGGCAACACGGCCTGGGAAGAGGACAAGCTGGCCAAGTATGCCAGCAGGTCGGTCACCTAAACCAAGGGTCTCCAACCTTTAATGTCTGACAATATGTTAAAGGACTTATGCGATGTTAGGGTCTCCAGAGACCTGTTTTATGGTTATAAAATGGAATAAACTGATGTGTCACAGGGAACATAAAATCAAATTACTATAGGAATATATGGTTATGGATGCATCTGTTTGTTTATATGTTGTATTAGCTATATTGAGCGATACTTCTTTCTGTTCGGTGATCAGGACTGAGTTAGACCCACTAACAATAGTTAGTGGTGCCAATTCCTAACTCAACATGAGGGTTAAACATCCATTCATCCATCCATTATCTGCGCTGTCTATCATACCAAGGGTCGCGGTGGTGCTGGAACCTTAGCCAACTTCAAGCAGTGGGCAGGGGACACCCTCACTCGCTCATTCACACCTAGGGACAATTTGGACCAGCCAATTAACCTGAGATGCATGTTTTTGGAACATGGAAGTAAACCGGAGTTTCAGGAGGAAACCCACGCAAGCATGGGGAGAACAGGGTTGAACATGTTTTTACTTTTTCTAAAATAATAATAACAGTTATAATAACAGTTATAACTATCTTTATAATAACAACAGTAATGATAATAACAATGGGTGTAAATTGTGTGTCCTCGAATAATCGCACCGAAATCATATTAATTCAGCCCAACCTGTCACGACCAGAACGGAATCAGGACCCAAATGCGTAGCGTTAACCACAAGTTTATTGGTAGAAGGAGGAAGGGCAGCGCCCCCGATCCGGTGCTCGCTGGACGCGGGAAGCAAGCCGCTCACACAATCTGATTGTGATACTAATACGGAAGTGGATCTTCCGGAGCGGGAGATGGCGGTGTCAAGAACTGAAAAAACAGGTCGATAGCCGGTACAGGAGAGCAAAAACCTGGTCGGGATTAAAAAACAGGTCGTAAGCTGGGACGGGAGAGCAAACATGGTCGGGGTCAAAATGAGGTCGTAGCCGGAGACAAACAGGGAGATCAGGAACGGACGGGTGGAAAAATGAGTGCAAAAAGCGGGACCGACGGGAGTCAGAGTCAAAATGCTTGCCTTGTAAAAACAGAGGTTTGTGAACAGACTGGCGAGTGAAAGGACTTGGCTTAAAAAGGTCAGGGAACCAATCAGGTAGCCCGCAGCTGCTGACACCAAACGAGCGGGCACAGGTGATCCAAATCAGTCATCATGGCACAACCATGTTTTTGGAATGTGATAGGAGAACAGAGTGCCCGGGGGCCTGGGGACAACATGTCCACTCCACATAGGGAGGCCGGTAGCTGGAATTGAACCCTGGACCTACAAAGTGTGAAGCACAATCTTGTCGCTATTATAATGTTTCACGCAAAACGTTACGTCGCATGCTAAGTAATTCAAAATACAAACTCACCAAATGAACCGAATGAACATATGGACCCGTGCATCCTCTTTTTCCATTGCCAAAAGTTTTTGCATGGCACCAAGTTTGGGAACTATAGTCGTAACATTCCTAGTGATCTGCAGTTGATCATTCTCCAGCTGATTGGCTATAAGTGCAGAAGTTTGGTTTTATTCATCCTTCACTGTATATTTCGTGGGCGAAAATCCTCACATCCAACGTTCCAGTTGCACTACCCTAAAAGCATCTGTGCCTACCCGTGCGAACTACACCTCAGTCTCAACGTAGCAGTGTCAATAAAAGAATAACAGGCAAAAAGGAACTTTTCTTTCTGTGCGGCCGGGCACCAAACAACCCACGGTGGGTGGGGAGCCATGACCTGAAAGCACAGATTTTGTTGATTGCGCTCACTTCACTTGCACTAAAAACACAATTTGTGCAAGCTGCAATGTGTGCCGCTTACCAGTGCAGCCGGTCAGGTTCAATAGGATCAATAAGTGTGTTTACTCTATTTGCCTTTGCAGCGAGACACGTCTCCTGGAGATCGTGGAGAGCGCCTGTGACCAGGCCGACTTTGAATGCAACAGGCTACTGGAGCAGATCGAGGACCAGGTGGAAACGTGGTGGTTCCGCAGGTAACCACAGAACTGTGGCCATCCAATAGCTTGCAGAGAACCGGACTCAGAATTTGCCAGAAATCCTCTCCTGAAAACATCGTGCTGTTGCGTTAAAAGATGTCATCAGGACACACTTAATGAGACGATACAGTGGTAACTCGTTTTACGATCGACCCGTCTATGTTTCGGTATCGACACGGGAGACTAAAAGCTTCCTTAGTAATACGATCTGTTTTAAGTATACAAAGTCAGTGACGCGAAAACAGCATTTAGCTAGGTGGGACCCTTGTTTTCCCCCTAAATTGAATTGGCCAACAGTCACGTCCGTTAATTCATTGGTTGCAGCCGGCCAACCAGGGCTTGGTTCACTCTGCCATTGCGCATGACTTATGTTTCCTGGTGAAAAGAGGAGAGAAAAAGAGAGCCAGGGTTCCTCTTATGATCGAAAAGAAGCAAAATGTTATCCTAAAGTCTGCAACAGTGGCGATTGGTATCACTGTTTTATCAAGCTGGAGGACTGCAATAAATTAAGATATGGAAAAGCTTTTTATGATTTAGATTCAAGAAAAATAGCTCGATGGGGACACGATCACATTATCAAAGGCAGAAATTAAGGAAGTGTTAGCCTGCTAGGAAAAACTGCGGGCTTTTTTCACGAGAAGATATTTCGATAAAGACAAAAGCTGACAGTTAGTGAAGATGTTTAATGAAAACTGTCCGAAAAATTTTAAAAACATTTTGAAATCTAGACAGTAACAAAAGTCGTTGGATTGCTATTTTATGCTTCCAGCAACCAAACCGGCACAGTGAATGGAAACGTTTGCCATGGAAAAATTTGCCAAGATATTGAACTGACAACATTTTATCAATTTTATTCGGATGTTGTTGTTACCAGCTCAGTGACGTTGGGGTAGGGCACCCGCTCCGGGACTGGGAAGTCGCTGGTTCTCACTCAATTAATTGCGAATAAGGCGAGGAAAAAGAAGAAGCAGAAGATTTGGTTGTTTTTTTTAACTGTTATTGGCTCACAAAACTTTGGACTGTACAGTAAGGGTTAGGTTAGGGTTTTGCCTTTATTTAGTCTTATTTATTGTTTTATTTATATTTTGTGGTATATTTATGAATATTGAATGAACATTAATGTACCTACAGGGCAGTTGTAAATGATATAATGTAGGTTTGATTGCATTTGATGACCTTGGAACAGAATATCCCCTTTTCAATTCATTTCAATGGGAAAATGTTCAGACGGTTTCATTTTTCAACATCACTGTACGAACCAAATACATTCGTAAGTAGCGGTACCACCGTATTACGTTCGACATGATTGACGTGTGGCACAGGCAGAGGGAGGCGCCCGACTTGTCGGAGTGGCTGTGCACTGAGCAGCTGAAGCTCTGCTGTCCACCAGGACACTTCGGACCAGACTGCCAAGGTCAGCACCTCATCACGTTTGCTCCTAGCTAAAAGTGACACGTGAGGCTCAAACGCTTTTTCTTCTCAGCATGCCCGACGGGTCCCGACGGTGTGTGCGGTGGCTTGGGCCGGTGCGAGGGGGAAGGCACCCGCTTGGGCGGCGGCCACTGCGTGTGCGATCCAGGATATACCGGTTTGCTCTGCCAGGACTGCGCTGAGGGATACTACGTGGACAAAAGTGCCAACGCCACAGCGGGAGCTTGTTCAGGTGCTCTTAGTGCATTTTCCATTGAGCCTGTTCTCTCATTCCGTGACAGTGCAATTCTGTGAGTGGCGGGGACCTTCCTGCAAGACTTGGCATGTTCGAAAAAGGTCACATTTCTACTTGTGTTGATTGGTAATTTCAGTGGTCCGCATTTTGAAGTGTTGTTTGTAAGGCTGTAACAGCAAATCGATAACAAATGACTATTAAAAGCGTGGGCAATGAGTTTCATCATTGATTCGTTGTGTCTTGAGGGCGTTTTGATGCACGATGTAATTGAGCTAAATCCAAATATATTTATATAGCACTTGTCAGATACCGAAATTCAACTCAAATGGCTAAATAAAACCATTCAATGTACAATAAGATTTAGATATTGCAGTTATGAGTAGACACAGAGATATATTTGACGCCCAAAAACCCCCATACAAAGTACAGTTCATTATTTCCCTTTATTTAAGTTACTCTACAGAGATTTGGTAATACTGTACATATAAGAACGATATAGAATTGCTAATTTGATTACAGAAGATAGCAATTAGGATTCTGCTCAACGCTTGGTATATAGAAAATATTACGCTGTTTACGGAATCTAACATGTTAACATCTGAAATTTAATTCCCCTTTGGTAGTATACAAAGCATGTAGGGACCAGCTACCCAAAAATATTTAACAGTTGTTTCCCATCAGAGCAGACACTGATTATCTCAGAAGAATCCATAACTTCAGGGTCCCAAGTTCTCGCACAACATTGAAAAGCCTTACATTCATGGAACGATAGACGATTACCTTCAAAATGTCCTTTATTACATCGAATACTCGGGGTGAGAGGACGCTAGCGTGTATGTCGCCGCCTCTCACTCCAAACTTTTCCAAACTTTTCGAAGCTCAGATTTTCTTTCTGATCTTTCTTTTGCCCTTCTGTTTTGGACTGTGGGTACTGCGGTTGATGTAACCTGAACAATCAAACCCAATCGTAACTTAGTCCACGGGCTAACGCCGGTAGCTTAAACCTACCAGCTGTCACCGCACCGGCCTCTCTCCCTCGTCATGGCGTGCCAAAACCTCGCCGCCTTTGGATTATTCCTGATACACCTGACGTTCTGCCATCATCCAGCGACAGGATTGCTCCACTATTCTGTCGTGGATCTTCTACGGATCCGGTGGATTGCAGTGGAGCCTCCGCCACCGGAGCTGCACCATCATCCTGACATCGCTCGCCTGCCTTGACGCCGCTACATTCACCGCGGGTCGCACAGACACGTCGAGTATAAAAACCCTGGCTCAATCAACTCGACCTGGTCCACATCTCGACGCCCTCCCAGAAACTGTTCAACATTGCATCAGCTACAAACTGATCCTATATACATATATGGCCATTCACAACCTGGCCCCTCCTTACCTGTGCGACCTTCTCCAGGTGCACCTCCCCACTCGCTCCGTCAGATCCTCGTCCTCCCTCCGACTGTCAGTGCCCCCTGCCCACCTGAGCACCATGGGAGCCAGAGCCTTCAGTCACGCTGCTCCAAAGCTTTGGAAAAATCTACCTCCGGACCTCCAAAACTGCACACCTCTCTCCACTTTTAAGTCCCGTCTAAAACACACCTGTTCAGGACTGCCTACAACACATAGCTTCTCCATTTCCTATGTTTTTTTATAATTTTATGTCTTGTTTTTATTTAATATTTTGCTTACAATTTTTTACATTGTATTTTCTCATTGTCCGTACAGTGTCCTTGGGTGGCTTGAAAGGCGCTTTTAAATATAATGCATTATTATTATTATTATTATTAATTTGGAAAATCATATACTTAATGTATTTAGAATAAAAGTACTTAAGATGAATATACCAAGAGTTTATTTGGATATGATATGCTATACGAGTCACTAACAATAGTATTACAAGTTTGAAATCTCATTTCTTTGTTTTTAGTTTTCCTTTGTGGTGTAAACTTCTGTTTTCTTGTTTTGATTGTTAAATATGTCTTTCCTGCAAGGAACAGGGTTAGGCACTTAAAAGCCTACTCCCTTTGGGCACATGTTTTATTTCTGGATTATTGTATTGTACAGCTGTTTTTATGCAAATAGTTTATTATTTGTTTTTGTCAATGAATGATTTATGCTTCTTTTTTTGTGTGCTGTGCCTGAATAAAAAAGCCACAAACATTCGACGAAGTACTGACATTCTCCTCTTCCTGTTTTTGTTTTTTATCAAAAAAGTATCTTACTTTTTGCGTATAGCATACATGTGTATGTATATTTGTTTATTGTTAAGCTAAATGAGAAAAACCTGGATTTCTTTTACATTACAGAACATTCTGTTGTTTTGTGTGCAAAATTTTCCATCTGTCCAAATTAATAAAGAAGAGAAAATTAAAAATGTGTTTTTAAAAAATCAGATTCATCGATCAAGTGATTTTTTTTTTTTTTTATTGATAGTCAGTTGCAGCACTTGTTGTTTGGATTCCTGGTCACATTGCTGTTTTTGTGTTTCTCTCGCCATCGGTAGCATGCTTCCATTCGTGCTCCAAATGCTCGGGGCCGCAGGACTACAAGTGCCTGGCTTGCAAAGCGGGCTGGATGCTTCATGTTGACAAGTGCGTGGGTGAGTGAGTGAAAGAGCGACCGGGCAAAGCGATCCGAGATAAGACTGGACTGATCACACTTGTTCTAGATGTGGACGAATGTGGCACGGAGCTGTCGCGATGTCCTTCCAACACGTACTGTCACAACACAGACGGCTCCTACGACTGCAGAGGTAAGCCTTGACTGCTCCGTGGTGCCGTTCCACTACAATTAAGGGCAAAGAAGGTCTGTGGTGTTCAAATACAGGTCGACCGATTATCGGGCGGGCCGATTAACGCTACTGATATTTGGGAATTCGACGGATATCGGGATCGGCGTTTTTATTTATTCTACGGCCCGATTATTTAGGCTCAGATGCAGCCGAGCCTCTTTCTTGTTCTCTTCACTCCCTCTATCTCCAACTCTACCCACCGCGCGCCTTACGATTGGATAAGCGACCGGGGGTAGAGCCTCTGAAGCAGGAAGAATATGGTTGAAGAGGAGTAAATAGGGGCAGCTCTGCTTTCTCAGTCTCCCGACATGCCTGTGAAACAAGGCCGCTGATAATATTGAGATTTCTGAGCCAGTGGTAGAAAAGTGTGTGTGTGATTAAGACAGCGTAAAGGGTGTATTTAACTTGCTTTGGTGGAGACTGATATATTAGCTTTTATCTTAACATTAGTTTGTCAATCAAGCGTGTGTGTTTGTGTGTGTGATTGATGGAGAGCATAAAAAGCATGCTTAAGTGGAAGGCTGAGTGACTAGCTCTTACCATAATATAAGTTCGTCAATGTGGTTCTAAAATAGGAGAGCCCACACTTTTCGATTCATGAAGAATTGTTGCACATGTGGAGTATATTTTTCCTTATTAAACTAGAAAAACAAGTTGAAATACATTAAAACTAGAAAAATTACCTCTGAAATGAGCAACATTTTCTGCTGATGGAGTACTGAGATCAGCTAACCAAACCACCACACCCCTCTGCCCCAACCTTGAAGGGACTGTGTATTATTTAGCGCATCCTGGTGGTAAAAAAAATAAATAAATTCAACAACAAAATGATTATTTATATAAAAAGCAAAAATTCATGAACTATCGTAAATGTGAATTGTTTTAAATGCTCAATCTAAAAATATTTATTTTACATATCGTGATCTTCAGTGAGAGAGAGCTGCCAGAGTTATCGTGCTGCTACAAGTACTCAAAAAACTCACAAAAGTCTTGGCAAAAACAGCAAGTTATTTTTTCTCACTTTGAGTCAGTAGTTTGTATTATTCCTTGTGCTTTTAACACTCATCTTGAGTAGCATGACATTGTACAGCAACATCAAGTGGTCGAATAACATACACTGTCCCTTAAAGTCAAATTTTAGACCTCTGTTGCTGACATCTTTTAACTGCTTTGGGTTCCACAGGTTGCGACCAAGCGTGTGTGGGCTGCATGGGCAGCGGTCCTGCCCGTTGCAAAAAATGCGCACGGGGATACAAGCTAAAAGGAGCCAAATGTCTCGGTAACAGTATGATGTGTATTAGCAACTATAGGAATCCCTTGTTTTTCGCGTGTTACGTTCCAAAAAGGCCCTGCAATAGTGAAAACCAGCAAGGTAGAAACTTGTAGTTATGTATTTATTACTCTGCTACTACTACGCTATTATACATTGAAACCAAAGAACCAACCCAATTTACAGGCTCGAGCATTTGATTAACAAGTACTGTACTTAACAAACATTTTTTTGTTTTCAAGTCAAGTCATTTTATTTGTATAGCCCTAATCACAAAGAGTCTCAAAGGGCTGCACAGGTTATTGCACAGACTATTATTACAGACTATTATTACACCATCCCCTGATCTGAAACCAACATGAGGGCAAGGAAAAACTTAAAAACCTCAGCATGAGTAAAATGAAGGGACCGCACATGTGGTAATCCCCCTTTCAGGATGACCAGGCTGCAATGGATGTTGCAAGAACAAAATCCACGTCACTTATATTTTGTCGCCATTTTGCGGACCTTTTCTGAAAACAGAAGTTTGGCGTGAAAAGAAAATTCCAAACAAATAAAAGAACTGTACTTTATATACGTTTTTTAAAAACAAACAAACAACTTACGTTCTGTTAAATTATAATTGGATATCCGAAATATGAATGGTTGACCTACTTGCGGAGATAAAGAAACTTCCATTCGGAACCTGATTTAGACAAAAATCTTATTTTAGCCCATAAAAGTGAGTGATGTTATTAGTCTGACGATATATAATTATATTTTTGCCATTTTTTGTTTGGCAGGTCGTATTAAAAACAATTAAAGATGAATCTTATGTTTCAAAACTATCCAGTTTACTTGAATTGATATTTTGTCGCCCTCAAGTAGACGTTATTTTGGAAAACAAAAATGTGGCGTAGAAACTGCTTTTAGTCCAACTTGGTCCGCGTTAAATTGAGTTGCGTGTACGTATTATAGGTTGGGAAAGCTGTTTTACCCATTTGTAAGACTTAGACCGAAACTTTATTGACGGCAATCAGAACGCAGAACACAACGCACCATGAAAGTCCGCGAAGTAGCAAAATAACCAAAAGTAAACCGCGATACCGCGAGGGATTTCTGTACTTCTTACCATGTCATGTTTAGCCTTCGAAGCAAGCAAATGCGGCCCGTTGTTGCAGATGTTGACGAATGCAGCGAGGGCGGTATGGCGTGCCCGGGCCTCAATGAGGCTTGCGTCAACGAGGTGGGCTCGTTCCACTGCGACTGCGCCGAGGGCTTCATCCGGAGAGACAGTATCTGCGTGGAGAATAAGCCTCCCGGTAGGTGGCTACCCTAGCACCAGTTGTTGGCCTTTCTGTAGTCCTGCCCACTTGACCTACGATTATGCTCTGCGGGCCTCATCCCCAGCCGGTCCAGAAAAGGGCCTGTTTGACGACATGACGGACGACGAGGTGTTGGTCCTGCAGCAGATGTTTTTCGGCGCGGTCATCTGCGCCCTGGCAACGCTCGCCGCCAAAGGCGACATGGTTTTTACGGCCATCTTCATCGGTGGCGTGGCCGCAATGGCCGGATACTGGTTGACTGAAAAGGGAGACTACGTGCTGGATGGATTGCTCAAGGGCCGCTAGGACGGGTCAAGAATTTGCCCGGTTCCACTTGATAGGCGTAGCTACAACCACGTAGCAACACATAGGTGATGCTAGCACTCCCACTTTTGAAGGAATGCCAACCCAATTCCAGACCTGGACTCTGTCGGCTTGAGGGGCGTGCAAGCGCCGCACTGTACCACTACTGATTGTTTTATTGACTGTTTACTCAGCTGCAGTTTCTGCCCTCTTTTAATTCGTATTTATTTTTATTCCTACTGTTTGCACACAAGCAAAGCCTGATCCTCACGTCCAGGCGTGTGCAGGTAGATGTCTGGCTCTTTTACTCAAAGTTTGCACCTTTGTGCTTAAAATGCATGGCACTGAATTGATATGTATTTATTTTGGGCATTGTAGTTGTCGAATGCTGGAAGGCATTGCCATGCTGGCTGGATTGTGGGAATTAGAATCCCGAAACTTTTTGTTGTTGCCCTGTCTTTCATTAAATGCTTTAGGGCTCCTGACGTGACTTGGACATCACTGTAAAATTTTCCGATTTAACATGTGCCCAAAAATGTCACTCATGTGTCTTCCCAATACAAATAAGGAAAATCTTCCTTGACAGAAAGTCGGAGGCAAATGAAGCACAGCTTCTCTTTCAGGCACTTTGGAGCCAAGGTGTATTCGGTTTACTCGCCCATTTTGTTGGTGACAATGGTATACGGTAAACGCTAGACTGGTAATGAGGAATCTGTTCCATCGCAATTAGAAAATTGTTCCATGTGATGTCCTTTAAAGGGACAGTGTGCCTTATTTCACCACTAGAAATTACTGTACGCTGTAGTGCACGGGGTCCCCCAACCCTTTGGAAGGTGAGAGGTCCTTTTTGTTACGAAATGACACAAAGCGCTACCAGTGTGATATGCATTTCTAAAATGACAAGTTATCATGTTATTACTAGGTTGTAACAGTTAGAAGTTGAGTTAAAATAGGCTCACTCAAACAATAAAAACCATCCATCCATCCATTATCTGAACCGCTTATCCTCAGTATGGTCACGGGGGTGCTGGAACCCATCCCAGCTATCTTCGGGCAGTGGGCAGGGAACACCCTGAACTGGTTGCCAGCCAGTGGCAGGGCACACAGAGACAGACAGCTCACTTGCTCATTCACACCTGGAAACAATTTAGACAGGCCAATTAACCTGACATGCATGTTTTTGGAATGTGGGAGGAAACTGGAGTGCCCGGAGGAAACCCACGCAAGCCCTCGGAGAACATACAAACTCCACACAGGAGGTTCAATTTCATGACCTCAGAACTGTACCGCACACGCGCTAACCACTGCCCCGCCGTGCCGCCCAATAAACATTATGTCAGTTAGAAATAAAATAAACTGAAAAATCACAATGACCTGGGGAGCTATTTTCGGAACTTGTATGTGGGCTACTCAGGTGTCGTTAGGGTGGTACATGGTGCCTGCAGGCACCACCTTAGAGACACCTGATGTAGCGCAACTAAAAAAGTTTGCTATAAATCCTTAGGAAGAATACAAGCTACAGAAAGTCAAATTGACAAATGCACCATTTGTAAAATTAAATTTCTAGCCTTTTAGGAGTTTTTGGCAACCCGTAATAGCAAGAAGGCAGACAATTGTGCCAGGTCCCTTCAGGCAAGCCTCATCTTTTGTAAAACAGATGAGAATTTTTTTGACCAACGAGAATCTTTCTAAGTGCATGTTTATGTGCTAAGTAATATATTTGTAATAAATATCATTTTTTTTACCACTAGGATGCGCTAAATAATACACACTGTCCCTTTAAAAAAGAAATAAGGCATCTCAGAGACGCGCTTTGAATTGTATGGGTTTTGTCATTTCCTTATTGCCCTGGGCAGCCCTTTAAACTAGTGCACGTTTGTTCAGTTCATTTTCAACCTTTTAATAAACACAATAAGCTTCTGCGTCTGTTGACATTTTTGTACAAACTCTGTGGTGCATGCCAAAACAACTCTAGCCTTACTCTCTCCAATGTGTGTGGTTGCCTGGTGTGCCCCGACCAGATCACGTGGATTCCTTCTTGAGATAACAAACGGAGCAAAAGTCAAAACAAATTTATTTAAAACAGATTTATTGTCCATCCTACTAAAGGAACAGACATCAATGGCTAAAATCCTTGGTCAGTTGGTAAACTAGTAATTTTCAGATTCCGAGTGCCTCATGGTTGGCCCACAGCCAGGCGTGATATTTGTTCAGCATGTGATCGTTAGGCTTCACCTTCAAAGATGAACAACGAGAACAAGATTGAGGAGGCTCAAATATTCAATGGGAGTAATTTAAGAGTCTATTGAATACTGACCAGTCTCCATTCGTCCACACAGAAGATCCTGTAGGAATCGTTGCCGTACTTGCCGATGCCGTACAACTCGATAGGGTAGCGCCACTCCTTGCTGAGGAATTCGTCTGCCAATGACGAGCGTTCATTTGCAAAGTCAGCGTCTACTTTCTTGCACAATCAATGCATCAACTCTCAAAGACTTTGGACCAGCGAAACCTTTTTCTCAAGAAAAGTGAAATGGAACCGAGTGTCATTACTCGTGTTTTCTTTTTTCTGTGCTTGTTTGAAAGATATCATTGGCAATCAGGGTTGGGTAGGGTTACACTTTAACTGGATTACTTTCAATTACTTTTGGATTACTCCAATACCCATCTCATCAGCTGCTCCGCTTATCCTCAGTAGGGTCGCAGGGATGCTGGAGCCCATCCCAGCAATCATCGGGCAGTGGGCAGGGGACACCCTGGACTGGTTGCCAGACAATCGCAGGGCACACGGAGACAGACAACTCACCCGCTGAGTCACACCTAGGGACAATTTGGACCGGCCAATTCACCTGAAATGCATGTTTTTGGAATGTGGGAGGAAACCGGAGTGCCCGGAGGAAACCCACGCAAGCACGGGGAGAACATACAAACTCCGCACAGTAAGTCCAATACCAAATATGCTAATAAAAGACAAAAGAAACTAAATATGAATAGAATTATGACTCACAACACGTGGTAAGCTTTCTCTCCTGGCTTTGATCTCCGGCAAAACTAACATAAAATGCAACAGAAACAAAATGCAAATAAATCCAAACAGCTTGCCAACATCATTTTTGCCGTTCCATGTATTCCGTTACTCCCCAAGCCTGCACAAAATTTAGTAATTTTATTCATATTTAGTTTATTTTGTCTTTTATTAGCATATTTGGTATTGGAGTAATCCAAAAGTAATTGAAAGTAATCAAGCTAAGGTAACCCTACCCAACCCTTTTGGCAATGCAATGCAGTCTACGCGAAGATGTTGTCAAGAGCAAAATTTCCCTAACCTGAGAACCTGATGAGGATTTTGGCCCGCAGTTCAAAGAGGCCGAGGGGCTTGAGGAGCTCTGCCATGACCTTGCTGTCGGCTTGACGGGCCACCTCTGCAGACGGGTACAGCTCAAAGAATTGCCATAACAATGGAATAGCAACCTTACCTGCAGGAGACAGATCATGTTTTAACTGAAACAAATGACAAAATCTTGTTTCCAAAATCTCATTGAAGATTGGTGCACATTTGTCTTTCATGTTTTTCGTTGGACACATCCTCATTTGGGTTTCCTACGGAAGTTTCTACAGCTGCCAATATTTGCTTGGCTTATTTCTCTAAAAGAAGCCTGCTGGTCGAAGATGGCTCCGCTTAAAGGTGGTGTCCGTAACTTCAAAATATTCTACTTACTGACACCATCGTCTGACTGAAATCCTCATTGCAGCATGTCGAGCTCGTTCTGTTGCGCTTGCAAATACTTGAAATTCTTAGACACGCTTGAATAAACAGTTTCTTTTTCATCTTTTTGGGGGTATGGTTAGGCATTTAAACTGTATTTGAAATAGTCCTTTTCTTACGTTCACCACTTTCATCCTAGAATAAAAGAAAAACCACAAGCATGCACATGAAATACCACTCCACCCCCATTCTCACGCATCCTTTACTCCAGCACAATGCGCTCCGTGGCCCGGAACACCAAAGGTGAAATTATGTTAAAAGCGGGCTCGTGGGAAAAAATATCTAACGGCTCTTTGAACTAAGTTGGGCATTGTTGACACATACTCAATAGAGACATTATTTAATTTAAAACTTTTAAAGGACACCTCAAACTACGCACTAAACCTTTTAAAACATGACATATTTACCCCCCTGGCAGAAAATAGTCCTAATTTCAAAGCTTTATTTTCTTCTCCTTCCCCTAAGACGTGTTAAATATTTGAAGTAAGTAAAAAAATGTACTGTTAATGGAACAGTGTGTATTATTTTACCGCCAGATGTCACTTTATTATGTAGTGTTATCAAAAATGAGTGCACAAGGAACAATACAAACTTCAGAGACTCAATGTGACCAAACTGCACCATTGTTTCACCAGCCTTCAGCAAGGGGTTTGGGTACCCGTAGTAGCAAGATTTTATTTAAAACAATACGTTTTGTTTTTTTTAATGAATCAAGTTTTTTACCACAATAAGGTGCTAAATAACACATACAGTTCCTTAAAAAATTGCAAAATTAGCAGTTCGAAGAAAATTGCTCATCTTAAGAAATACTTTTTACAGAGATTAGAAAAAAATAATACTTGAACAATTTTATCAGCCTAAATCTGCCATGTCCAAAGTTAGGTCCAAGGGGCAATTAAAGCTCGTGATCAAATCTTTACTGGCCCATGGCCTCTGTCATAAAAGTATTAAATGTGGTCTGCCAGCTATGTTGAAAAATCGTCATTTTACCAGACGATGGCAGTATCCTTTTGGCCATCTTGCCTTTGGCTTTCTGTGAGAATTTCAGCCCACCCAATTTCCAACAGGTCGACTGTAAGTAAAAAAGGATCTCTATTGTGAGGGCCTCTTCAACTTTCTGCCTAATTTGCAGAGAGACTGCAGCTGTTTTCAAAAAACATAATAATAAGAGGCACTGCCAGACGAAACATGCTGACTACAAGAAGCTAACTGGAAACGAACATTGAAAAGGAGAAGAAACTAGAAGATGTTTAAATGGCGCAGCAGTACCTTTTCACCAGACCCTGCAAGTCAAATTGAAAGGCTACAAAGTCGTGCTACGAGGCCGTGATGCTGATCACCAAGCACTGCAAACCTTTGACGGAGGGTGAATTTATTAAAGACTGTTCAAAGAATGCCAGGCTGAATAGTCTGCCCTCACACACTTACAGCTTACCAAATTTTGCTTGCTTTCCGAAAAGTTTGGAAACCCCTGGCCTAAGTCTATAGAAGTATGATTTTCTTATTTTCACTTCATTATTATGGCAAATTATCTTAAAACATGCAAAATTACACTTAAAATAATAACACGTTTTCCAAAAGGGTAAAAAAGTTTAGTAAGGTAGCCAGTTCATCAATCAGAATTTTAATTCATCTCAGGCTAGCAAAAACAATTGCCGTGATCAAATGTAAACGTTTCTCGTGTGTACGTCAGTGAACGCGTATTGGTTACATTCTTAGGTAACATTTTCAGTATTTTTACTATCATTGTGTGGGCCAGTAGTACTTATGTGTCTAGACCCAATTTCAAAGTTTTAGAGTTTAGGTTTGAGATGTACTTGTTATGGTGGAACTGCTTTATGTTACCTAAGAAATTTAATAAAAAGAAAGGGGTCAAGGGACGACCTTTAGGACGATTGGATTTTTTGTATTTTGAGGGTTTTTCGTGCCGTCCTCTCCTGTTTTCCTTGCAAGTTTAAAATTAATCGACTTCTCCTCTACTGAGTTTCAACTAAACTTCAAACTTTTATAAACCGACTTCTTGCCTGTTTGACCCGCTTCCGGGTTCGCTGATTAAAGGTCTTTTTGGGGTCCTTGGACCTTGAGTTCTAAAAATTATAAACATATCACTCTCCTCAGGTGTAATTCCAGCGGCTTTTAAGTCTGCTGTTATTAAACCTACACTGAAAGGACCCAACCTTGATCCAGAAAGCTTATGTAAGTATAGCCCTTTGTCAAACCTACCGTTTCTTTCTAAAGTACTTGAAAAGGTTGTGGCACAGCAGCTGAATGATTTTATATCCAAGAACGATCTTTTTGAATCTATGCAATCAGGATTCAGGGCTAACCACTCTACTGAGACAGCCCTGATTAAGGTAGCCAATGATCTTCTACTGGCAATGGACTCCGGCGCTTCATCACTATCGTGCTGCTGGACCTTAGTGCTGTCTTTGACACTGTGGAGCATAATATCTTACTAGACTGGTTGGAAAAATGAATTGGCCTCTCAGGAACTGTCCTCTTATGGTTCAGATCCTACCTCTCAGATAGGACGCACTGTGTTAAATATGGTGTAATGACATCTGAGCCCTTTAGTGTTAACTGTGGTGAGCCCTTTAGTGTTACCTGTGGTGTTCCGCAGGGTTCAGTACTTGTCCCCCTTCTTTTTAGCATTTACATGCTTCCATTAGGTGATATTATTCGCAAGTATAATATCGGTTTCGATTGCTACGCAGATGACACTCAATTATATCTTCCGATGGAGGAATCTGCCACACTAAACTGTGGAAATTTAGAGGCCTGCCTCACTGAGATAAAAGAATGGATGTCACTCAACTTCTTGCACCTTAACTCTGAAAGGACGGAAATGTTAGTTATTGGTCCATCTAAATGCCGTGACTTGTTCTCAAAACTGCTCTGAACATTGACAAATGTAATATCACCCGGAGTCAAAAATTTAGGGGTCATATTTGACCCCAATCTGTCGTTAAGAATATTACTAGCACAGCTTTTTTTCCATCTTCGCACTATTGCTAAAATTCGCCCTATGCTGTCTAAGTCGGATGTGGACACTATAATTCATGCGTTTGTTGCCTCCTGTCTCGATTACTGTAATGCACTACTCTCCGTTTTCCCAAAGTTCCCCAATCAAGAGCCTCCAGCTGGTACAAAATGCGGCAGCGAGGCTTTTAACTAAGACAAGAAAGTTTGATCACATTACCGGTACCCTGATTTTAGCTAACCTGCTTTGGCTCCCTGTTAGCTTAAGATGTGATTTTAAGGTTTTGTTGGTATTATACAAAATCATGCATGGACTTGCTCCCTCATATCTTTCAGATTTAATTTCACCCAATGTTTCGTCTGGGAGCCTGTGCTCTGAAAATGCTGGTCTACAAGTGATCCCAAGAGCCAAGAAGAGCTTCGCGGGTTCGAGAGCGTTCTCCATTCAGGCCCCAGTGCTGAGGAATGCTCTTCCCCCAGAGATCCTATCTGCAACCTCAGTGGAAATGTTTAAATCTAGGCTTAAACACACTTCTACTCTATAGCATATGAATAACCTATATTTTATGTTGACAATATCTGTGTATGATTTGTTATTGCAACGTCCATTGCAGCCTGGTCATCCTGGACGGGGGATTAACTCATGTGCAGTCCCTTCTCAAAGTTTCTTCATTTTCCTCATGTTGAGGTTTTTGAGTTTTTCCATGCCCTCATGTAGGTTTTAGATCAGGGTTTGGTGTAATTATAGTCTGTGGTTTGCAATAATCTGTGGTCTGTGCAGCCCTTTGAGACTCCTTTTGATTAAGGGCTATACAAATAAACATGGCTTGACTTGACTTTTCACTAACCCTTATCCCAACTAATCAGTTGTGATTGTTACATTTCGGGCTATGATATGCATTGTATATGAATTGCTGGGATAGAAAACAAAACTGTACGTAGATGTGTGTTTGTGTGTGTGTTGAAGCATACCACTTGTCTTGTTGAGAAAAATGGTGGCCACCAACAGTTTCCATGCATTATGGAAAAGGATTTCCTGAACCAAGTTGAAAGGAGAACGGGGTGGTGTCCATTTTTTGAGGGCTTTTCTTCGAGGGGGTCCAGGACCTTTACATGTTTAGAGGGACATTTGTTCAAGAATATGACATTGTTCATTCACAATCAAGTCTTTGTTGCGAAGGTGTCATCATTGATTGATGTCAACACATTACCATGTGCAAGAAGTTTCCTGCCAAAGTAAGGACTTCTTTTCCGCTTGTCTTCAGATTTTTTTGAATCCTCTTAAATGGAAATCAACATGTTAGCACAAAGGTTGCCACTATAATGTAATGTACGGGTGAGCGACTGCTTACTGGTCGTAGACTTTGCAGTTCTTTGGGCTCTATTTTCCGGGGATACTGTGGATGGTGACTGCTCCCCATTGGGGCAAAAGAGAACCGTGTGTTCCTGACTGAGCTTGTTGTGATGGCCAGCCTCTGTGGTCTCCGCAAGTCTCGAAGAATCTACCTTCTGCAGTAAAGTATCATGGTCTTCATGCACCACCTTTGAGTCCTCAGCATTTGGGCTCCTTTGAAACTTTGTATGCTCCAAATCACATACATTTTTGGAGGAGGAGCTATCGCTTTCGAATGCTGTTGTGAGCGGAGCTAGTATTTTTGAAGCGTCTTCAAGAAAGTCCTGCTGTCTCTCTGTCATGTGTTTCTCTCCAACAGTGAGATCCTGCGGCGCGTATGTGAAATCGAATTGGCTGATGTCGACGTCTTGAACGTGTTTCACAAGGAACGCTCGCAGAGAAGCTCTGGATCGAAACTTTTGTCCGTGAGGGCTTTAAAACCCAAACAAGAGCTTAGCTGGGCACGGCACAGTTATGACAATGCAAGTAGCCGCACAAAAGCAATTACCTGGTGATGTAAACGTCAAGCTTTCCGGCTGTCTTTCCGGCTCGCCGCTGCCGGACCTCCCTTGTCCAGCCTTGAGGCACTTTGGGGCCGCACTGGCCGCACACATTATAATCCATGATGCTTGCAAGTTCGACTCGTCAGCCTTGCAAACATATAGAAAATTTTCAATCAATTTCTGAAAAGGTTCTGCTAAATTTTGATCTAACATTATTCACAACAGGGCAACCGATTGCAGACTGTAGAGTATTTTCTAATTGTTCTTTCTAAAAACAATAGAACGTGTGCATCAAATTATGAGCTAAAAGTTTTAGGCTCATCAGCGCACTCACCAAAATCAGCCCTCCTCATCCTCCCAAGTCCTCGCAAATAAAATATGAAAATTCGAGTTTGCTTCGGGCTCTGTCCCTCAAAAAGTGAATCTGTCGGGCTCAAGCTAGTTCGGGCTTTAATGCCCGCAGGCCCGGTTTGGGCTGAATATATTAGGCCTGATATTACCTCTAGTGCACACTTAGAAGTCCCCCGCTGACTAGGGACAGAAACATACTCTATCTTGTGGAAGTGTGTTACCATTGAACATCAGTATTGAGACTAACGCGTTACAAAAGAACACATTCCTGGAACACAATTACTTTTCTCTGTAACGAGTCCTGAAATGTGTTATTCATAAAATTTTGTAACTCAACTGTCATTAGAAGAATTTACTTTTATTGTCATTCTTTGTAACAATGCACACAGAACGAAATGTGTTATTCCCCTAACTCATTGAGGTAGATCATGAATTAACACATCCTCTGACTACTAAAAATTTCTCCTAACAGAATTTATAATAAAAGTGTGGTGAATTTTGGTCTCATTATTTGTAAAAAATATTGTTGCAATACACCATTGCTGAAGAAAAAAAGAAAATGTCTTGGGCAATACCCAGAAATGGAGATAGAAATCTTTGAGTGGTTTGAAGCCCATCGATAAAATAGATATGTAGTGTCTCGGACAAGTGTTTTCTTCCAAGTTCTCAAAATCGTACAAGTGAAGAAAAAAAGGATTCACTGCTTCCACAGTTTGTGTACGCGTTGTCTTTTATTTTTCTTATTATATGGATATTTTAAAGCGGTGTTATTTACTCAAATTTTTTAAACTGTTATTTTCAGAGTAACACACTGCTTTTGGTTTTTAGTAATCTAGGGGTAACAGAATTATTTTTATTATTAGGTGAAGTAGACTTCACTTAAGTGAAGTAGACTTCACTTACATGCCTTTGCCAAACAAACTGTCTAGCTTAAATTTGGTAACTTAGGATCTATCCCAATTTATACAAAGATATCTCAAGTCAAGTCAAGTCATTTTTATTTGTATAGCCCTGTATCACGAAGAGTCTCAAAGGGCTTCACAGATTGTTACACTATATTACACAAACTATTTTCAACCGACAAGAGGAGTAGGTTATTCATATGCAATGGAGTAGAAGTGAGTTTTAAGTTTAGATTTAAACATTTCCACTGAGGTTGCAGATCGAATCTCAGGGGGAAGAGCATTCCACAGCACCGGTGCCCGGATGGAGAACGCTCTCGAACCAGCAGAAGACTTTTTTGCTCTCGGGATCATCAGACCAGCACTCTCAGATCGTAGGCTTCGGACCGGGACATAGTGGCAGATCAGATCTGAAAGATAAGAGGGAGCAAGTCCATGTATGATTTTGTACAATACTAAGAGAACTTTGAAGTCACATCTTTGGCTAACTGGGAGCCAATGCAGGTTAGCCAAAATCGGTGTTATGTGATCGTACTTTTTTGTCCTGGTTAAGAGCCTCGCTGCGGCATTTTGTACTAGCTGAAGAGACTTGATTCTGGACTTCGGGAGACCGGAGAGTAGTGCATTGCAGTAATCGAGACGGGAGGTAACAAATGCATGAATTATTGTTTCCGCATCAGACTGAGACAGTATTGAACGGATTTTAGCAATGTTGCGAAGATGGAAGAAGGCAGTTCTAGTAATTTGCTTTACATGCATCTCAAAGGATAGATCAGGGTCAAATATGACACCTAAATTTTTAACTGAGTCACTCTGTGTGATGTGACATTTGTCAATGTTCACAGCAGTTTTTGAGAATAAGTCCCGGCATTTAGAAGGACCAATGACTAACATTTCAGTCTTTTCAGAGTTAAGACGCAAGAAATTGAGTGACATCCACTCTTTTATCTCAGTGAGACAGGCCTCCAAATTTCCACAGTTTAGTGTGGAAGATTCCTCCAACGGAAGATATAGTTGAGTGTCGTCTGCATAACCTGTGTCAAACTCATAGCCTGGAGGGGCAAATGTGGCCTGGCACATCATTTTGTGTGGCCCACAAGGGCTTATTATGTCAGAGCGTCTATAGATTAACGGGTTGAAAGCATGCTTTCACCAAAAACTACATTTTCCACCATGTCTGTCGACTATGATATCCGCAAAGTGACCGTTAGTGTTTTCATATCAAGGCCAAAGAGTGGATATGAAAAATACATTTCCCCAAAATATCCATTATTTAGTATACAACGTAATGAATATATGTAGCAACATTTCTTTCAATTAAGTTGCTATAGGTTTGACTTAATAATTCATATATTCAGAGTTATTTTACATGAAGGATTGGTTACATTTATTTAACATACCATTCATTTATATGTAATTACATTCATAAGTTAAATTAGACCCTTTGAGGACAGCCGTTATGCTCAAGTGTCCCTCTGTGAAAATAAGTTTGATGCCTCTGCTCTATGAGACGTAGTTGAGAGTTTGTTTTCTGTTACGGTCATCCACTTGAAAGAAAGTTCTTTAGCCTGGTTATCCTGGAAGGGGGATTACCTCATGTGCGATCCCTTCTCAAGGTTTCTTCATTTTCCTCATGTTGAGGTTTTGAGTTTTTCCTTGCCCTCATGTAGGTTTTAGATCTGGGGATGGTATAGTCTGCGGTTTGCAATAATCTGTAGTATGTGCAGCCCTTTGAGATTCCTTGTGATAAAGGGCTATACAAATAAACATGACTTGACATGAATAGACTTTACTTAACCCATTCCATGCCATAACATATAAATGCATTTTAGTAGTGTTGTACCTGTGTACCAAAATGTAAAAATATTTTTTTCTTGGTTTATTTTTAAAAACTATTATAAAGGAGTTGGTCCTGCCCATCTACAAATATCAAGCATCTGGGATTGACTTCAGTATAATAAACCACCCTTAGATCCCCATCATCATCGTTTGGTCAGTGACAGTGGAGGTTTCCTTTGCGGCCGCAGGAACGTGATCGCCAATGTGACCGAAAATGTGTAATCAAGTCACTAGAAAGATAGGGTGCTGAAAACTACTTCCAAAGTTCATGTTTCAGTTCAGTGTCTTTGCAATGAAATTTTATTTTGCAAGCAAAGTGCACTTGTATTTATGAAAAGCATTGTTTATATTTTGGAGGTATCACAAATACAATAATAATAATAATAATTTAAAAAGCACCCAAGAGAAAGTTCTGCTTGAAATGCATTCCTTCAGAAAAAAACATTTTTTCTCAGATCTGTTCTTGAAAACAAGTATTTTCAAGAAACTTAGCAATTTTCCATTGTTGCTTACTAAACAACGGTAAAAGTTGGAAACATTTTTCAAGCCTTCTTTTGATATGTCCTTAGCCTATTTAGCTACAAAACTATATGTATTTCAAAAATGAGTCCAAATTGAAGAAAATGGCTGGCAACAGCCCTCCCAGTTGAATAAAAACCTCTGGATTGAAATGAGTTAAAAAGAATCGAATTTATTTCAAATTTGTCTTTGCATTGCCTGATCAAATATTTATTTGGTATCTCTTATGAGGCACTCGCACATGCGCAGATGCTTTAGTCGGTTGGGTTATCACGTCTTGCCTTCATGAACATAGGGGGCGCTGCGCTGGCAATTCAATTTAGAAGTCACAGAATGCCGGACAAAGAAGAGCCCTCCAAATGCGTGGCTATCGAGTGGCCTAAATCGTTTAAAAACCCATATAATTCCTAGGACAAATGGATGAAACGCCAACTGTATCGTAGGAGCTTACTTTTTGACGCCCTGGCTCAATCGACAACGACGGGGGCTGAGTTGGTATGAATTAACTTGAGACGCTGCTTTGCTAAACATCTGCTTGTGGGGCTAACTATGACCTAGCGGGCGATCAGGAAGCAGGAAGTGAGTCTGCGCCTGCGCACTTGCAGTGAGTCTCTCCAAGTGAAGCCAACATGAGCTTGTGAGCGGGCAAAACAAACTGGGGATCCACAATCGGGCTGGAATTGAAAAGAAATGAGAGCTGTCCTGGTATGGAAAGAAACAACACGTCAGCATTGGTGAGCATCTTAGTGTCGCGTTTACGTCATCGTCGTTAGCAGGCGGATGCGACGTCGCGCGATTACCAACAATGCGGTTGCCATGCCAACGGCTGCGAAGCCTACTAGCTCTTCGAGGTTTAGCAACGCGTAAGACGATTGACAACCTTTTTACAACACAAACCAGTCACTCAATTCACAATTGTGGAGTAATCGGAATAGCCACCGACACTAACTTTGAAAAGCTAGAAAATTGGTGCATCAAACAAAGACGGTCAAAATCCGGACACTTGGGCCACATCCGCTCGATAATGTCATATTTTACAAGTGCTTGCATAAGTCCAAATGAAGCGGAGCTTCTTGAGGATGCTTTGGCTCCCATTAAGACTTGTACAGAAAGTCAAACGTGTTAAGTGGCGTGGAAGCACAATCTGCTGAGCTCCTCGGTTGTTTGTGTTTTTGTGCCACCAGCATTGAAATTGTTATACATTGTATTCCATTTTTCCTTATGAGAAAATGTGATTTTGGTATTAAGCAGTGGTGCGCTGTCAGAGCCTACAAGACCTCTCCTGGGCTAAAAATATCAGAATTATATGATATTAATTAAATTTTGTCCATCAATACATGTTAACCAATTCCAAATGGTCTCTCAGTTTCCTTTCATTACTTACTTACTTATTCTCTCTTGCTGCCTTTTTAAAAAAAAATATTTTTAGTAGAAACAAGTCATTGTTATTTATCTATGTTATGCAAGTTTCGTTTAACTTAGATTTTGTTACCAAAAAACAAGCCTTAGGGGCCGGTCACACAGACATTTGCGGCTGAATCACGGCCAGAAATTTCTGCCTTTGAGGCGGACGCTATTGGACGCAATGAGACCGCCATTCAGACAGATACAGCGGTGCTTAACACGAGGTTGGAAATTTTTGCGCCGCTCAATTCTTCAGAGCGCGGGTACACAGGCTTTCACGAGGGTATTGAGGCTGAACCACCTGCCAGAAATTTCTGGCCGTGAAGCAGATGCTGTTGGGCGCTGTTGGACGTTTAGAGACCGCCATATAGACGAGATAGAGCAGTGCTTTACTCGCGGTCGGAAATTTTCACGTGGTTGGCCGCGCTCAAAACTTTTGAGCTGCTCAAAAGTTTGAGCACGTGTTAAACCGCGTGCCGCACACGTGGTCAACACGAGGTAATGACGCGGAAATGACGCGGAACGACGTGCTCTGGCCGCGGCCAGGGCGTGGTTACACATGGGTAGGACGGGAAATTTCAGCGGGTAATCGTGGGTGGAGCATGGTAATAGCATGTAAAATTGATGCCATAGCTTGAAATCTTGATCTTCACGGGACTGTGTCTTGTGCGGTTATGATTTCTACAGCCCGGTACCGAGATTTGCATCCCCTCGCTACTACAACCACTTTTACCTCGTTTTATCTCACTTTTAGGGAATGTAATGGCGAACATATAACCAAAACCACTTCGTCTTGCATTTGTTGGGAATGTAATACAACTTAAACCATTCCGTCTTTGTTTTTGTTGTGAACAACAAAAGCGATCGTATTCTATTTAGAACGCTTATTAAAACAATAAAGCGAGCTAATTATAACAATTGGGAGATCCTAGTCTATATAACGCGTTTATTTAAACAATAAAGTGCGATCGTATTCTACAAAATGCGTTAACGCGGATGAAAAAGTCAAAAGCGATCGCAGCAGAATGTGCGTTCACGCGAGGGGGTGGGGGGTGGGGGTGTTGCGTAGGTGTCGGATTTGGGCACAACACTGGCTCGGGAGCTTTTATACCCGTGGTCCACACGAGAAAATGACGCAGAAATGATGCGATGAGGAAGCGGAACAGTCGCCGGCGTGTTTTGCGGGCATACCACCGATTAACAGCGGGTTGGCCAATTTTGCGCATTTTCCATCGCGGGCAACCACGGGCAAAAAAAACCCGCAAAATTTTAGCCGTGATTCAGCCGCAAATGTCTGTGTGACCGGCCCCTTACATGCAGCAGGGGGCAGGGTCACCCCCAATCATCTCTCATCAACCTTTATCCTCACAAACAATGTTGGAAATTTTACTTCCAAAAACCGGCCTATAGAGACGGTTGGTCCGCGAATGACACATCACTTTTTCAGACTGAGCTCAAGGCCTAGGTGTAAAATGATCAGCCCACCGCTGATATTCAGTGTTGTCCGCAAGTGTGGTTGTTTGTGGGCAAACCTGCTCTGAGGAGAACTGTCCTATCATGCAACCCACCTATTAGTTGGCCATAAATTTCACATTTAAATACGAGTCCATGAGTGATTTTTCCCTGAATGAATTGGGTTGATAAACTCCTACTATCTTAAATTCATAAATAAAAATGTGATCCAGCAAAGTGAGATGGATTTTGCTTTTTCAGTAGTGAAGCCAAGTCACATTTATTTATTTATTTATTGAAACCTACATAAGAGTCAGGAAAAATAAACAAAAAAAAACGCCGCATAAGGAAAATTAGGTGGTGCATTAACTTGCTTAATGATATGATAAATCGTCTAATAAATCTTTTGACAGCAAATGTTTTTCTATTTTAGTCTAAAGTTTGGGCCTGTTTATTTCCTTGCAGTGTTTATGACCTCGCCTTCAAGCCAGATGGAAGCCAACTGATAGTAGCAGCGGGCCTTCATGTCCTGGTAGGATTTGACCCAAGGGTGTTTTTTGCTTTTTTAACTACCCTACCAAACCCCAGCCTGCATGTTTTGTTCATGCTTTAATGTTTTCGCATTTCAACGATTGTCATTACCAGTCCGAGCAATAATTCCTGAGCCTTTCTTCCTAATGGCGACCAACACAATGCTTTGGAGAAGGATGCTGTACGTTTGTAAAGGGTTTTCTATCCCCCTAAATTGACCTCCATCTTGTATCATTTTATTTGTTGGCTATGTTTGTAGTCTGAATCATACCTTGCTACTTTTGTCTTTCTTCATGCTAAATAACATAGTGAAAAGCATCTTTAGTTTAGGTCATCTGAAGATCAAAAAATGGTTATTCAAGGTATATAACTTTAAAGTGGGTATTCCTTACGGCAATGTGCATGTTGTAAAATGTTTTTAGTAGCCGTCCCCAAAAAGGACTGCTAATAGGGTTGGGGCTCAAAAGCAATGGTGGGAGATAATAATGAGTGAGAGGCGAGTAGGAGTTCGATTTGAAATTCAGAAGAGATCACTGAAAGATTAAATACGGTTAATTTTTGTTTTAAATATGGACCTCTGTCTGCTCTCTAAAAAATAAAGGAGCCGTCTGTGCACTTATTGCACTTAAATGTATTAATTGGGTTGTTAGAGAGGCTAACTTTCAATTCTGCCATCTCTCTTTCCCTCTTCCCGTCTCTCTGTCTTGGTCTTACTCTCTGTGTGTGCATCCAAATATATTAAATGGCTTGTTAGAGAAGCTAACTTTCAATTTTGCCCTCTCTTTCTCTCTTTCCGTCTCTGTCTCTGTTTCGATCTTACTCTCTCTGTGTGTTTCGGTCTATCTTTCTTTGTTTCGGTCTTTCTTTTTTTGTCTGTGTTTCAGTCTCGCTCTTTTTCTCTGTGTTTTGGTCTCTCTTTTTCTCTGTGTTTCAGTTTCATTCTTTCTTTGTGTTTCAGTCTCGCTCTTTTACTCTGTTTCGGTCTTCATCTTTTTCTCTCTGTATTTTTCCCTCTCACACTTTTTGCACTGACTAACTCCTCTGTGTTTTTGACAGGTGTACGACACTTCCGATGGAGCCATTATTCAACCTTTGAAAGGACATAAAGATGTAGTCTACTGTGTTGCTTATGCCAAGGACGGTAATGAGCTCCTTTTGTGAGCCTGTAGATCTTTTTTCGGTTGTCTTGCTAACTGGGTTTTTTTTTCCCAGGTAAAAGATTTGCGTCTGGCTCGGCAGACAAAAGCATCATCATCTGGACATCCAAACTTGAGGGTATCTTAAAGTATACGTAAGTGACCCCAAATTGGGCATGGGAAGCATGGTTTCAAAAAACTTATTTTTGACTCAATCTCTGTCAATGCTGCCAACGTGTTCTTTGCCGCTAATGGCAGTGAATTAGTTTAGGAAAATTTTCCAATGTGACATTTCACCTTTTATGTGTTTTGCTGACATGTGTAAACGACTGTAGGCACTACGACTCCATCCAGTGCGTCGCCTACAACCCGGTCACTCACCAGTTGGCGTCATGTTCTTCGGGCGACTTTGGTCAGTGTCTTTTGAGTTTCTGGCATCGCCAGCATTTCAGAAAGCGGAGCTGAAGCCTGTCTTGTTGTTTGGACCCTTGCTGTTGTAGGCCTCTGGTCGCCAGAGCAAAAGTCAGTGAACAAACACAAAGTGAGCAGCAAGATAACATGTTGTGGGTAAGTGAGTGGGCCGCGTCCCTCGGCTACTCTAAAGGGGAGAGCCTATGTTGAGGCTATCTGCTCCTCCGTGTCTTACCAGGTGGACAAACGACGGGCAGTACCTGGCTCTGGGTATGATGAACGGAGTGGTGAGCATCCGCAACAAAAACGGCGAGGAAAAGGTCAAGATCGATCGCTCTGGGAGCTCTTGCGCTCCTGTCTGGTCCATCGCTTGGAACCCCTCAAAGTAAGTTTCATTCAAAAGACTGTAGGGGGCAGCAGACATGCATGAGACACTTTACCGTCAGTTATAAGATTGACTTTTGATCATTTTGTGGTAAGGATGTCATGCTGTACTCTGTCCTTGGGAGTTTTTCTTCCCGTCCAGTTTTATCTTCTTGTTTACTTGACTTCAGCTACTCGAATGGCTCTGTCAAAAAGTCAGAGCTTGTTCTCCACTTGCTTTTGATTTATGATCACTCACCTTTTTCGTATGCTGCTCCTACTAATGATGTGAGATAGTCATAAAACATGACGCTCATGATTTTCTCACAATATTTTTCCCACCAAATATGACATTGATTACCAATCTGAATACCGTATTTTCCGCACTTTAAGGCGCATCGTGTTATAAGGCGCACCTTCAATGAATTATGTATTTTAAAACTTTTTCCATACATAAGGCGCACCGCATTATACGGCGCTATACGTGCATGCTGGTTTAAGATCAGGTAATTGTGCAATTCTGTAATTGTAATCCTGTGCAGTCCTTCGAGACATTTTTGTGATTAAGGGCTATATAAATAAATGTGACTTGACTTGACTTGGCTACAGTAGAGGATGTAGTTACGTTATGCAACTGTTAGATGGTGCCGCGCTAAAGGGAATGTCAACAAAACAGTCAGATAGGTCAGTCAAACTTTATTAATAGATAACAAACAAGCTTTCCACAACTCCATTCACTCCCAAAATGAATAAACAGCTGTTTTATTATTTTCTTTGAGGTAAAGCATTTTCGTGACACATCTTTAACATCTTTGAACAACAGCAAGGCATAACATTTTACTTTTCCTCCATTTAGTCAACACGCAAAAAAACGTCTGATACTGTTATGGTAAATTAAACGTTAGTGCAATCGCAATATAGTGACACTCGTAATGTGCAAAACAATAACAATAAAGCAATAACATAATAACTGTAAAATGTAAAACGTAAACAGCTCATCCTTATGCTTCCTCCACTTCCGTACCATCGATTTATTAATGTTAAACTCTCTTGCTGCTGCTCTATTTCGCCTTCAGTTTAAACTCTGCGTTGTAAGCGTGTCTCTTAATAGGAGCCATTTCAGGGTCTTTATACAAACGCACAAATAAAAGAGAATCGTTGTTTAATATTTCCCAGTATGCACAGCGCACTTCTTCTACGCGAAAAATGGAGTCGGTGGCTGCTTCCCTTAGTTGCGAGACCTTGCAATTCAATATTGATCCATATATAAGGTGCACCGGATTATAAGGCGCATAGTCAGGTTTTTAAAAAAAAAATCAGATTTTATGTGCGCCTTATAGTGCGGAAAATATGGTACATAAAATACAAAATTTCATGAATTTAAAAAAAGTATTCCGAATTATTTATGCATATAAATTTAAAGGCGAAGTGCATAGTTTGAGGTGTCCTTTAGAATTAAATATTTTCTCTGTTGTATGTGTTAACAATGTCCAACTGAGTTCAAATAGCCTTTATATCTTTTTTTTCCACAGCGCTTATCTGCTTTTATCTTACTCTTCGGTATTCAGGCTACAAACTGCATTACGCTGAAGGTTAACAGGCAAGAGGGTTGGGATGGGAAGTAGATTGATATCATGCGCGTTGTCGTAGTTTTCTTTCATTCCAGGATGAAAAGTAAGGATGAAAGTAAGAAAAGGACTGTTTCAAATACAGTTCAAATGCCAACCCAAATCCCCGTATGGAGGAAAAGGGAATAGTTTATTTGAACGCATCTAAGAAATTCACATACTTGCACACGCAACAAAAGAAGCTGCAATGATGTTTTCGGCCAGAAGATGGCATAAGCGAGTGGAATTATTCTAAAGTTACATCCACAACCTTTAAATTTATACTTCAAGCAAAAGTATATATAAATTTACCCCAAAAATACAGGCAACACCATCTTCTGTTTTGACTACACTGACATTACCACACAATCCATTAGTCACTGTCTCACTAAAAAATATTACAGTAATTAATTAGAATTATTACATTTAATAAATTGAAAAAAATGAGTGTCTTGCATGTCTTGATCATAGCGTTGTTTTTGTTTGCAGGTTTATAATAATGAGTAATAAGTATGCAAATTGTCCTGTAGGCCACTAAGTAGTCCACCAGAGCGACTGCTTACCCACAGATACCTGTTAGGTACCTTAAGTATAGAAATTGTTCTGGAGATGAATGTATTAGAACAAGACCTAGCTTAACATGCAATGCAGTAGACATTAGCCTAGGAGGTAGTCTTAGGATCGAAAGGTCGCAGGTTGGATTTCCGGCTCCTCCGAGTTAACGAAGTGTCCTTGGGCAAGACACAACCCATAATGCCCCAGATAAGCAGATAGGTGTCTTACATGGCTGCATGAGTGTGTGTGTGTGTGTGTGTGTGTAAATGGGTAAGAGTGAATCACATTGTGAAGCGCTTTGGGAGGTGTGCATAGACTTGAAAACACTCTACATAAATGCAGACATTTACCATAAAGTTTTTTCTTTGTTATGTTTCTGGAAGGGACGTCCAACATGACATTCTAGCTGTGGCTGACTGGGCTCAGAAGCTTTCCTTCTATCAACTCAGCGGAAAGCAGGTGATTTTGCCCGGTGGCTTGAATCTTCGATAGTTTATTCCACTCTAATGCAAGGGTTGTTAAACTACAGCCTACAGGCCTAGAGATTTAATTCAACCCGCAAGTCAAAGCTGAGAGAAGCAAAAGATAAAAATAAGCCTCATCGAATCAGTGAATGACCCGCAGTTTTTATTATGTCCACACGCCAAAGCTAAACACCACCCGCAATTTATAGATAAACCACAACTGTAAATGCTGACTACCATTTATCAAACAGAACATTTGAGGAAAAAATATCCCAATTGTATGAGACCTAAAATAGAAGTCATGGGCGCGCTGTTTAAGGCAATACCTATGCAATCACCAGGATTTCTTGGGCTGTGTGAACAACCATTAAAAACTTTTTTTTAAAATCAATTTTATTTTTCAGGATATTACGTTTCATGCAATCAAAATACTTCTGAAGTAGTTTTTCAATGCAAATTATAAAAGTTAGTTACAGGAAATATTACTTTGCTATTAGTTTTAATTAACATTTTTATTTGTAAATAATTATCCCCTGCGACTGGCAGGCAACCAGTTCAGGGTGTCTCATGCCCACTGCCCGAAGATAGCTGGGATGGGCTCCAGCCCCCCGCGACTCTACTGAGGATAAGCGGTGCGGATAATAGATGGATGGATTTGTAAATAATTAGTGTATTTTGAGTGTTTCAAAACCAATTAGATGCAATGGTCCCTTTTTGAACAAATGGACAATAAAACATTTTCCCCATCATCTATTGCTAAGGTATCGGATTTAAGCCACTCTATGAGCATATAAAAAAAAATTAAACACATCAATCAGACATTTCTTCTCTAAGGCCCGGCATTATTAGAAGTAAGATCGGGCTTAAAAAAATCTAGCCAGATGCAGACCTGCGGGTATTAAAGCCCAAACCAGCCTGAACCCGACTAAATAACTTAAATTTGTGCGACTGAAGCTGGGGGGAATTGATACATTGTGCGGATCCTCAAACTTGCTACACAAAGAAAAAGAAACAAAGAACAATGATGGGTGGTTAAAATTGAAAAGAAAAGGCAGCACGGCGGCGCAGTGGTTAGCGCTTGTGCGGCACAGTTCAAGTCATGGGAACCGTTCATGGGTTCAAATCCAGCTCCAGACTTCCTGTGCGGAGTTTGTATGTTCTCCCCGTGCTTGCGTGGGTTTCCCCCTGGCACTCCGGTTTCCTCCAACATTCCGAAAAACATGCATTTCAGGTGAATTGGCCGGTCCAAATTGTCCCTAGGTGTGAATGAGCGAATGAGTTGTCTGTCCCTGTGTGCCCTGCGATTGGCTGGCAACCAGTTCAGGGTGTCCCCTGCCCACTGCCCGGAGATGGCTGGGATGGGCTCCAGCCCCCCCCGCGACCCTAATGAGGATAAGCGGTACGGCTGATGAGATGAGAGATGAGAAAAGGCAGCGATAGTCTGTATTTGTTGTAAAGGATTTGTGGTAAAGAACCATGAATTCCAATTTGTTTTGGGGGACAAAGGCACCCAAATGAACTCAAATGAGATCATTGTGATGCAAAGCGGTAAATCTTTCCATGAAATTCGGCCATAGGGTGGCCAACATTGCACAAAGGCCTGAGCAAGTCCAATGACATGTTGCCTTGCTGTCCTTCAGATTGGAAAGGATAGGAATCTGTCCTATGACCCTTGCTGCCTTAGCTACTTTTCTAAGGGCGAGTACATTGTCATGGGCGGCTCGGACAAGCAGGCGTCGCTCTACACCAAAGAGGGTGTGCGGTTGGGCATCATCGGAGAGCAGAACTCCCGGGTGTGCGCCTGTCGGGTCAAACCTGACTCCAATTTGATCGTGAGTACCTTCTTCAGGCGCTGCTTCTGTAGAAACTGAGATGGTTGTTTTGTTTCCATTTCAACACCTTTCCAGCTTGCTCTCTGCTATGTTTAGCTGTAACCCGACAAGACGACAAAAGTTTCACTTTTGCATGTGGATGTTCCAACCACAGGAACATTCTCACACTGTTTTCTTTGAGGTGTTAATGAGATGCGCTGCAACACTGTTCATTCTTGTTTAGGTGTTGGGCTGCCAAGACGGGACCATCGGCTGCTACCAACTCAACTTCAGCACAGTTCACGGCCTTTACAAGGATCGCTACGCTTATCGAGATAACATGACTGATGTCATTGTCCAGCACCTCATCACGGAAGGAAAAGGTTGATTGTATGACTGAAGTGCTTGCCTATTCTCTCGGGGAGATCCAAGAGAAGTGCTCATAAATTATTAAATACCTTATTTGTGTAAATACTGATTATAAGGCGTGCCGCCCTAAGAATATCCTTTTGTAATTTTTTTTCATATATAAGGCAAACCGGTGTTTCCTTGCCTTATAGCACATGGAATTAGAATTGCAGCAATGGCTAGGGTTACACAATTAATAATAAAAATATCTACTTATCCATTCGACCACTTGGAATGCAACGATGCATGAAAAAGCATTAGGTCTTATCTCATTATCACACTATTTTAATGTGACCATTGGGCCGGGCAATGGGAATATTGTCAGACTTTAAACCGGTCTGTGGTAACAGTGACTCACAAAGTCATTGAAAAGCGCACAGGATTCTAAAATGAATAATGATAAGGGCATTGTAGGAAGTAATTCGACCATTCTGAACTCAATGAAGGGAACTGCTTTGTGGGAAGTAATTTTGTCCTCTTGAAAGAAATAAGTAAACGCATTGCTGCATGTATTTATTATGTTTGTCACTTACAATGTTCAGTTTGAGCTGAGAAAAATTGAAACAACTTTCTTCGCACCCTTACATATCTGCTATAGTGTGATCATTTGATAAGACTTTATGCATTTTCATAAGTCGCCTGTATACCTAGTGGATCGGATGCAGCGCTTTCCTTGCCGCGATCTGGATTTGATCTCCGTTGACTTCAATATTATTCAATTTTGAACTACCATCCATATCTATAAAGTGCATGGGATTATAAGGAGCACTTCCAAATTTCTGGCCCATTTGGAGTTTTTGAATGCGCCTCATAATCGGAAAAATATGCAACGGGATTTCTTTGGATGCTTTGGATTTGTTGACTCTTTAGTGAGTAGTTATTTTGACTCAAATATAAGGTTAATTAATATTGAAGCGTAACCCCATTTTCTCCCCATTGAATTTCTCCCCATTGAATTTTTGTGACATTAAGCGGTGATGAAAATGGATTCATGGATGGAGATGAGTTATTATAGTATTTGCCTATAGTATTATTGTATTCAGTTCATTTTGATTTTATTAATTTTAATTTTTTTCATGACAACCTCTGGCTTTTTTTTCAAACCAGTGAGGATCAAGTGCGGTGAGCTGGTGAAGAAAATTGCCATCTACAAAAACCGTCTGGCCATCCAGCTGCCCGAGAAGATCATCATCTACGAGCTTTTCTCCGCAGACTCTTCGGACATGCGCTATCGCATCAAGGACAAAATCTGCAAGAAGTTTGAGTGCAACTTGTTGGTGGTGTGCTCCAGTCACATTGTCCTTTGTCAGGTAGGAAGCACTCTGCCAATCATTGTCATAATACTACTCAAATGTGATTTGTTTTTGGAGGGAGACAATCTTTAAGCTCTACAAGGCGCTGGAAATTCACTGATGACGCAGTGTAGGTTTTGCATGAAAGCTTTGTGGCATTCCTCCTAACTCAACGACTGTCAGACTTTTTCAGAAGACTGCACACGACTTAATCATTTTACAGATTTTTGATTTTTTTTTTTCAAAACTCACAAAATGTTCACTATCTTTAGCCGTCCCCCCCAAAAATATTTCACCCCCAAACAACTAAATCCTATATAAGATCAGCAACAGATCATTTTCAACTCAGGGTCTTCAATCCTCAGTTGGTTTTCCACAAAGGGTTAATATTAATTACATTCACACAAAATATGTAAATTATTGGGCTACAACTAATTTAATGTTCGACTAGTCACTGACTATGGAAACAATTTTGTCGAATACATGGGGATTAATTAAACAAATATTATGTGCATTTGGTGCAAACTCTGTAAAACAGCACTTAACGATTCTCAACAGTTTAAGATCAGATGGTTTTAATAATAAACAGGTAGGCGCTTTGCATGGCTGGCTCCCTATTGGTGTGTGAGTGTGTGTGTGAATGGTTAAGTGTGAAGCACATTGTAAAGCGCTTTGGGAGGTCTTCATTGACTTGAAAAGCGCTATAAAAATGCAGACCATTTACCATTTAACAACTGATGTTTGTGGTCTTAAATGTTTTAGAACTGACGTTTGTTCTTCAAACTTGTAGAGAAAATTTATTTCAATTAAATTGATTTTAAATAGCCCCATATTGTCTCTAGCATTTATCATGAAGGAAGCAATACTCTAAACATTTTTTAATTTTAAACTTAAATGATCGATTTTGCAGTTAATGACTATTATTTTCCCCCCATTTTATTAACACTCCACTTATTGAAACATAAATATTTTGTTTGTTTGTTGTACATGATTCAATTGTTTGTTTGTTTGTACATGATTCAGATTGAATCGTTTCTTGTACATGATTCAATTGTTTGTTTGTTTGTACATGATTCAAATTGAATCGTTTCTCCGGCGCCGTCACGAATGGCAGCCACTCCAGCAGCTCCCGTGTTATTTTCGATTGTTCTCAGTTATTTTCGATTGTTCTCAGCTTAGGGATGCTGCTGGAAAAGTGAATTTCCCTTCGGGGATGAATAAAGTATCTATCTATCTATCTATCTATCTATCTATCTATCTATCTATCTATCTATTTATAGGAATTAATCATTCCAGGAGGAAAATAATGTAGACATGCAAATAAATGATGCATGTGGTTTGATTTTATATCTAATCTAATCTAAATCTAACCTACATAATTTAATCTAAAAGTACATGTTTGTGAGTGCGTGTTCGCGTGCATGCGTGCGTGTTTGTGTGTGTGTGCGTGTGTGTGCGCGTGCGTGCGTGGGAAACAGCTAAATGGATTTCCGCGAAAAAGTACGTACTGTAGTTGTACAATAGGCCTCTGCGAGTGTCTTTAGCTGGTTTTGTGTCAAGGCACCCCCAATATGAACTAACAAAATCTATAAAAAATCTGCTTTCATCTGACGCCCTCTGGCGGCCAAATTGGTCACTGCAGCTCCAGACCACCAACCACCCTAAGCAGCCAAATCCAATCTTCTACTGGCCCGCTAACACAGAGATATGAAGGCTTCTACACATACACTTCTTCACAACTGTATTGGCTTGAATGTTAACTGAATCTTGGAATATGAACTTGTGTAAATATGTATGTTCTTGAGGTGTTTGTTATATCCATAAGCTCAGGAGGTGGAGCGCTCGTCTTGGGATCAAGAGGTCTCCGGTTCGATTCCCGGCTCCTCCAGGTTATATGTCGAAGTGTCCTTGGGCAAGACACTGAATCCCTAATGCCCCCGATAGCAGGTAGTTGCCTTGCATGGCTGATGCTGCTATCGGTCAGTTCGTGTGTAAAAGGGAAAAGTCGAAGGGGTAGGAATAAATGAGCATATGCTTTCTTCTTATTCTCTTCTGGGCATGTTACGTCAACATTGTTTTTGTTTTTTGACTTTCTTGGTTTTGTTTATCTCATGTTCAAAATAAAGTTAGACTCTGTTTGGCTCAACTATCTGATGTGCTTTGTGTTCTAGTGTTTGTGTGTCACTGAGGTACTGCCATGATACGCAACTAGTCTTTTTGTTTTCTGTAGGCAGGCTAAAATGCTCCTACACTTATAAATTTTTGGTATGCATACTTTCTATTGACAGCGTCATTTCTGTATGTTACCGCTGTGACTCTCAGCAGAGATTAGAATCATGTAAGATGCCTTCCGCTGTTGAAAACCTGTGTATGGCAACAATAGTTGACAATGGAATTCATTGTCGAATATTTCTGATCATTTTTGTAGACAATGTCGAGTAATCATTGCAGCTTTAGTAAATTATGTGAAAATAACCTCTTTGTAGTGAGTGAGTTAACAGTCCCAAAGTACAACAATTACCTCGTGGGTGGAGGCAATAATGCTGGTCCAGTGCACATCTCTGGTTCTTTTCTTGGTGTGTGTTTGACACACATACTTGGGGATGAGAAGCTGCTATGGAACATGATGGCTTCCTTTCTCCTAAATCATTCTTGCCACTCTTGATAGTGTTTGATCTTGGGCTGCTAGCCCCCACGCCAAAGAAAATCTGTGTTTATATTGGCCGTGTTCTGTTTGCACTATTGTAATAAAAGAGCCGTGGGGCCAGATTTGTTAGGTGTGATAGAATCCCTCCTTTGAAAGCGGAAACTTGAAGTAAATAAGACGCCTGATTTACATTCCGTGACATGATATAACGCCAAGCACTCTGCGCTGGTTTGTTTTGCAGGAAAAGAGGCTGCAGTGTCTCTCCTTTTCCAGCGTCAAAGAAAAAGAATGGCTGATGGAATCGCTCATTCGCTACATCAAAGTGATCGGTGGGCCGCCGGGGCGAGAAGGACTCCTGGTTGGCTTGAAAAACGGAACGGTGAGGATTGCCAACTCCCAAAAAATATCTGTCCTACAATTGTACTGGACACTGGCATCGGTGGGGTGATTAATGTTCGCGGCAGTTCCAAATTCCCTACAGCTCTTTTAAGTCTTTATTACATGTTATCCTGAATTGCCATATTTAATCGTGTGGTAAACAATGTTTACTACAATGTTATTAATGACTATAACACGCTACAGTGGGTATTTGCGCGTCACACTGGGTATTTGTATATTGTATTCTTTTTGCTTTATTATTGTATTGTTCTCAGCTCAGGGATGCTGCTGGAAATGTGAATTTCCCTATCTTTTCTATCTATCTATATCTATCTATCTATCTATCTATCTATCTATCTATCTATCTATCTATCTATCTATCTATCTATCTATCTATCTATCTATCTATCTATCTATCTATCTATCTATCTATCTATCTATCTATCTATCTATCTATCTATCTATCTATCTATCTATCTATCTATAAAGACAATTTTAATTAATCCAAAAGTGTGGATAGCATTCCATTTTCTGGGCGCCTGTTTAGCACTGAAATACTACGGGCCATTAAAGTGATACAATCCACTGCCACTAAATTTGGTATGAAGATTTACGCCCAGAAAACGAAGCTCCTGATTGTGGGATTTCTACCAACTGAAATCAGCCCGTAACCCTCAACTGGGACGCTCTTGAAGAGGTTGACTGGTTCAAATACCTTGGCTCCATAATCACAGATCAGAACCCATCATGCTCTTGTATGCACCATCTTCCTGTATATGTGAGAAGTGTGAGGTGATTTATCATCGGTGTCTACGCCACATCCTTTGGGATTGCTGGCAGCATTTCATATCCAACTATATGGTCCACACGTGCTCCAGGACGTCAACTCTCTCCCAAACCATCCTCACAAAGCGACTACGTTTGTTTGGCAATGCCCTTCGTCCGCAACCTGGGGATTTCATCCGCTAAGCCATTTACCTGCCACAGCTGCTGGGCTGGAAGAAACGCCACGGGGGACAGCCAAAGACCTGGCTCAAATTGGTGAAACAAGACTCTGAGCTGATTCTGGTCCCTCAGCTCTATGGTCTACAACATTGGAATGGAGAATGGCTCTCGCTCATGGCTACTGCAGTGTCTGATCGCAGGACGTGGTTGGTCCTAATTCGATATGCAGTTAACTCAATGGTTGGAACCGGTTCAACTGTTCCGCGATGATACCCGAATCAAGTAAAGTACACTATAATACCATCTAATGACAACCAGCCTGACTTTTTTTCTTCCCCAGTGACATTTTAGTGGTTGCACTACGGAGCAGACATTTTGAAGTTAAGGTTCGGAGGGAAATCGTGTAACTTGATTTCTGTTGTTTTCCAGCGACAGACTCCAATATGCATTAGTATTATCAGATTGTTTTTTTTTCTTTTTGCTGTAGATTCTGAAGATTTTTGTAGACAACCCGTTCCCAATTACGCTATTGAAGTTGTCGACGTCCGTGCGATGCCTAGACATGAGTGCTTCTCGCAAAAAGCTAGCCGTCGTGGACGAGCATAATACTCTCCTCGTCTACGACATTCTCAGCAAAGAACTTCTTTTTCAGGTGAGTTTATCGCACAGTAGCTCACACAATGGTTCAGCACGCTTTTGAGTGGTGAGGTTTTATATAAATCTCCTGGCAATGAAATCCATTTGAAGAGTTTTTTGTCCTATCATCCTTTTATCCTTTTTGCATGGATTTCTAGGTTGTAGCATCTGTTTGATCTTGTTGATATAGTTTTGCCTTGACGATTGTTTGGCGTCCCTGACTCCTGCCTTGGAATCATGAGCTTTGGCAGGCCGTGCATTGCTTGTCAGCAGAAATGGAGCATCACATTCTGAAACAGAACTTAGTGTATGCAAATAGCTGCACATCGAGGGGAAAGTGTTTCCTCAGGAAAGACATTGGAAACAAATAACACCAAACATAAATGTCCTAAGTAACCAAATTACAATTTACAATAACACAAGAATTAGACAGGTGTCAATCTGTAAAAATAAAGATACACCAGCTTGCCATAAAATATAACTGGCAGCAAACAGTAAAAAAGTTCAAAATAACATGTTTTAAAAGGGGATGGAATTTCTTTTCCAGCGCTCAATTTTTCAGGAAAGGACATTTGTAGTTTTGCTTGCCCTTTTAATTTTTCTCTTTTTTCCAATTGCTTTCAAGAAATAGGTCACAACTAACTTTGTGCCGCAGGATAAATTCTCGCAGTATTTTGAATTTGCAATTCTTGCAATTAAACATTTTGATTCATGGCCCCTTATTATCGCCATGCTCGAAACACCTCATGGTTAAGACTAATCACAAAGCCAAAATTGTATTTGGGTGCAGAATTTGCAAAAGCTATGGACGGTGTGGCTGCTGCTATTATTTCTGTTCTTGACAACCAAGCAACAAGTATAACTCGACGCCATGTTATCATGCATGTTGAAAAAGGTCGTGAATGTCATTTTTTTCTGTTGCCTCGATTGGTCAAAACAAAGGTTTATTCAGCTCAAAATGGGGGCCATAATGTATGGTCTTACCCCAGCAAATTACTGTAAAAAGGGTGTAATCTGACACCCTATTTTGCAGATCTTCCTTGGTGACGCACTTTATGATGTAGCTACTGCTAGGTTCCAATCATTGTATAAGCAATTTACAATGACTGCCGTTTGATAGCGGTTACTCAAAAGGAGAAATTCGCCCTTGTTATTCTATTTTTTATTAATTTCCCTGCAGGAGCCAAATGCCAATAGCGTTGCTTGGAACACTCAGTGCGAGGTGATGCTGTGCTTCTCTGGTAATGGCTACCTGAACATCAAGGCCAGCAATTTCCCAGTGCACCAGCAAAAGATGCAAGGATTCATGGTGGGCTTCAATGGCTCCAAAATCTTCTGCCTCCATGTCTATTCCATGTCTGCTGTGGAGGTCCCACAGGTGAGATTCTCATTATGTCATCTGTTGCAAAGAAAGGACAAACGATCTCTCCTGATGTTTTTTTTCCTCTGCAATTGCCGCCTCCCAGTCTGCACCGATGTACCAGTACCTGGAAAGGAAAATGTACAAGGAGGCCCACCAAATTGCCTGTTTAGGTGTGACGGACAGCGATTGGAGAGATTTGGCCACTGAAGCCCTGGAGGGTCTTGATTTGGAGATTGCCAAGAAGGTAAGTCACTCGCGCTCAGCATCAATTTTTACCTTTGGCAGTTAATTCTTGTCCTACAGTCTGAAAAGCAATGTTATCAGCAACACAACTATGTGGAAGCAATCAGTATGCAAAGAAATCTCTCTTCTGTTTTGCAGGCTTTCATTCGAATCCAAGACCTTCGCTACCTGGAGCTTATCAACAGTATTGAGGTTAGAACACTTCCGTCCTTGATGATGGAAGTCTTCTCATAGGTGGTGCATTTGACAAAGTTAACAGGATTAAAAGAGCCAAGGGAGCAACTGTGTTTACACATCCAGACCAGTGGCTTGGTGGTAGACTGCCTTCGGATTTATAACTAATCCCCTAGATTATTCATGAAACTATAGAAAATAGAAGTACGATGGATGCAAATGGAGTAAGTCTAAATTCTTACTTTAAATTAGTGTTTCTCAACCAGCCGCATGAAATGGGATAATTTCATCTTTTTAAAAAAACATGCCATTGTCAAGTTCAGCCAAAGTCCGCCACTGACTAGCCAAGTAACTGTAACATTTATCCATATCAGTAGGTGGCAGCAGATTGCATTATTTTATATTTAGAATAGAATAGAATATGCCTTTATTGTCATTGTTACAACATGGGATATACTGGACTGTCTCAGAAAATTAGAATATTCTGATAAAGTTCTTTATTTTCTGTAATGCAATTAAAAAAACAAAAATGTCATACATTCTGGATTCATTACACATCAACTGAACTATTTCAAGCCTTTTATTATTTTAATATTGCTGAATTTGGCTTACAGCTTAAGAAAACTCAAAAATCCTATCTCAAAATATTAGAATATCATGAAAAAGTATACAAGTAGGCTATTCAACTAATCACCTGAATCATCTAATTAACTCAAAACACCTTGCGAGGTTTCCTGAGCCTTAAAAACACTCAGCTTGGTTCAGTAAACTAAATCACAAGTATGGGGAAGACTACTGATCTGACTGCTGTCCAGAGGACCATCATTGATACCCTCCATCAGGAGGGTAAGACACAAAAAGCAATTTCTCAAAGAGCAGGCTGTTCACAGAGTGCAGTTTCAAAGCATATCCACAAAAAGTCTGTTGGAAGGGAAAAATGTGGCTGTAAACGCTGCACAACCAAGAGAGATGACCGCAGCCTTAACAAAATTGTGAAGAAGAGCCGCTTCCAGAATTTGGGGGAGCTTCAAAGACAGTGGGCTGAAGCTGGAGTCCAGGTATCAAAAGCCACAGTTCACAGACGTGTCCGGGAAATGGGCTACAATAGCCGTATTCCCATGGTCAAGCCACTTCTGAACTCAAGACAACGGAAGAAGCGTCTGACTTGGGCTATGGAGAAGAAGCACTGGACAGTTGCAGAGTGGTCCAAAGTCCTCTTTTCAGACGGAAAGCAAGTTTTGAATTTCATTTGGAAGTCAAGGGGCCAGAGTCTGGAGAAAGGCTGGAGAGGAGCAAAATCCAAGTTGCTTAAAATCCAGTGTGAAGTTCCCACAGTCAGCAATGGTTTGGGGAGCCATGTCAGCTGCTGGTGTTGGTCCACTGTGTTTCATCAAGTCCAGAGTAAATGCAACTGTGTACCAAGAGATTTTAGAGCACTACATGCTTCCATCTGCTGAAAAGCTCTATGGAGATGAGGATTTCATTTTCCAGCATGATCTGGCACCTGCCCACAGTGCCAAAACCACCAGTAACTGGTGCACTGACCATGGTATCACTGTCCTTGATTGGCCTGCTAATTCCCCTGACCTGAACCCCATCGAGAATTTGTGGGGTATAGTTAAGAAGAAGATGAAAGACACCAGACCTGCAAATGCAAATGAGCTGAAGGCCGCTATCGAAGCATCCTGGGCATCAATAACACCTCAGCAATGCCACAGGCTGATTGCCTCCATGCCACGCCGGATTGATGCAGTAATCCCTGCAAAAGGATTCCCAACCAAGTACTGAGTGCATCAATGGACATTTTCAAATGTTTGATTTAGTTTTGCTGTTATAAAATTATTTTTTTACTTGGTCTGAGGAAGTATTCTAATATTTTGAGATAGGATTTTTGAGTTTTTTTCAGCTGTAAGCCAAAATCAGCAATATTCAAATAATAAAAGGCTTGAAATAGTTCAGTTGATGTGTAATGAATCCAGAATGTATGACATTTTTGTTTTTTTAATTGCATTACAGAAAATAATGAACTTTATCACAATATTCTAATTTTCTGAGACAGTCCAGTATTATAACAACAAAATTGGACGACTCCAGTTCCACATTTAACAGTGAGGATAATGAAACAAAGAGATAAAGGAACAAAGAACATGTTTTAACTGTCTTTGTTGTCTTTGTTGTAAATAGGCTATATTTATTATCTATTTATATGCTAATGATCTGCTCACATGGTAGCAAAGAGAATATAAGTTGAATGAAGCTTTTAATTTATAAGATTCAAATTCTTATTTTATTATTTTACAAAAAAGTTCAACCTTATTAAAAAAGGGCCACTAGCATATTTATTTGCTTTTTATGTATCAATTTTTTTCATTATCTGGTAAAAAACAAAACAGATACAAATTTGGTGAAACGTGTAAAACAGGTTAAACAAATAGGAAAATCCAAAATGACATCAACATTGTTAACCAAAATGAATAAATTGCTTTACGTTCTTAGCCACAGTAACCACATAGGATAAGAATAAATGTATACTTTTAATGTAGGCAACATGATAAAAAGAAAAAAAAACTGGAGCAGGGAATTCATTTTGAACATTTTTAATGGAATTTGTGCCACAAGAATTTTTTTAATGATAAAAAGTCTGCCTTGGATCCAAAAAGGTTAAGAAAGTCTGCATTGAATGATATAAGTGTGTTCTATATGTTGAACATCACGGTGCTTGTATTTTCAGATTTATAATTATATAATATTAAGTAGAAAATAAATACTAGAAAATATAGAATTTTTATGCTTACAATATATTTAAAAAAACATTTTCTCCCAGTTTTGTATAAAAAGGTTTAAAGTATCTACCTTCAATTAGAGTACAAGTGCATTGGGTTATAGACTTGATGCACCTATACTTAGTATATTTAACTTAGTGCACCCTTTTTCATATGGGTGTCAGTTAATGTTGATTTCTTGGTTGGACTTAATGTATTGACTGCAGTTGCATGGACTTGCCAGAGTTAGTGAAACTTTGTGTGCGTTTACATGCTTGCCCTCAACTGTGCGTATGGTTTGACTTACAGACGAGGAAAAAGATGGGCGAAAACAACAAGGACTTGTTCCTGGCCGACATTTACGCTTATCAGGGGAAATTTCACGAGGCGGCGAAGCTCTACAAGCGTGGTGGGCAGGAGCCAAAAGCTTTGTGCATGTACACTGATCTACGCATGTTTGACCACGCCAAGGTGAGACATGGAACATTAACTGAATCGCAATTGTGTTATTACACCTTTAAGGTGCAGTGCTTACTAATTATGGTAGCTAGTGGTAAACTATAGAAATACAACCATTGTAGCAATTACACATACTGTGGCCCCTCTACATAAGAGCAGCGTAGGGCACGTTATTGAGAAAAAAATATTTGTTACTAGTTACTCAATTTAAAAAGTAGTTGCGGTGCGCCCCCAGATTACTGACACCCAAAATTAGCGCATTACTCTGAAAGTAACTATTGAGTTACATATTACTTTAAATAATCCCATTGGAGCTGACCGACCCCTCAGCTACTTAAAAATAACCACATAATGAAATAAATGTCAGAAAATGTTTACACCAAGCTGTGGAAGCAGTAATCCCTTTATACTTCTTTGCATGTGCAATCTTGAGAGTTTGCAAACAAGCACAACCGAGATACTCCATATACATTTTGTCTTTTGTTCTCCATTTCTGAGTAATGTTCAAAAAAATTCTTTCCTCCAGGGATAGTGTATTGCATAAACAATGTTACAAATAAAAAGACCAAAATTTAGCACTGTTACACCGAAAATTTAGTGCTCGCGTTTGCCCCATTGATTGTGTTGTTCCTGTATAAGCCACGCCCCTTCCCATACGCCGCCTTCTAATTACTACTGGTGACACACAACCTTATATCTGCATTTAAACGGACTCCTGGATCTCAGTATTCTAATTTATAGTTGTAAATATGGCCTGGATGTGAGTATATACGGTATGGAAAATATCAGAAATTTTAGTTGAGATAAATTATGCATCCTACTACTTTGTGGTTGGGACAGCCCCACCCTAACAGTATTCAGTTTTATTTTCTAGGTAGTTAAGAACATGTTCACCTTGCGCAATGGATGTAATAAGTATTGATATGTTGGCCGGTCTTGGGATGAATGATACTTTATGAGCGAAAAAGGGACCTATGAAGAATAGGTCCAGTTACCGAAAAATATGTTCAATTACTATTTGTATGTGTTTTGATCAGGAACATTTTCTTCACAGCCATTCAGGGTTAACTTGGATTATTTTGGGTTTTCGGGAACGGATTAATAGGTTTTCATTTATTTCTTATGAGGAAAATGTGTTCAAGATTCAAGAAATTCTACAAAAAAAGTCCATACCGAAACAAGATAATTTTGTATGTTGAGTTTCCACTGTTCAAGGTTTGAGACAAAACTTTTCACCTTGAATTTGCCAAACATTTAAAAAACATCTCGGCCTATTTGTTTATGACTCAATTCTGTGGTCTGAAAACATTCTCAAAACCTCATCAATATAATCATTCTAATCAATCTCATTCTTGTGCTTAGTGCAGCCATGCGATTATATATTTTAGGATGATGAAATTATTTTCCATTATGCCGTTCTTTTCATTCAGTTCAGAATGACCAAATTACTTCCCACCGTGCTTTTCTCATCATTCAGTTCAAAATCTTGTGTGCTCGGTAAAAGCTTTGCAAGTCGACTGTACCACTGACCGGGTTTATGTCTTACAAAAATCTCGCAGCCTGGCCCAATTGTAATATTAACAATTTGGTATCGAGACTTAAAAAAGTTTGCTGATGAGATATAAGATTTGATGCCTTTTTGTGTGTCATCTGCAACCTTTGTGTACTCCACGCCGCCATTTGAGTTTGGTTCCAGTTGCATCCAATGATATGCAATTGTCTACTCAGCACATTTTTATTTTATGTGAAACCCTAACCCTGACAGTTGTTTTAATTCCATTTGCCTTTATAGTCCAGTGTGCCCTATATATGAAAAACATATCACAAGAGACTATTTACTGGGGGTTTGCCTTATAATGTGGTGCGCCTTTAGTGCGGAAAATACAATACTTGACATACTGTTAAAAATGAAGGACTTCCAGTAGGCCACTTGGTGGTGTTAAGTAATACACACATTTCCTTACATTTTCATTTTACCCCTGAGGTCTCGTAAATCAACCTCACCTCAAATCAAAGTAAGCTGAGAGCTTGCTTTTACCAGCGCCACAATCTTAGCCTCCACACTCGGTTGGAGTTGAAATTGAGCAGAGCATGTGCGTTTTCGGGAATTCTGTGGCGTTCACTTGGAGTTTGAAAAAACAAGCTCACGCTTTTCATTTATTGACATGCACGCCAAGTCTTACATCATCAGCTGCACATCTGTTTGAGCCAAGCAGCTGTGGTGTTTCTTGCATGTCAGGTTGGGGGATGTGTGTTTGATGTCAAGGCTGTTTTTGGTTGCGGTAGTCTGCCTCTGGAAGCTTTCTGCCTCTTTACGGACTATCTATGCAAACTGAGGAACTACCTAAAATGTCTCATATTGTGTCATGCAACCGAACACGAGAAAGACTGCAAACTATAGAGACTCTAAGTGACCAAAGCGCACCATTTTTTAAAATCTCTCTCTTTTTTTTTTTTCCTCAGCCTTTCGCAATTTTTTTTTTGGGTACCCATAAGAGGTACGATACCAAGCCAGAGACCGAGCCCAGCGCGAAAATCTAATGCTAAAATGCCAATAATTTACTTTTTGTTCGGGCCAGGCTTCTCTCTTGCTTTAAATAAATTAATAAATGTGTAAATACATATATTAAGCATGCATCTAACGATTATTTTAATAATCGAATAATTTGACGATTCTTTTTAGGGTTAATTGATGAATCGTAAAAAAAAATAAACATGCATTAATATTCTCTTCTTTATTCAAATATTACAATTTTGTAGACGAATAAGAAATATGTGCACAAAACGGAATCTTTTACAATCTTAAACAAAACAAAAGTAACCACTATCCCCCTTGCTCATTAACTCACTCACTCTTCCTTCTTTGAGAACTTTGCATTGCGATGCAAAAATGTAAGCATGTCATTGAGGATCATGTTGAGGATGCTCTCAGTGATGACAGCTGCTTGCTGTGGCGTGCATGATGTCTCTTTCTCATCATAAAGCTTGTCATTGTTTGGTGTTTTCTTATAAGAATGTATTGTATCAGTATTATGGCACAATGCACAAGGACACAATAATCACTTTGGCAGTGAAGTAAAACTTGATGCTTAATCCTTAAACTTATTAACACCATTGTGTGCAAGTTGACCTTTTTCATAAAGTACAATTAAACAATGCTTAAGATTATAAGTGTCATTTTGGCGGCACTTGAAACATAGATATTACATGCTTGAGAAAAAACAGAAATGTGAAAAATACAAATTGAAAAAAATACCTGAAATACACAATTTACACAAGGAAAAGCATATACATATTTTTTACACAAAGTTTCAGAAATTTCTTTTACTATTTTTTTGCGATCTTCTTACTACAAATGCTAGAATGACAAATTATGCAGTGCTTTTACCATAGATTTAACGGCCACTGATTGTTGCTGAGTCACATGAACCAAACTTTCACTGTTTGTCATCCGTACTTTGCATTTTAAGCTTTTATGAACCCTTTTTTTTCCACTCGTTTTCCCTGCTGGAAACTCCTGCTAGTCACTTGCTACGAAATTTGACCCAAATCTTGCAGCTATTGTTTATGTTAGCTGATGCATGTAAATAAAGGTGGTCTATTTGCTTGACAAATTGATGGTTGGTTCTCGAAAGCTTTTAATAGCCATTTTAGTAGCTAACCGCTAAAGTTAGCACCCTAAATACAGTTAACTCCAGCCATTGGTAGTTTCTTTTAAGTCCAGCTTTTTCCTTCCTTCATGCCCTGTCCCTGGCTGAAATTAATCTTTGCTCAAACAAAAGATTTTCAGATAGGCAAAGTTATATTGTTTGAACTTCCATTTGGTAGCCTATTCAAATGCCCAACTTTGGCTCCAGTCTTTATAACACAGACCTCTAGTGGTAAACTACTACCAGTGTTGAGTCAGTTACTGAAAAAGAGTTATTAGTTGCTGTTACTAGTTGGTTCCTTTTCAAAGCAATTCTGTCATTCCTACATTACTGATACCCAAAAAATAGGGTGTTACTCTGAAAGTATCTAGTTACTAATATGTTCAAGCATTGAACCTCGTAAAATTGCTTCTATAGCCAATTAAAAAAAAAAAGACAAAAATGTGTACACCAACCTCTGGAAGTGGTAAACCCTTCATATTTCTTTGCTTGTACAATCTTGGAAGCGAACACTAGCCGAGACACCCCATATCAATGTTATATCTCTGCTTAGAACCACTCAAATATCTTCTTTTCTATTTCTGGGTACTGGCCAAGACGTCTTATTTTTGTTGTATTGCAAATTGCAAAATTACAAATAAATAGACCAAATTTTAGCCTCATTTATTTCGTTGTTCCTGTATAAGCCACCCCCACACCCCCACACACAGCCTACCATTCACTTTATTTGACACAAAACCAATTATGGGCTTATGAGTCGAACCTCTGATTTCAGTAATTTGTGTTATAGATGTAAATATTGCAAAATTACAAATAAATAGACCAGATTTTAGCACACTATTGCCGTTAATTTTTGGCCCGCATTTGCCTCATTTATTTTGTTGTTCCTGTATAAGCCACCCCCACACCCCCACACACAGCCTACCATTCACTTTATTTGACACAAAACCAATTATGGGCTTATGAGTTGAACCTCTGATTTCAGTAATTTGTGTTATAGATGTAAATATGGCTTGGATGCAAGTATAAACGGTAGGGGGAATATCTCCATGAAACGAAATTCAACATTCTTGCACTCTGTGCTTGAGACGGCAGAACCGTAACTGTATTCAGTTGTATTTTGTAGGTAAACATAAACACCGCCCACTCCTCTCTGTGTTGCTGGTGGATGGTGCACTGTGAGCGGGGAAGGAACAGCTACTGATCAGTGAACGTTGTGGTTCACGATCTACTTTTAATAAGTAGCGGAGTAATGCACCGTATTGTAACGACAGTTGAGTTTCGAAGGTTCATTTTTGAGGTGTTAGTCCTAAAACACATAAGCACACATTGTGACTTTGAGGGTCAACAATCAGGGGATTGGTCATTATTTGAGCACTTTGTTTCTCCGATCTCTTTCTCGAAGCCTGTGACTTTTGAGCAAACAGTAACAGCACTTAAATTCTTCTTTTTGCTGTTGACTTTCTATGCTTGTCATCTAGAAAATGTCAAGCAATAATTTTTTTTTTTTTGCACATGTGTGTATTTGCACATGGCAGGACTATGTGGGTCAGGCGGACCCAAAGACGTCTCGTATCCTGATGACCAAGCAGGCCGACTGGGCAACGTGCAACAAGGAGCCGCAGGCGGCAGCAGAAATGTACATGTCCGCCGGGGAACATCTGAAGGCTGTCGAAGTTTTGGGAGAGCACGGCTTGGCAGACATGTAAGCACGTCTTTTTGACCTTAACTTCAGGTTGTCGAACGTTAAATAATTGCCGAAGAAGCTGGCATTCGTTGAATTGTTGCATTGAGTCGATAATAATGGAACAAGGTCAGGGTTGGTGTGAGCCCTAAAAAGAAAACACCACGTTGACGTTGCATTTCATGAGAAATTTTCTCTTTTAAAATGGAAAAAAGATCCCAAAAAATTATTTAGCTGATTATATCCACTTTAAGGTTGTGTTGTGACTCCGTTTTCCAACCTTTTTTAAGCCAAGGCACCCTTTTTTCTTTAAAAAATTCTCTAGGCACACGGTCATCAGTTTCACGTTAGTTTAAAGCTTAATTGTGGGGTGAATACTTTGAGGTGTTTGAGTTGAAAGTTGATTATTTTCTCTACTAAGTCTGTGTTTACAATGCCCATCTGATTTCAAAGAGCCTTTATACTTTGTTTTCCATTGCGCCTATATGCATTTATCATACTATTGGCAAACCTGTTCGGGCAGAACACAGAAGGTAAGTGGAATTCAGGGCTGGAGGTAGTGCTGGAGAGTGTCGTCAATGCTTGTCCCCACATTTTTATTTTGTTTCTATATATTGATGTGACATGAAAATGGCAAGTAAGAAGAGGCCTACTTCAAGTACAGTCAAAATGCAAAACCAAACCCCAAGAAATATGAGAAAAGGAGAAGTTATCTGAGCATGTCTAAAAAATGCATCTACTTGCATGTGCGTCATGAACAAGCTGACAAGCCACCAGATGGCGGCAGCAAGTTGAAATTTCCAAATTCTGTCCAGCTCCTTTAAATTATGTTGCCTTAATTTAGAATACCGTTAAAATCGGACCAAAGCGTACCTGATTATAGACCGCACTCAGAACATTTTTTAAAGGAGAAACATTTTGTACATACATACTGTAAGTTGCACCTGATGTTAGCCACATGTGCCCACACTGAAACATATTTACACAGGAAGACAGTACACAGAAAGATATTTAATAGTATACGATAACCTAACACCTTATCGTTTTGCCGGACTTTTGATAAACAAATATGTGTCTGTACGATGTCACCAGTCACTGAAACATGTCATGCCTCATACCATTGGAAAGTACAGACTCTTGGGATTTCACAATATCTTTTTAGAGAAACATCACGATCAGTCTGAAAAGAGATACCCGAAAACTTTAAATCCGCATTAACTCACCATTCCGTCCACTGGCTGTCTTCAACTTTTTTTTAATGTCTGCAAAAATGGCTTTGTTATATGAAGGACAATCCATAAAATCCAACCGTGTAAAATATTCAATCCAAAACACAAGATCATGTGAACAGATGAATAGGAATCCACGTTGCTTCTTGTATTCCATTCGTTCCGCCACAGTATTTATGTTACAAATAAACATTCCTGGAAAATGGTTCCTAATGTGGTCGATTAAAACGTTTTCCATGGTGAGGGTCTGTTTACGCTAATTTTATTCATGCACAAAGCATTAAGTTACATTAAATTCTCATCTTCCTCAACACATATATTCTACCTGCCTCACTCTTACCTTCACTGCTCAATCGCCCCAGGCGGCCGTTAAAAGAAATGCATGAACTGGCCGCGTCGTTGCATAAGCTGCAAAAAAAAATCCGAATTGAACGGGATAACGTTAGATAGTTACCATTGCTAAGGAATTCAGACAGCTCATTAATTTTAGTTAGTAATTTCAATGTTATTATTCAACTACATTTTTAACCTGTTTTTCAAGTTTTATTATATGTGTATCATCTTTTTAATTTTCTTTCTTTTTTTTCCTTTTTTTTTTAAAGAAAAATAATACAGATAATATTTCAAAAGAGCTAAAATGATCTGCCAGTGGAACAAACCAAATTTTTACCTAGGTTCTGACTTGTTTCTTTTTTTTTTTTTTTTGATAAAATAAGAAAGTAATTAAAATCTGCAAATGAATTGCAAAATTGTATACTTTATAATATTGATTTAATTGTTTCGTAACCAAATAGGTGACTTAATAATTTACTTATACTACCTCATCAGCAGATAATTGGCATATAAAAAAAAGAACATTTAATCTACTGAAATGGATCGATTTTACAGTTACAATTATTAATTTATAAAAATTTCTGTAAATTTGTATTTTACTATATTTTGGATCGAATTTAACTATATTCATTTTTTTTTTCTCTAACCATAATAAAATAGTAATCAAATGAGTAAAATATGATCTTGCTGTGGAAGAAATCTCTTTTGAATATGTTCAATTTTTTGTTAACTTTATATGATTTATCTTATACTTTTTGGTGTGCAAGCTTAAAACAACTTCAAACACATTTTTAAGTACATTTCCATGTACTAAGTCATTAGAGGAAATTTAATATAATACTTAGCTGCCACTTCTTACTGTTATGGATAATTGTTGCAGTTACCCAATGGCTCAAAGGAAAACAGCAAAGCTACTGAACAATGGCATGTTTTTTTGCAAAGATAACGTTGGGAAATTTCCTGCAGCACGCTATACACGTTTTCACGGCACATTAGTGTGACCCAGAACAATGGTTGAAAACACTGTGTTATGATAACGGTTAAAGCAAGAGAAGGTTTTTGAAATTTTTTAGAAATCAAGTTATTTAGCGGTCCGCGACTTTGCTTTGACACCGGCACTGTACATTCCCTATGCGGGCTGCATTGCTTGCATTGCTTCTTGTCTGGTATTTCCGGGTATTTTATTTTTTTTTTCTTGTATCCAGGCTGATCAGCTTGGCCCGCAAGTTGGACAAGGCCGAACGAGAACCACTGGCTAGATGCGCTCATTTTTTTAAGAAGCTGAAGCACACGGGCTATGCCTCAGAGATATATTCCAAGATGGGCGACTTGCAGGCCTTGGTTCTTCTTCATGTTGAAAACCAGAACTGGGAAGAGGTTGGCCACATTTTTTTAATTTCATGTCTCATGTCAGACAAAATCCATGCTCAAAATTGTGCAAAAAAAACCCTGCCCTGCCTAAATGATTAATTTTTAGACAGCATTTGACTGGTTATGCTCATCAAAACGATGTAGTTAAGTCATTGTTGTTTTTCTCTTTTTAGGCTTTCTCACTGACAGAGAAGTATCCTAACTTTAAAAACGACGTCTTTGTGCCCTACGCTCAGTGGCTGGCAGAGAATGACAGATTCGAGGAGGCGCAAAAAGGTGAGTTTGGCGTTTCCAACTCCTGTCCGATCTCTCCGCGCCTATTTAATGGAAACAATGCGTTTTTCTGGTGCGTGGCCACTCGACAACGTGATACTTTTTAGCAGCGCTGAACACGAGCGAGTCGTGCCGTCTGGAGGCCAGAAGCCCACCTCAATTTTATTGGAACCCACCTGACTTTTTCCGAGCAGTGTTTGCAAGCTGTTAGCAATTAACTGTAAAACTACTCTGCTTAATTTACGAGTATTGTACTTGATAGTATACTAATTTATGTACCGTATTATTCTATTTTATATATTATATTTATACCTAATTTTCTTTTCCTTTACTTTAAATCTCTCTGGACTTTAAATCGAACCAACCAAAAAATGTATTATAGAAAAGGAAAAAAAACATGTATAAGTCGCACTCGGAGTATAAGTCATATTTTTGGGGGAAATTTATTTGATAAAATCCAACACCAAAAACATAAATATCTTCTTGAAAGGCAAATACTGAATACATTTCTAGGGTATAACGACTTAATATATTAAGAGTTGTTCAGAAAACACTAGCATAAATAATAAAACTATCGGGTTCACTCCATTTACTAAATCGAATGAGTATTAGTGTATTCTGTCTGGGTCGGTTGTCTTGGTGTGTCTGTGTCTCATATAGGCTCCAAAACAGCTGAACCGATTTTCATAAAGATTGACGTAGTTGTACTTTAGGGCCTCTGCGAGTCTCTTTAGTTAGTTACGTGTGCGGGTACCTCCAATAAATACCAACAAAATTAAACTGCACATGGCTCTTTGGCGCACCCCAGTGGCTATCAGGCTCGTTTTCAACAAACCACAGCCCAACAATCTTGCCCAAGTAGAATGCCCGTCAACGCTGGGCAATTATGCGTGAATAAACGACTTTTTGCTGAGAGACATTTTGCAATCCTAACACTTGTTCTGCAAAACAACACCAAAAACTGTTTGCATTCCAAAATAGAACAATCAACGTTCGCCATCTGTTAATGCCCTTGCATCCATTGCAGATTAGACATCCTGTGAGGGTTTAATTACTTCATGTGCGGTCCCTTCTCAAGGTTTCCAATTTTTTCCTCAAGCTGAGGTTTTTTAGTTTTTCCATGCCTTAGTGTATGTTTCAGATAAAGGATATTGTAATAGATGTCTGTGCAGCTCTTTGAGACTTAATGTTATAAAGGGCTATACAAATTGACATAACCTGACTTGACTTTTAATGTTGGTGAAAGAGGCTACTCCCATATGATTGCCATTAGGCAGTGATTATCCTGTTTTGTGTGGTCCACTAGCGTTCCACAAGGCCGGGCAACAGAACAAAGCGGTGCAAGTGTTGGAGCAGCTCACCCAGAACGCGGTGGCGGAGAGGAGGTTTGATGACGCTGGCTATTACTACTGGATGCTATCCATGCAGTGTCTGGATATCGCCAGGGGTAAGTACACCTGGTGCTGGGGCAGATAAGCACCATCGCCACTGTCCTAATATCTCCCAATGTTTGCAGCAGAAAATGAAGATCAGCGAGATGAAATGCTGAAAAAGTTTGAAGACTTTCAGAGCCTTGCAGAGCTTTATCATGTCTATGACCCTATTCAGCGCTACACGGTAAGAACATACAAGATTGGCTGAAAAAGCCATCGGAGTACCGTATTTTCACGACCATCGGGCACACCGTGTAAAAAAGGGCAGTCTTCGTAGCGGGTTCTATTTCTGTATTTAACACATACACAGAGCTGTTGCTGCTACTGCAGTTGTGCTTAAATCTGACTCCCCTCTACATGAGCTATACTTTTCAGCTGCTTTTGTTTCCATGATCTTCCGCGCAGTGTAGAATTCAACACGCCATAGCGGACCAAAACACCAAAATCATTCAATGAAGGGAAAGGGAGGTTTTGGATTTAATCTATGTTTAAGAGGGCAACTCTCTTCAGCCTCTGGCAACACAAACTCTTTTAAATTGCTAGATACACTACAGCATTAGCATTCATAAGAAAGTACTTCCGCCAACAATGCATTGCGTGTGACGTCACATGTCACAAGTGGGCAGCTTTTGCCGTCTAAACAAGTGTAGCTTCAATGTCAAAAGAGACCATACAAGTTGTATTTAGTTGGAAATAAAAAACGATCTCACAGAAACATTGGATTTCACCTAAAAATGTTGTCTTAAGTATGACTCGGCCAAGGCTCGAACATGTGACCTCCCAGTCTCGGGGCGGCGGCCCAACCTTACGTCCGGTGCTTAACATGAGACATAGGGCGCACTGCATGATAGGGCGTGCCACACAATTTTAAGAAAATCAGAGACTTTCTTTGTGCGCCCTTTAGTCTTGAAAATACAGTAAATGGAAAACCTTGTAACCTGTTCTGTTCTTGTTCAAAATGAAGCCCTGGTTTAACTTTTAGCCACTCCCTCAAAAAAAGCCTGTGCAGACAAAGTTGCATCATTATTTAAATTAAAAGTTCTATGTACACACCGATTTAATATAAGAACCCACATTTGAGGCCTAGGCTACCCTATTAATGCCGTTATATCATGTATGTCAAAGTCAAGGCCGTGGGCTGGATGTGGCCCACAAGAAGCTTTTCCACGGCCGCTCAGAGAATCTTGATTCATTGTTGTATCTTACACAAGGGATCGTGTAATTTTTCTTTTACCCTTCGAAAAAAAGTGTCCTTTTTGGTTAATAGGTTTTGATATTTTTTTTTATTGTTTATTATGTTTTAAAGATGATTCCAGTTGAGTTAATTATTCTTATTTTTACCTAAGGAAATATAGCCCCTTTTCTAAAATTCAAACTACAGGCTATAGATGTGCCCGTCCAATATTGCCTTCAAAATTACAAATTATTGTAGTCGAGTGTTACCATGACAGGAAAAATGACAGTAGTCAGGTTGGTCTTTTGTTAATATCATCTGTTATTTTTGTTTGGGGAATTTTATTATTTTATGAACTAGTTGTTCTTGGTGTGTGGATTGGAATCCTGACCATTCAATTAAAAAAAAAAGAAAGAAAATTATTGGAGAATATCGATCACAGTGAAATTTTTGGTATGGGCTCATATAAGATTCTGACACAATAGTTCAAGCAGAAATATCACAGTCGTATCAGTATCCAGATTTCGGCCTTAAAATGTACTCTTTGAGGTATTTAATATTGTTTTATTTTAATTTTAAAATTAAATATTATGGGCAGTCAAAAAAAGTTTATAGGCTACCGTGTTATTTTTTTTGTGTTCGAACTTCAGTCTTGTTCATCACCGGTGAACTGTTTTTACAAAAGTTTAGTTTGGACTTTTTTGCCTTTTTATTTTGCCATCTCATTTTGATTATGTGAAAGCTGAACTTTGCCTCTTTCTTCTCAGGATGAGCCCTTCAGTTCGCTGATGCCAGAGACGCTTTTCAACATTTGCAGATTCCTCCTGAGCAACCTGCCCAAGGAGGACCCCCCGCCAGGCATCTTCAAAGTGTATCCTTCCCTCAGCTTCTCCATCCAGCTGGTGTGGAGGAGGTGCCATACGGTGCCCGCAGGAGACACACAAAACACTTGATTGTCTCAGAAAAATTCTGTTGTAACGCTTCTAACGATTTTATTTTTATTGAGCACAAGAAAATTTTCTGTTTTGGCTGCCAACCATTTGAATATTACAATATGATATTACATTATTGGGGGGGCGGGAACTCAACTAGCCACCAGACTGCAAATTAAAATGTTCTCCGCGTGTGCACACACGAAATATGTTAATAAGAGCCCAAAGTAAGATGGCCTTTTCAAGCCACCAAAAGCTGCAACCACTAAGTTGCCAGTTGCCATGGCAACACGCTTATTCGTGAATCTGTGAAAAGGGCTTGATCCCAAAATGGAACATTTTGATTTTGGCTGTTGTCTGTAGAGTCGACATCTGGTGCAGTTTGTTTCTTTGTTTGTTTTCTCCCTTAACTTACTTCCAAGTAACACCTTGTATGCTTTGGCCAAGCAAAGTCGGAAACTGGGCGCCTTCAAGTTGGCCAGACTTTGCTACGAGAACCTCCAAAAGTTGTACATCCCCTCTCGCTTCCAGGAGTGCATCGAACTTGACAGCCTCACCATTCGAGCCAAACCATTCCACGATAGCGAGGTTTGTCCCACTCCACCTTGTGTTGACTCTTTCCATGTGCAACATTCCTTTTCTTTTGTCGTCTGCTACGGAAGGAACTGACGGAAGCCTTGATGTGTTACCGCTGCTCCAACAAACCGCTTTTGAGTAACCAAGGGACGGCCTGCCTCAACTGCAAGCAGCCTTTCATTTATTCGGCCTCTTCCTACGGTGAGTGCATCATGAAACCATCTCTGGCTCCGAAAGCACAACCGATTCGTGGCTCGCCCACGTTTTGAGATCTCAAAGAAAGATCTCATGAGATGAGGACTGCACAACGCTTGGGATTGTTTTGGCCTGTTTTGCCGACAGCATTGGGTGACTCTCTATCACCTCTTTGGCGACGGCTCCCAAAGAAAGAGGTCCTTGTTGCTCTTCTAATTTGCTCCAAGTCATGGTTGCCAGCCACTTTGGTCCACTGTGTGAAGTTTTCCCAAGAGAAAAGGTCCAGGAAGTGGTCAGAGCTCAAGTTGAGAAAAAAGAATGGAATGCCGAAAGATTCCTCCAAATAAGTCTGAGTAAATGAGCACTTCTTCCTAAAAAAAACATACTTAAATATATTCTTAAACTAAAGCATATCCAGAAGCTTATTATTTGTTTAAAGGACACCAAATCTTAAGACCCTTAATACTAAATACAATACAAATACAATCCTACATGTTTGACACAATTCCATAATACCTTTTCTTATAAAATACAAGTTTTTTTGGTGGAGACAATTCTCATCCGGAAATAAACGCTTTATTGATGAAAACCAGGCCTCACCCATGCAAAATAATCAATCATCTTCCGCGTCAGATTCCTGGGCGTTCATTGACCAGAGATGCAGCGTAAAATATTTAGACAAAAATCCCTGGCATCTAAATGTTAGTTGTTTTTTGTTTTCCTTCATTTGTGTTCTAGATAGCAGCACGGCGGCGCAGTGGTTAGTGCGTGTGCGGCACAGTTCTAATGTCTTGGGAACCTCCTGTGTGGAATTACTGTGCGGAGTTTGTATGTTCTCCCCGTGCTTGCGTGGGTTTCCTCCCACATTCCAAAGACATGCATTTCAGGTGGATTGGACGGTCAAAATTGTCCCTAGGTGTGAATGAGCGAGCGAGTTGTCTGTCCTTGTGTGCCCTGCGATTGGCTGGCAACCAGTTCAGGGTGTCCCCTGCCCACTGCCCGATGATTGCTGGGATGGACTCCAGCACCCCCGCGACCCTACTGAGGATAAGCGGTGCAGCTAATGAGATGAGATGAGGTGTTCTAGATAAAAGATGTCTAACTAATTTTCACCGATATACTTATTAGCGTAATGGCTGTCCTCAAAAGGGCCTGATGTAACTTATAAATGCAACTAAATGTTATCGGTATGCAATAACAATGTAACTTCTCCTTTATGTAAAAGAACTCTGAATGTATTCATTATTCAAGTCACAAACATGACTGTAGGGGGAGACAATTTTTACTACACATACGTCACTACATATATATTATGTATTATACACTAAATATTACAAAATTTGGACATTCTTTGGATAATTTATTTCTCAATTCCACTCATTGGCATTGAAATGTAAATACTGGCGTGCAGTGGCGCTGAGCCATCATTTTGTGGGTGTCGTAGTCGACGGGCATTGTAGGAAATGTTGTTTTTTGTCAAAGCACTCTTGTCCTGTTTATTTTTAGACACTTAAATGTGGTGGGCCGCATTCCACCCACGGGCGATGAGTTTGACACGTGTTCCATATATTTGATGTCTAAGTACTTCTTTCCAATTAAGATTTTAAAATTAGCTTCACCTGACACGCACTAATTATGTCCTTATCATAAGCATTGCCGATAAAAGAAATTGTACGTATTTAGCTGTTTTCACTAGATGGCACTGGTTAAATAGCAAGAATGTGCTGTAATTATTACTGATGGGTAAGTGGCACAAAATAGCACTTAGACTCTGCTTTAAGTTAGGATTTAATTATTGGAATGGCCAAATGCTCTAAACAGTTTTTTGGGTGTATTACGTTTCCTTTGACAGATGCCTTAGTCTGGTGAATTGAATGAGAAGGAGATTGTGAGGGGGAGGTGGAAGCAGCAGTTGGGTCAATGATTGAAGTGAAGGCTGCTGGGTTGCATGGTAGAGCATATCAAGATGGTTTGGACAATTTTATTGACCTTATTAACAGCAAATAAACAATGTGAGGCTTGAACAATTTTTCTCGACAATTTTAACAGCAATTAAGCATATTCACAATTTCGTTATATCTGACAATATGACGTTTTAACAATTTTTTTTCTGACATTTTAACAGCAATTGTTTGTTTTCCTTTTTTTCTCCTTTTCGTATGTACGACCGAAGTAAAACTTGGGGTTTGGCGGTGAAGCAAAGGTTTGGGTTTACTCGCAGCACAGTTTATCAAATCCGGTTTGGGTGGGTTCGGGTTTATATACCCGCGACTCTGGTCGGGCTGAAATTTTTACCTCTGGAGTGGTACCAGAGGACTGGCGTAGTGTATGTGTGGTTCCCTTGTACAAAGAGAAAGGTGGCATTCTGGTTTGTAGCAGTTTGAGATGTATAAGTTTGCTGATTATGGTGGGAAAAGCATTATTGCAGTTCTTTGATTGGATGAATAAGGGTTAAGACAGAAGGAGTACTTGGGGAGGAACAGAAGAGGAAAGGGATGTACAGATCAGATTTTAAAGGAACAGTGTCTATAGTTTAGCATCTTCTAGTGGTACAAATAAACTTAATTCACTAAAAATAACAATATTGACTTAAGTAGTAGGCAAAAATACATTAACTATCATATAAACATAAATTTTAAAAGTACTCAAAGGTTGAGAAATTTGCATTAATTTTCACATAAATTAAGCCCTGCCTCAAGGTTACTGACAAAATTGTTGGTCATCTTGCTGCTCTGGCCACCCCAAAAAACAAAAACCTTGTGAAAGGTTTGTCAAAAAAAAAAAGAGGAGAAAAATGATGCGGCTTGGTCACCTTGATTCTCCATTCGTTTGTAACCTCTCTTGTGCTTGTTTTTGGTTGTACTACACAAAAACATCAACATCTAGATTCAGATTCAGATTCAGATTCAGATCTTCTTTATTGTCATTCTAGTACACGTGTATACAGTGGTATATCTAGTGGCCAAATATTACACAATGTCCCTTTAAATGGTATTCTTTAATGTTCAAATATCGGTTTAATTTTGGTTCTACGTTTCAGAATTTTTTAAAGAGTGACAGAGGGATTTAGAATTTTCTTCTTTCTAATGTTTGGGGCTCATTTGAAGCCCGAGAGAGGGATTGTTGTAATATTGGGATGTGTAGTTTTTATTCTTCCTTTTTTTGGGTCAAACACAAAATGTAAAAGTAATTTGCTTTTGATGAACTTATACAATTGCAATGGACATTGGAAATTGCTGGGTCCATGTATCCATCAGGTTTTTGAGCGAATGTTTACAGAGTTCCTCATTGCCCCTCATTGGTGTAAAAGTTGGATTTGCAACTGGTGTGAATTTAAGCCTGACATGTGCTTTTGCGTTTGCAGAGGTTCTCCCCCTGGTCCAGTTCTATTTGGAAGATGGTATCACTGGCGAGGAGTCTGTGGCTCTCATTGACCTGGAGGTTCCTCACACAGAGCAGACAGACATGCACTGGCAGCAAATGGACAACGGTACACTAAATATTTCACGTGTTTGTCGGCCCTAGGCCAGGATTGTCTGGCGTTGTTTAAGCCGCCGCGGCTAAGTCATCTTAGCTGTGCAGCTAATAGGGTTAGCTCTTCTCATCTTAATGACACTAACACTCAGAGACGCCAAGCTGCAGGTTTAACCTGCGTTAGTCGGCACAAGCTCAAGGGCGACCCTCGTCGTCTGTCACACAAAGAACCGATGTGGCGTTTTCAGGATTAAGCTTTTAAATCCAGCACCGCAGGGATTTCAGTATGTTTGTGTAATTACGAGGGACATAAGAAACTGCTTGACAATATCAAGTGGCCAAGCAGCAACTCACTAACCCTAACCCTACTGAAAAACCAGGGTTGGGTAGGGTTACTTAAACTTGATTACTTTCAATTACTTTTGGATTACTCCAATACCAAATATGCTAATAAAAGACAAAATAAATAAATATGAATACAATTATGACTCACATCAGGTGGTAAGCTTTCTCTCCTGGCTTTGATGTCTTTGATCTCCGGCAAAACTAACATGAAATGCGACAGAAACAAATTGAAAATAAATCCAAACAGCTTGCCAACATCATTTTTGCCATTCCATGTGTTCCGTTACTCCCCAAGCCTGCACAAAATTTAGTAATTTTATTCATATTTAGTTTCTTCTGTCTTATATTAGCATATTCGGTATTGGAGTGATCCAAAAGTAATTGAAAGTAATCAAGTTAAAGTAACCCTACGCAACCCTGTGAAAAACAAAGATTGAGAGGTAATTCATCCTTTTATCATATGATTATGAACGGCAAGGCAAAATATCAACTCGTTTTTGTCAAATAAACAGAAAATAACCTTTTTTCAATTTCTTAATATGCACAAAAAAGATGTGCCAAGACTGACACACATTGACTCTGTGGGCCCCTGCTCTCAGCAACAGTCAACTAGAGATAACGGATCTTGGACAAAACACTGTAGTTTTCTTTAGGTGGGTCACAATGGCACGTGTTCAGACAAAAGTGCCACCTGCCATGCCCCACCCACAGCAATACGGGATTGGGGATAATGGATTGCAGCCGCACTAGTGCAGTCCGTTTAGGGGCAAATAACGTCAGAAAACGTGCCCTTTGTTGGTCCCAGCTTGCAGCAATATGTGATCTTGGATAACGGATCACGGCTCGACAAGTGCCGTTCACTTTTTGGTAAACAGCGCCACAAAAGATTTGTCACCAATATCAATATGCTATCAGGGATAATGGATCACATAGTATTTTTCAACCCGCAATCTACTATAGCGGCAAAGAATTACATTATTAGAAATAACAGAGTAATGGATCGTCTTCAAAACATTTGTTTTAAGCAATAATGGAAAAAATGGATGAAGACTTTTTTCAATTTCTTATTATATGCACAAATGAAAACATTTAGAAAATTGTGGTATATCCAAATACGGAAGTTGGGCATTTAATATTCAGTCCAATTGTGTCATTAAGATAAAGAAAGAGGACAAAAAACCCAAAAGCTGTATAGCGTGAAAAGATTTTTCAGGAATAAAAATAAGAAGAAATATGACAGTGTTTATTTATAAAATATATTCTGGAGAAATAATGTAATGGTCATGTGTATGAACAGAGACAAAGAGGGCATTATTGCATTAATTTTTATTCTGTTTTCAATGTATGTCTAATCACAATAATTGTATAATTAGTTATGTGATATAAACTCTCAACTCTTTTCACTTGTCACCATCACTTATACCTTGCCGTTGTTCAATAGCTTTTTGGCTATTTTTAGACAACTTAGCATCCTTCTAAAACTAATGACAAGGACAATGACAGCGACCAAAGCGGCTTTCAAAGGTCAGCTGACATTTGCGGAATGCAGGCTCAATGACGATCAGTTTCGAGCGCCATTTTTAATTAGTTTTATTCTCTATGTCTGAATCAAAAAGGCTTTTAGATATCTGTTTATTTACGGAAAATCAGACAAACGTGTCAATTCTTCTCCTGTTTGAGTGCTTTTGGTTGACGCAAGTATAGCTAAGTGAAATCATCTAAAGTGGATGAAGGGTCCCAAAAATCATGTTTTGCCGGTTATTGATTTTTTTTACTGGTACATAAACCGAAAAAATGTGATGTCGCATTCACTACACAGGTATTTGCTACAACTACAAATTGAGCCAATTCAACATTCGTCAACAGGGATCATACAGGTGCTTGAAATCCTTAAAAATCATACAAATTTAATGTTGTGTTTTCTAGGGTTGAAAAGTGCTCAATTATGGGTCAAGTGTTAGCATATGCTTGAAATCGTTGCCATGTTTCTCAACAAGTCTGCTTAAAAATGACGCCGACACTGCTCTTTGGCGGGTTAGTGTTGCCAGTGGTAAATTGTAATGGGAAGAACTTTCTGCAACCGAAAATGTAAGCTACATATTACTGTTATTTTTACCCAACTCTCTGGGAGAGATTTGTCTCAAAACAAATATATTCAAGATTAACTCAAGATCAAAAAATCAAAAGTACACACAGCATATCTGAATCCAAATATAATTGAGGCTCTGCAAAATGCATAATTCACGCCAGATTTTTTCCTTGTAATGTTATTGGAGAAATGGTTTTGAAAGTCATTAAAAGCGAACTCTGTATCATAACCTCTTATTATAAGTCAGCATATCCACATTATAGCACCCAAATGAAACCCTGAATTCCCATTTGCTAAACGACCAATTGCAGCTTATCTGACCGTTTTGTGCCCGTGCAGACACGCAGGTGTTGAAAATGGACGACGGCTTAGACGAGGCAGCGGATGACCCCTTCACCCCCAAGATGGTTTTTGAGGTAAGAAACTTAAGAAGCGATTGCAGCCCGCTAGTGAACCGGTGCCTGATCGACGACAGCCATGTTTTCTCCTACAGCAGGGCGGCTCGCGCTTTGTGCCCGTCAAGGCGAGTCGCTCGGTTTTGCGCTCCATGAGCCGGCGGGACGTTCTGATCAAGCGCTGGCCGGCGCCACTCAAGTGGGAATACTTCCGCTCGCTGCTCCCTGACGTCAGCATCACCATGTGTCCCACATGCTTTAAGGTACGTATGCTCGCTCTTCTTTCCCCAAATTCTCCTTTATTTTATCAACTTTTTGGAGCTCTCGTTGCATATAGAAGAAAAATACATTTCTAATAAAAGAGGCTGGCTTTTTACTTCTCCACGTTTTTGTCTAAACCGGATGTGAGACTTGATGGGTAAAACTGTTAGATTAGGCCTCACTGGTATTACAAGACTGGAGCTGACCTGCTAGGCTGCTTTGACAACAATGACAGAGTCTCAGTATAGATGCATCTGCTCTGTGATGTGCTCAGAGAAAACTGACAACTTTATGAAAACAAAAGAACACACCAGGCAGGTCTGGCATAAAAATGTGAAAAAGCAGGAATGGGATACAAGAAGATTAAGAAAACCTACCAAGATCTGGCCATCTCTCTAAACTTTTGGCCCAAAGAAGGGGGAAACTAATCAGAGAAGCAACCAAAAGGCTCATGTTTGGTTTGAGAGTAATACTGCACATCTCCCTGAAAACACCATTCTTACTGTCAAACGTGGGGGTGGCAGCATCATGCTATGAGGTTGCCTTTCTTCACCAGGGAATGGGAGGATTGTTAAAAGTTGATAGGAAAACGGATGGCGCCAAACACAGGGTGATTCTGGCAGAAAATCTGTCGGCGTCTGCAAGAGACCTGAGAATGGGGCGCAGGTTCACCTTCCAACAGGACAACTACCCTAAACATCAAGCAAAATCTGCAATGGAATGTTTTAAAACCAGCAATATTAAGGTGTTAGAATCCCCAAGCTAGCCAAAGTCCAAACCTAATTTATAAAGAGTATTTGTGGAAAGATCGAAAAATGCACAAATGATCACCATCAAACCTTATGGAATTTGAAGTAATTTAAATAATAGCAGTGTCTGAAACTCATGACAAAAAGTTACCGGACACCAGGGCAGACAACTCTCATCGCAACAAACCCCGTTGTCGCAAAGTATTAAGAATTGATAATCAGAATATGTATAACAGAACAACACTTTAAAATTAAGTTTATTATAACATTATTACATTCATTGCATATATATATGACATTGCTGTTTTCCATCTGCCATCAGTATGTACATGTATTTACTCATCTTCATTCATGCAATGTTTGCAATGCGTTGTCTGCTACAAGCCACGTGAACTCCTCTTTCCGCGATGATTTTGTAGCGTCATCAATATTGTTAGCTTCTTTCGAATCTTTCTTCTGGGGCTGAGGTTTTGGCTTGGCTCCTAACCACTTCTCAATTTTTCTTGTGTTCTCTGTGCGTCTACTTTGGAAAATGATATGCTAATGCACGACCCTATAACACTCGGGAATGTCCGGAAGCACGAAGGCATTCGATGCAGACTTCTGATTGGCTGCCGAGTATGCAACTTGCCAAACGAACTTCCGAAGTTTCCAAACCGAACAACGATTTCGAAATTGGAATAAAGCAAACGTTTGATTTGAAAATAAATATTTCGTTATATTTTTCTCTTGAAATAGTTGTCGGCCACCCGGGCAGACATCGTTGTGTAAGTTTTACGCCCGACGTAAAAGATGCATGCCCCGGGCAGACGGTATTTCAAACACTGATAAGAGTCAATTATTTCTGTTTCAAGATGTGTGAAAATTATAGAGAAATACTTGGAAGGTTCTGATTGCAGTGAATTGAGGTTGTACAAAGTATTAACTCAAAGGGGGTCAATATTTTCTCAACGTCTACTTTTAAATTTTTTTATTTGTTAGCACAAAATGTTGCATACATTTGGTTTCTTTTCACGATTGTGGCTCACATGTTGGTGATTCTTATTCTGATTTTAATTTTTTTATCTTTATGTTTGAATTCTGAAATATGGCCATAAGGCAGGAAGTTCTTGGTAGAGGAGGGAGCAAGACACTGTATATTGCTTCTCCAGACCTGAACTTCTAATTATCTTCTTTGATCTGGTTTTATGTGCACTCAGATGTTCCACAGCGAAGACTACGAGCTTCTGCTGCTCCAGCACAATTTTTGCCCCTTCTGTCGGCGACCCATCGATGAAGCCAACTGAAAGCTGACCGGGAAGGCCGTCGGATTTTGGGAGCAGGCATGGATTCTTGGCCTCACTCGCCCAAAGGAGCACATTTTTGTCGTTATCAGGCGTCTTGTGGTGAAAACGTACCTCTCTTTTCCATCGACTTGGACTTTTCGCATCATGCATTGGGTTTTTTCTATTTTTTACCGTTCAGATTCGTCAGCGCCTGTATTCTAGAACTGTGGCATGTTTTGTAAAATAGTACTAGTTCATCAGTTTTTCTTTTTCAGCTATCAAAACGTATTTTTCTACTCAATAAACAATGCTTTTGGAAATATGGATATGTGATTTTATTGCTTCACCTTTAAGCCAAAGTAGAACAGAATAGTCTTATTGTCATAGAAAACCACATGATGAACATTGTTTACAACAAGAGATGGCACTCCAGGATTAATATTTTAAAGAGAAAAATGAAGTAAAAGAATGTCAGGATGATTGTCAGAAATATTTACAATGTAGTGCCTGAAGACTGCCCTAAGTTGTAAGAGCGATTTTATTTTATAATAATAGTGTGTGGAAAAACAGTGCACCACAACAAGAGTGTAGTGAAATGTCGTGCAATAACGTACATCCCAACCTTTTGATGTCAAAAATTGGTAGATGTTATTGTGCATTCTATTTTCACGCTCAAAACACAGTCAGTCTTGAGGCAAGATTTGTTTTTATTGTTTTAATTTGTAAAAAGTAAAAACAAATTAAAATTAGTAGGCATTTTTAAGGGGAGAAAAGCGGTAGCGACATGCCGTCCGTGGTCATCCACCACCGAAAGAAAAAGCTCCTTTTATTTTAAGCTTGTACCCTATTTATTTGTGTGTCCACACAACCGCCCCCAAAACTCAGTCTGTGAGGTTGTATGGTCGTAAATTACAGGATTTGAGGAATGGTTGATCTGTTAACATATACGCCGACCAAATTAATTAACATTGGATGCAATGGAAATCAATACCAGTTTGCGGCAGTGCAAGCACCAAGGATTAATCGAGAAAAGGCCTTAGATTTTATCTCCTCATCACACTATTTTTACTCACACACCACTGAGTCTCGCCTTCATCTTGAGGGCACAGATGCTTTGCCAATTGTTGTGCAGCCTTATTTTGGTTGAACTCATTCCTGTAATGATCTGTTGCAGCGTTATACAATGTGGCACCATAATGGTAATCTGAATCCCTAGTGGTCGAGTGATAACACCATTGTTTAAAGATAATAATTATTGTTGTTGTTACTAATATTATTTATAGACCATCTGCAAGAATATTGTCGGACATTAAACGGTAGCATTGGTGATTATAGAGCAGTGTGATGAAAAATAGGACATTGTAACATTAGTGCTGTGAAAAGTAATACTATAACAATTAGGAGAAACAGCATTCCAAAATAAGTCTGTAAATAAGATATGATTACAGGTACCCATTTTTCTTTCAAGTTAATGTTGATAGAGAACCGGGTGGTAATTTCTCGCTTCTAGGCTGCAAGAGATTCGGCAGATTGCACTAATTCCATTTTACGCGCGCCCCTAATCCGGCAGGCAGTTAAAAAGTGGCACGGCGCCTCAGGGGGCCGCAGAGCTTCTCCAGCCCATCCCTCCTTTGCTTTTCACGTCAGTTGCCCGGCCACTGCCATGAACGGCACAGAGGGCCCCAATTTCTACGTACCCATGTCCAACAAGACTGGCGTGGTGCGCAGCCCCTTTGAGTATCCACAGTACTATCTGGCCGAGCCATGGAAGTACTCTTTGGTGGCGGCCTACATGTTCTTCCTCATCTCAACCACCTTCCCCATCAACTTCCTGACGCTCTACGTGACCCTGAAACACAAAAAGCTGCGAACGCCGCTCAACTATGTGCTGCTCAACCTAGCCGTGGCCGACCTCATGATGGTGCTGGGAGGCTTCACCGTCACGCTCTACACGGCCCTGCACGGCTACTTCAGTTTGGGCGTGGCCGGCTGTAATATTGAGGGATTCTTTGCCACGCTCGGCGGTGAGGACGCCCTCAGAGTCGCTGCAGGTGCCCGTTTTTATCACATATGATCATGTTCGTGCTTTTGCAGGAGAGGTGGCGTTGTGGTCGCTGGTGGTGTTGGCCATCGAGCGCTACGTGGTGGTCTGCAAGCCCATGAGCAACTTCCGTTTTGGGGACAAGCATGCCATATGCGGACTGGCGCTCACTTGGGTCATGGCCTTGACCTGCGCCGCACCTCCTCTGTTGGGATGGTCTAGGTAAGTCTGTTAGAATTAGAAGTACAATTGTCTTCATCGTAATTGATACAGTAACAACAAAGTGAACATCAGTCTTGGGCACATTACTAAAAAACAGTAGTTAGTTAGAGTTACTAGGAACTTTATTTAAAACGTAATTCACTTACCTTCCCCAGGATAGTTTATTTAGTTTCGCTTATTATATAATTTCATTTTTTTTAATGGATAAGTTTTGTTAACTGCTTGGTTCACGGATCCCTTAACCACCTGGGTCATCGGGGCACCACATCCTGTGGTGTGTCTGTTTTGGCCACGCCCATCCCTCTTCATGCCATTTTTTGGGGTTGGGATTCCCTCACATGAAACAGATAGGACTGGATTCCATGGTTCCCAGTAGCTCCTGATCTAACTCAGATACAGCACCTTTATCACCTGGTCGCCATTGTTGTTGATGTAAAGCGTCATCCCTCAGAGATGAGGGGGCTAGATAATACAGCCTGCCTTTTCAATGAAGCCTGCATCGACTGAATACAATAGAATTGAAATATTTTAGCAAAGAATTGTTTAAAATATGACAAAATTATATTAATATTGCATGTTTGTTGCGTCCCAATGTCCATGCATCGGCCTCTGAGCATGGCGTGCCTGGGTTTTCCTAAGCACTATACCTTTTCAATTCAGCTTTCACCCTATTTTATATACTTTTTTTTATCAATTCAAACTACTTTGACGGTGAATTTTTTGAATGTGTAAAAAACAAAAACAACAAAAAAACTTTTTTTGTCACTGTATAATGCAAAGACTGTCATGGTATTCTATATTTTTCTCTCTTGCTTTGAGTAAATGGTTATCGCGCTTTGTTTGTAAGGCTGGTTATGTCTAATAAAGGGGATTGCAATCATAAATAAGGGGAATAATTGGCTAAGGTTGATTATGAAGCACTCAGTGCCACGTGTGATAGTTACCTTCTAAAAAGTCGATGATGTCGTTTTCTGTTTCCTTTCCCTTGTCTAATCCTTCGGAATAATCATTTTTTCTGTGCAGGTACATCCCAGAAGGCATGCAGTGCTCGTGCGGCATCGACTACTACACACCCAAACCAGAGATCAACAACGCCTCCTTTGTGGTCTACATGTTTGTGCTGCATTTCCTCATCCCGTTGCTCATCATCTTCTTCTGCTACAGCCGCCTGCTGTGCACCGTCAGAGCGGTACCTCAGACACTGACACTACCACACGTCATCACCTCACACTTTAAAGGGATAGTGTGTAGTATTTGACCGCTAGATGTGTATGGAAGGGGGATTATCACTTCTTAAGGTTTCTTATTTTCCTCGTGCTGAGGTTTTGAGTTTTTCCTTGCCCGCATGTTGGTTTAAGATCAGGGGATGGTGTAATTGTAATCCTGTGCAGTCCTTTGAGACATCTTGTGATTGTGGGCTATACAAATACATGTGACTTGACATGACTTGACCATTGTGTAGCGCAGGGGTTTCAAACTTATTTTCACCGAAGGCCTTGTCAGCGTAACGCATAGCTACAAACACTACCGCTTCCGGGGAAGACCAGTGGTCTGCAACCAACGGGACACCACCTATCAACCTCACCCACTCGCTCCCCTTATTGAGGACCATTTGTTTAACCAATTTTATTTACCCAGTAAACAGCACAAACAATTCTTTGAGCATCTTTCTTAGTTCTTTACGATAGAAATACTACTGTAGAAATAATACAAAAATCCTACAAAAATACTATCACAGAAATAATTCAGAAATACTACAAAAAAGTCAAATATGGATATACTTAAAAAAGAGGTGTTCAAAAATAATACAAGAATACTACAACAATCTTACTATAGAAATAGTATAAAATACTACAATAATCCCACTACAGAAATAGAGAAAAAAATACAACTGCAGTAACAATACAAAAGTACTTCAGAAATTCTAATACAAATATATTATTGCAGAAATACCATAAGAATACTACAGAAATATTTAAGAAATGTAAATAGTACAAAGAAATCCTACTACAAATATACTACAAGATAATGAGTAATGAATACATTATGAATGATTGTAATTGCCCTTATCAAATGATGATAAACCTTACAAGCACGACATTTACATTTTATTTACTTGCTGCAAGACAGAATATGTAGTAAAAACAAAGATCATTTGTGTAAACAAGTTCATTGTTTATTATTTGTAACTTGCTATTCATTGTGCTTTACTTTTTTGGACATACAACAAATTTAGGTTGCTGCCATGTTTGTCTGGCATCATGCTGCTTCGCTGTGCTGTGTGCCACTGTTTTTCGTTCGCATTTGACAGTGGTCAAACACATCTGGTGTATACAGAAAGCTTGTTATCTCAATTATTATATGGAATCTTTAAACTTGGTAAATGTGAGCACGATTGATCAGGCATAAAGCTGATCAATTATTTGCCAAACACATCCCAGCATTGTATCGTCAACTCTTGAAGCAGCTTCTGTTATTCGTGCTTTACTGTTTTCTGCTATGTCGGAGGAATCTGTCTACGGTCCATTCTTCTTCGAAAGAGCAATAGTCATTGGTAAGACGTACCTCAACATGCTGGAAAACTGGTTAATGGGGAAATTGAGTGAGAAAGAGTATGGTGACTTCATTTTCCAACAGGATGGGTAGCCACCACACTGAAGCCTCAGACAATGTCTGAACACATCACTGCCAGACAGATGAATTGAACAGTCAAGACATAATGATTGTGATCTAAGGTTCTAGCCATCTTGATCACTAGGTCTCACACTAAGCGATTTATTTTTCTGGTGTTTTTTGGGGTCTGTGCCCCCTATATCAAGAGATGTTGATGAGCTAAAGCAACAAATAAGAGAAGCTGTTGCAACTATGGAAAATGCAACGTTGGGAAAACAATTTGGTTTGATGTTTGTCAGGTGACCAACGGTGCTCACATTGAACAACTTTAAACATTCTATGTAAAATTGAGATTACAAGCTTTCTGAATTTACCAGGTTAATAGTTTACGAGTTATTCAATGTCAAATTGTACCCAAGAGTTTTCGAACACCCTGTATTATAGAAAGTTATCCCCAAGTACTTCTCAAAGCCAGTAACATTTTCTCTTTTACGCTGGCACGCAGGCGGCGGCGCAGCAGCAGGAGTCGGAAACAACCCAGCGGGCTGAGAAGGAGGTGACCCGCATGGTGGTGGTAATGGTGCTCTCCTTCCTGGTGTGCTGGGTGCCGTACGCCAGCGTGGCCTGGTACATCTTCGCCAACCAGGGCGTCCAGTTCGGGCCCGTCTTCATGACCGCGCCCGCCTTTTTTGCCAAGAGCGCCGCCCTTTACAACCCCATCATCTACATCCTGCTCAACAAGCAGGTACGCCCACTGTACTCAGTCTGCACTTGGGGGACGGAGGGGGCGGCATCATTTGGGGCAGAGTACCCACTAGAAAAATAAATAGGAAATGGAAGAAAAATAATATGAACACAAACTAATCATGAAAAAACAGCATCAAATAATAGTACTAATTAACAAAACTATACATTCATTCATTTTCCAAACCGATTCTTTTCACTAGGATCGCGATGGTGCTGGAGCCTTTTCCCATTCACAGAGCACACATAGATATACGACCATTTGCACACACATTCGTTCCTAATTTGGAACGTGGGAGAGAAACTCCGCTTAGACACGCAGAGAACATGCAACTCCACACAGTGCAGTGAGGCTGATAGCTGGAACTGAACCCAGGAACTCAGAAATGTGAAGTGGTCGTGCTAACTACTCAGACACCGTGCAGCATTAACAAAGCTATTAAAAAATAAACCAATTAATAAAAATAAGGTATTATATTAACCAAATTCAGTTAAATAAAGAAGTGAACGTTGAGGGAGGAAAGACTTTTTCTCCCTCCCCGGTTCAAATTAACAGCTGGGTCATGAAACAAGACGGGTAAAAACAAGTGCCGATGTAAGCGGTTTCAGGTTTTTATTACAATAAAACAAATTGAACGAATGAACTGAAAATTACAGGCTTGTGAGTACGAAACAAGGCTAAAATGGTTTCACAAGTACACACTCAAAATGGTAAAAAGGGGCAGAACACACAAGTTAGAAGAAAGTTCCCAAAGCACCAGATTCACACCCGTATTTTGTCCAGACTGAATCCCGCAGGTAGTTTGATAAAGCTCAAGGCTTCCCTCCAAAATAAAATGTCAAGAAAACCAAAAATGCTCGGACAGTTTTTTTTAGGGAACCTACCTTACTGTAAAAGATAGTTTTGATATTTCATGTTGTCTTGGCCTGGGAAATTGTAATAAGTCAACGCAAACAAAAAGTGCTGATTTATCTTTTTTAGGCATTTCTCTAGGTTAACCTACACTGCCTGTGAAAGATAGGTGTCATGTCTAAACTCCTTCCCGCTATCTTTGGGTGGACTGACACTGACACACAAACAGACAAACAACCATAAAAAGAAGAATATATTCTGTCAGCCAGATTAACCAGGAAGTGGATAGTCAGGGTCTTTTTTTACTGTGTTCTCTTTTCAGTTCCGCAACTGTATGATTACCACCATGTGCCGCGGCAAGAACCCCTTCGGGGACGACGAGGACGGATCGGCGACGGCCAGCCTCTCCAGAACTCAGGTCTCATCTTTGGCATCCAGTCAGGTGGCCCCTGCTTGAGATCCTATCCCTCCCTCCTCAGCCCCAGCCCGGAAATCACACTTGGCCCGCTCCCTTTCCGATGTCCTTGTGCGGTCCTGGCCCAAAGTCATGCGAAGTTGCCCCTGTTTGGCGGGCACGTCCTGTTTTCTCTAGCGGGGAGTACAGTCGTTGCCAAGGGGACGGTTTGAATCTTTCTACCCTCAGACCTTTCAAAAAAATGGTCAAGGTTAACGGAAAGGAAAAGGTAACGTTCCTGGGATGACTTTGCTGTCCTTAGGCCAACTTTTCATGCACATATCAATACAAATAAATAACAAAACACATGAATATATAAATAAATCGCCGTTTATTCACATGTTCATTCATTTATATGGCATACATTTGTAGGTATTCGTAATCAATTTCAGTTGACAGTGTAAGGCAGTGTTTCTCAACTGGTGAGTCGGGACTCGGAAGTGGACCACAAACCCCTTATCAGTGGGTCACGGGCCTTTGCCCTGGCAAAATAATGCAAAGAAGAAGAAAAGAACAGAGGGTCAATTACGCAGTAGATGGCGATAATGCCCAGCTCAATCTCTTCTTCCTGTTAAGTCAATCGGCAAGGTCCCTATTGTGTTTGAGGGGGTCTGTATTTCATTTTATTGTGACTTTGTTTGTTTCATTCCCTTTCATGCGCATAACAGTGGGTCCTAAGGAAGTTAATAAAATTGTGGAGCAAAAGTGGAAAACTGACAACAAAGATCAAGCCGATGAAGGAAATGATTGCAAAAAATTGTCCAAGTGTCTGCCACAAAAGTAAATGTTTGATTTCTAGCTTTTAAACTAGTTTATTGATCTTTGTTATCCACAAATTTATTTTATTATCATATTTTAGGTACATTTTTTAAAGAATATTTTGGGTATGAACTTTTGTCAGTATGTGGCTATTTTAAAAGCAGTTTTAAGGGGGTTGATTACAGTATATTGTATGTCATATAGGCTTTTATGCGAGTACATACGGTACTTTAAGTCATTTTAGTCAGTTTTAGTTTTGCTTTTCATTTAGTTTTTTTTGGGAAAAAAGGTGAATATATTCTACATTATCTGCTTTAAACTGCACAATCGTTTCACTCAATGGATTAGAAAGTTGGAATTGGGCAGTTGGTCTGGTGTGTGGTTCGGCCTGAATCTCATTTATATTTATTTATTATTTTTTTATCTTAAACAATCACATTAATAGAAATAAGAAACAGGAGACTGCATATTCTCGTTTAAGTATTTACTGGATACCAGAAAGGTTAAATACACAGGTGTTTAGCCTTTTTCTGCATGATGCATAAGAAGTCTGTCTTATCTAATAGAGTGCATATTCCTATACCTTGTTCGCCACCCATCAAGGCAGGAAGGGCGAATCGGCCTCCACATTAGTGCCAATGTGAGATTCATTGGTCTTTACTGGTTCAAACTGCATAATGTGTGCAAGAGTGCTTTTAGATAAGAATGCGCCAAGCAAAAAAAGGTCACAGCAACCTAGCAGGTCAGCTCAATTCTTCTATCTTACATCTGAAAGGCCTAATCTAACGAGAAACAAACTGGCTAGACCCTGGTGGATTTTGTTGCTTAATTATAAAACGTTGTGGATAAATATTTAGGAGTGCAAATAACTGCATTTCCTCTTCAATAAAATAAAACTGCTATCACAAAGAAAGGAATCAGATTATCATACTAAAGAATATACAGGCGCCTCTGTGATAGAGGACATCGCACCAGCATGAACCAGAAGTCGCTAGATTCTGGTGGAATATATTTGTTTGTCTCCTTTTCACTTTTTATTTTAAGTCATGTATTCCCTTATATTTTTATGGAATCATTTTATTTATTTACTTATTCATTTGAATACATACATTATTCAAAAATAGATACAAAAGTATGAAACGCTTTAATATGTCACAAGTGCAAAGGACATAACGTCATTGCAATAACTACTGAACGATGTTAAAATTTCAAAATAAACGTGTTCCCCCCCCAGTGGTTAAGGATCATGTATCAGAATTCTTTGGAGACAAGCTGGGGCCGCTGCCCGTCAGTGTCACTGTCCGAAGCAGGTTGACGCTTTACATCAAACAACGTCAACCAGATGATGAAGGTGCTGTATCTGAGTCAAATCAGGAGGCTTTCCCGGATACAGGTAAACATGGAAACTAGTAGTGTCTGTTTCATGTAGGGGAGCACACCCAGACCCCCATAAAACAGCCTAGAGAGCATGCTTATTTTGTGTGTCGAACAATAAAGTTTGCTTTGAAGAAACCACACGCACCATGCACATAAAAACAAAAAGAGCACTAATTTATGATTTCAGATTAGATACATTGAGCTCCAAAACAAAAACAAAAAACAACCACCAGGCAGCTGCTGCTGGGCTTTATACATCCTCAGCTCATCCAGTTCAGGTTCTCCTTGTCCCACTTGGCTCCACCTACTCCAAAATGGGATCCCCTCATCATGCTTAACAAACACCATTGTTTCCAAAGCCTTACACCCAGGTCAAGAGCATGTATAGTACTATATTTTGTTGAAAGACTTTCTGTTTCCGGTATCTGTCTTTTTTACCTTTATTGACACACAGGTGAAGAAGTGGAAAGACTGTTAAACCCATAAGAATGCAGGACAAAATGCACTATGCAAATGAGTGTTTCTGGCAGTGAGTAAAAATACTACGATGAGATAAGCGGTAATGCTTTTTCACAGTTTTTACCACTAGTGGTGTAGTGGTAACGTGTGGGCTCTCTCATTGCCATGACTCCAGATCAAATCTTGTTGCATACAATGAATTGCTATGTGTGTCAGCGATACGGTAGTATACCATAAAACCTTGAGCACACCTTTGAATTATGTATGCATTCACAATCTTGTATACCTGGTAACAAGGCACTCTTTCTGATTTCTGGCCAATTTAGGGTTTTTAGGTTTGCCTTGTAGTCCGGAACATATGCTACATAAGACAATGATTGCTCGGTACTCGTAGGGACACGTCCCCTTCGTCATGCCAAACTTACACCCTTGATCAACGTACGAAATTCTATCGTCCTGCTCAACTTTGACTATTCCTATGTTGGCAGGGTTCCTACACCTTTTTAATGGCCAAATTTAAGCACTGTTGAAGGACTTTCAAAGCCAATTTTCTAATTCGTCGAAAACCATTAAAAGAAAAAATACGATATGACTGTATTTTGCTGAGCCACATATATATATATGAGATTTACATAAGAAATTGTTATCTTGCCATTTATCAAGACATAGGATTTTGAGATCTTTAATACATCGCAAATATATTTGCTTTGGTGACAAATTTCTCCCCTCATAAGTTTTGGGTAAAAAAGTATAGTAATATGTCGCTTACATTTTCAGTCACCGGAATTTTCTTCCCATTAAAATTTACCATTGAAAAACGCTACCTTCATTTTTTTGCTTGGCTCATAATAAATATCCATAAGTGATACCTAGACCTTGCAATTATACACCTTATTGTGCCTTGTTTGTAGCAACTTTGTGCTCTTGGGTGCGATCCATGGAAGGCAATGGCGCTTCATAGGACAATGCCATGCAAACTAATACCAGCTGCGGTTAATCACGAGGGAAGAAGAAATGCAATGGCAGAGTGAAACCACCAGAGAGCAGTGTCAACATCATTTTTAATAATAATAATAATAATTTCCTTTGTATTGTCATTCTTTTACGTGGACTTGTTGGAGCATGGCAAACAATTTTAAGCATTTACAATTACTTCATCCAAAATCCAAGAACTTTCCAATCTTTGAAAACACAACATTGAAATTCAAGTGTTTTCAAGGATTTTAAGCACCTGTATGAACCGTCCTGATTTGTGTAACGGTGCCAGCGCCGCAACGGCAGATGAAACAAGATTAGCACACAAGGTAAAAGACAGTTTGTTTATTTCCCCACAACTCATTTGGCGTCAGAATACACAAGTCGAGATTGGCCTCCAGCAAACATGGATGTAACGTTGGTCCAAATGTACATTTCCCTCTCGTTGGTCCCAAGGACACGTATGGACGTTGCAATACGAGGCCGGTGCCCTGCTCTACCCAACCCGCAAAAGCATAAGAAGTTCAAAGCACAGACGGTTGGGGCAGGAAGGGGGCTTCACACCTGAGAACGTTGCGGTTTTACGGACGAGCCGGATCACCTCTGTAGACATCGAAACATGACAACACATCTATAAATATTGCTCGTGGACATGAGAATACAGGGCAGTGCACGATAGGCCCGACGCCTCCGGGAATGGTTCAGTGCATGAGCACGCAGCGGGGGCCTTAGGGTCCCGCTCCCGGTGCTAAAGTCCGACCCGGGTGGCACGCATCCCTCCCGGCGGGACGGTGCCGATGAAGGGCGGTCAGGTGGCAGACGCTCAGGCTTCACTGGAACACTCGTAGATGTTGTCCTCTACCAGGGCCACGACTTGCTCAAACTTGTGCTGCAGTTGAGTCCGGCGAGCCGTCGGGTTGCACTCCAGGGCGCTGGCCACCTGAGTACAAATGCAAGGAGGAGGATTCCTTTTAGTCAGCGTCTAGTCACAGCTGTTAGAGCGCTACAAAACTAGGGTGTTTCACGACTTCTGAGACAAACCAGATGATAGAAAAATCATTAAGTGTTTAAATAGAATCAATTTTATTTTTATTGTAACATGTTTAATGCAGAACAACATCAAAAGTGCCAAACCTTTACAAGATAAAATATAACATTTTAAAATAAGTTGAGAGTAATGTATAAAAATAATGATACTGGGTTTATTTGTGCATAAAGCGTTTTCTCTTTTTTTCTTTTTTACCAAAACAAGAACTTAAAGTTCAGGTGCGTGTTGTGTATCCCTGACCAGAATCACAAAACATTGGATGGAATGGATATTGAACCTGGGTTGTGGCAGTGAGAGAGCTGAAACCTAACTACTTGAACGTAAATTTGTCTACATTAGTGTTAAATTTATTTTTTCTTCGCTTGCAATAAAGAATACTTGATTATTAAACACTTGCAAACAAGAATGCTTATAGTGCCAGTGATTAGTGTTTATTTTGACTATTGAAAATTTGCAAAGGAGATTTCTTATAATGCCAGGGGTTTGTCCATCCATCCATCCATTATCTGCACCGCCCATCCCAGCCATCTTCAGTCTACAATCTACAGTGGATTCTCGATCTTGTCTTATGCTTGGGTTAGTTCATTTCTGGCAGACGCGACGAAGCAAAGACTCCTTCCTTTTCAGAGTGGGAATCCTTCTGGACTCTATTTCTCATGCAGTGAGACCTTGTCAGGAAATTGTCGTATTTCATTCAATTAGTGACAACAAATTGACTTTTATTCAACGAGCCATTGTTGAGTCTGTGCTGTCTTCAAGTCATCGGTAGGTTAACTGTAATATTCATACATATCCTGTAGGTGACTGCAAAATTGGATTTTTATGCATATCCATTATGGGAGGTAATTTTGTTTAGAGATTAAGCTTACACGCCCCAACATTCAGATTTTCCTATATAAAGTTTGTTATAGAAGAGGAAAGGTGTAAAAAAAAAAGTTCCACTGGAAAGAATATTGCTCAGTATAGGTATCCTTTTTCGGATCTAGCGGGAAAAACAATGGAAATGGCATTAGAACAAACCGGTCAAAGTGAAAAATTATACGTTTACAACAACATTAGTCACCAAAGTAATTTCCCTGTACTACCTCTTGAGCCTAGATAAATTATTTCTATAGAAGACAATGAGAAGAAATTTTCAATCTCAACTGAGGCTAAACTATATTTGTCTTGGTGATTTAAACTGTAAAAGAATGGATCTGAGATTTTTTTTCCTTTTATAAACATTTCTACAGATATATTATTCAATCTAAAAAGTTCCCGGCTCACGGTTGAAAAATATTAGTCCTTTTCTATCTGGAGGGGAAAAGGTGGCTCTTGTCTGGCATCCAATCAAAAGTTAGTAAGAGAACATCCATACATCTGCTGAGTACTGTTAGCGTAGTGATTAGTACAAAAGCTAATTGGTGGTGGTTGTTGACAGAAATGCTTGTTTGTGCCACGAATGTCCACCATATGGTTGTTTAAGGTGAGGTGCCTCACTTGAGTTCGCAAGTTAAATATTTTTTATATTAAGTACGTGTCAACAATGTACAACTGAGTTGAAAGAGTGCTTATGATTTATCTTCCATTGTATCTATGTATTTGGTTATATCATACTTTTATCAGAGCTCTTCAGGGCAGAACACAATATGTTTGAGGAATGGGGGCCAGAGGGAACGGTGGAGAGTGACTTTATGCTTGTCCCTACAGTTTTTCTTCCAATTTTCAGTGTAACATAAAAATGGTGAAAGTAAGAAAAGGCCTACATCAAGTAAATTTCAAAAACCAAACCAAACTTCAAGAAAGATGAAAAAAAGAAGACTTTGTACAAGCGCACTTGAGCTATGCAAGTACTTGCACGTGCATCATGAATGAGCCGCAATCATGACTTCAAGCTAGGAGAGAGCGGCAGTAAGTAACAAAGTTTCAAACTCTGTACAGCTGCTCTTAACCTTTGTATTTGTTGTTTGTTTTTATCAAACTGTAGAGGGCCTACCTGTGTTCGGTATTTCTTGGCATACTTGTAGATCTCTGTCAAGGCCAGGTTGGTGTTGAATTCGTTTCTGTACTTCTGCAAAAACAATTTGGCCATCAGAGGCGAAACATGGGGACAAAAGGGCATCGTGGAGGGCGGTACTCACTCGAGATTCCTCGGCCAGGTGAGCGTTCATCTCTTGCTCACTGAGGGGGGCCATTTCCTGGATCTGCCTGTAGTAGCACTGGACTCTCTTCTTGTACTCGGGGATTTCTTTGGCATACAGCAGCTTGTTGGTGGGCGAATCCTACAAGCAGGCAAAGATGTTAGAGGCAGGGAAAGAGGAAGGTTTGGGCAACTCTATTTGTGGTGGCTTTTTGTTTTGAGCGATTGCTGCGGCAAATAGAGCAAAGAGAGGGAAAGTAGGGCATGGGGGGGAGGCGAAAGTGCTTGCCACACAACTCGTGTGTCCTTGCGCTCTTTGTGTCACACGCCATGCTCGTGTGAACCAAAATGGCTACTAATGATAACGAGGCTTCATGTCGGCGGGGCGACTTCCTTCCTGCAGTTCGGCCGTCTGTTTGCCGACCCCTGTCACCTTTCGCCCGTGTGGGAGCCGGCTGTGTGCCAGATAAGAAGGTTTCACTGGAAAAAGGGGGCTGGGAGTGCTAATCCATATTTCACCAAGCATGGCACCCGCTTACTCACCAACACTAACGGTTTATGCATTAGACTACCGCTTTGTAGGGTAAGGGTGTGTCATTTGGAGTTTCCTTAAAAAGTTGATAATATAATATTTTCTTTATTAGGTATGTGTTGACAATCCTCAACTGAGTTCAAAGAGCCATTATAAAAAATGTCTGCCGCCCTTTCTGCGTTTTCCTTTTCAAAACATTGTTCGGGACGCGCAACACGTTAGAAAGCAGGATAGGAGGCGGAGGGTTGGAGAGTGATTTCATGCGTGTGGTTTTCTTTTATTCCAGGACGAAAATGGTGAAAGTAAGAAAATGAGTGTTTCAATTACAGTGCTGCCAACCCTGTAAGATAATTTTGAAGATGCATGTAGCACCCTTAAATATGAAAAAGCGGTCGTGTTGGTGAGTATGACCATTCTAGAGACTGATTGTTTTTCGCACGTAAAAGTAGAGTACATGATAAATCTACCACTTTGGAATATTGAAAGATACGGATGCACACGACCGTGCACATGTATTGTGCATAAAGTAAAAAAAAAAAAAACTTCTCCGATGCTAACCATAATACAGGATATAAGAAGTCTGGCCCAAATTTCACTTAACCTGGCACGGCTGGGTTATTGAATGAAGTAATTTGGTTAATGGCCGACAATTTTAAAGTTTACTGGAATCATAGGTAACAATTAAATAGTTTCATCTTAAATACTCAAAACTGGTGCTGATTATCAAACAAGAGTTATATATGCTAATACCTGTATATGTTTTTAATTTAAAGGGACGTTGTATGATAGGTGACCACTAGGTGTCACTGTATTGCGTAGCGCACCAAAAACTACTGCTACAAACCATAAGAAAGAAAACATACTACGGTGATTTAAATTGACGAAGATTGTTTTTTTTAACATATTTTGCCCATCCTTTTGCAAGGTCCTTGGTTTAGGGAGTACCTGTAGCATCAGGATGGCCAACGATCATGTCAGTTCCCTCTATATTAGCCTCATGTTATTTAAAATAAATATAGTTTATGTGATGGTTAATGTATTTTTGCTCAATAATTACATTTGCTTGTTTTTGATTGATTACATTTTCTTATAAAAAGATGGCGCTAAATAATATACAACGTCTCTTTGAGCTAAAATGTACAAGCTATAATGATATATTTTTGGATGAGCTGTGACTGTTAACTTTCCGTTAAAATTGATTAAATATTTTGTATGCCTCCCTGTACATTGTGCAAGGGGTTTATTATTCAGTCAAAAAAGGTTTCTTAAATTAAATTGTTATCTGGTTGGGTTTGCTGTTTGAAAACCAATTAACCAGCCCTATGTTTATGTTTAGGAAGAAAAACGGCATAACGTCCTTTTGCAACCCCTTTTTTTCAGGGACAGAAATCCAACTCACGTCACAACTTTGTCTCCCAATTGGAGGTGCAGAATAAGGGAAACATTTTGGGCAGACTTTCTTGAGATTATTTGAAGGCTCAGAGGAAGAAGAATGTAAAATAAAGGTGAACAAATATTTAGGAAGTGAAAAAAGAAGAATGCTATTTTGTTTGCTGACTGCTGGATTTCCACCAGATGAGGAAGTCAAACAGGAAGGAAAGCGCGCTCACAGCAAAGAAGGAATCATGCGACCGCTGACGTTTCCGTTTACAAACTGACACAAGGCGGTATGCATGGTTCTGGTGACCTTGGATCAGCAGGCATACCACAAACCCGAGAAGACAAAGTGGAAGCCACCCTTTCCATCATTTAGATACTTAGGTCTATTTGAGGTCAAAGGCTAGTGGCTGAGGCAGCTTGGTTGCGTCAGTTGTTGTACCGATTTAGGCCAGCAAGGGTCACAAGCGAGCGGATGTCTGTTCTGACCTTGCCCAGCTGCAGGTCGGAGATGGAGCAGGCGTCGATGAAGGCCTGCGCAATGACCGACAGGCATGCATCCATGTGATCTGTCTTGTCGATGTCAAAGACGAACTGGGGATTTTTCAGGATGTTGACCCAAAACCGCAGAGGTAAACTGCACATGAGCAAAGTGGTTGTAAGTGGGGAGGAAAGGGATAAGGTAGAAATTAAAAAACACTTTATCCAGTGACAATGTGACACTACTGGTCCCACCTGTTGGTTTTCCAGATGTGGAGTGTGTCCGGGTCAGTGATGCCACGCTTGTCAGCTTGTTCCTCCAAAAAGTCGAAAAAGTACTTAACAGCCAGGGGGGGCTGTTCTGGAGGGATACTGAGGATGGCCTGGAAGAGGTCGTCTAAAAACTTCTGGAGTGTTCCCTTTGGAAGAGGGGACAAACAGGTTTAACCAATACAGGTAGAGAAAATTGGAGTTGAACGTCTATTAATAGTTCCTATCACGTCATCTAAATCCAAGCAACATTGGTAGCGGTGGCAATTTTGGACGGGTGTGTACGAAAGTTTACTGTGTTGTTTTTGTGATTAACGTCAGGCATATGGCAAACAAAGCTCTAGTTGGGTAAAGGTGGTCCAATGTTCCAGGCTACGTTAGAACAGCAAAAGTTCGGGCCAGACCAGGAAGTTGCGTTTCACTATGTCAGGGCCTTGGTCTGCCCTCCACTCACCGGATAAGGGTGCAATGTTTTCAGCCAGGCTTTCAGGGACTCTCTGGTTACCTTTAGAGTTTATTTCAGCTGGAAAACAGCACATTATTTTCTGCTATGCTTCATGGTGAGCATTGGAAGTCTCATTGACTAAGGGAAGTTTTCTTCCTCTGCTCTTCATTCACTGAGTAACGGAAAGATTAAGAAAAAAACAGACGCCTTACACTTTCCACTTTCATTTGAAGAGCCAACAAAACAGGTGTGTGGTGGACCCATCCAATATGGTCGACTGTTTACATTCATGTGTTTTGACTCAGAGGGATGGAGGCTCACCTTGGTAGATAGGAGGCGTGTCAGGTAGATTTCCGGCAGCACTTTCTTGCGGTGGCTTTGCCTGTGTGCCTTCTTAGTCTCGAATAGCTCGTCATGTGGCAGGACCTGGAACACCATGTTCTTGCTGATTAGGAGTCTCATGGGGACACTAGCACTAAAATGTGTCTGTCTTGCCAATGTGCCATGCATAAAGCCTTTCAAAAACCCAATACACAAATGACACCTGTCACATTTTGGGCTTGCACATCACCAGGCTTGAATTCAGACGTGGATAGGGAAAAAAAGCTAACAAAGCTGCCGTTCACCCGGCAAATTGGAGCTCCAAAAACTCATTATGGTTGGGTCAAAGGGCGCAGAAAGGAGCTTAAGTAGTATTAGTGACGCTCTGTACTGCAGATTCCCACTTTCACTTTCTTTCATTCTCTCAGTCTAACAAGCAAGAAGGAACAGCAAGGCAAAAACTCACCAAGTGGACGTACTTCTCTGTGTCCAGATCTTTGACTATAGGGACAGAAAAAACAAGGATGAGGAGACAAAATGCAGACGGCTTTTGGCAAATGAAAGCGGGAAGTTAGCATGAGTTTGGAAGTTGGCATACCTCGGCCCAGCAAGTTCTCTTTCTTGTCCTGAAGGCTCATGGCCAGAGACGCGCCTTCTGGAATCTAAAAGAGATAAAAAGACAGCATGGCGCCTGTCAATGGGGGCTGCAACTATTGGAGGTGTGTACCCTCGGGAAGTAAGACTAGCACACATTGGTGGACAAGGCTATTTCTTTAATACTAGTTCATGTGGCACAGATAAGCAAGCAATGATGCCAGACTGCTTGCTTAATTTACTTAATTTAGTACGGAGCAGGCGCCCATTGGAGGTGGGCGGGACCCTTTTAGCTTTTTTATTTCTTGCATGAAAATAATGCAAATATGAGTACTGAATGACACACTTTGTTTTCCAATATCTAGATTTTTTCCCTTTTTTTACTACAATACATGAGATAAGATACATTTGTGGGTCGTAAGCGTGATCGGAGTGTGAAAGAGACAAAGTGAGAGGATGAGAAAAGAGGGAAGGATACAAAAAAGGGAAAAAAGAGAACACAAACAATCGTGGGAAAGAGAAAGAAAGAGAAGTTGAGAAAGTGTGAAAAGAGGGAGACATTGATAAGATTGATAGAGACAAAGAGTGAGGCATAGAAAGAAAGCGAGAGCAAGAGGTAAGTAATAAAAGGAGAAAGAGTCAGGGTACGCACCTGGTAATGGAAGACTGTGTTAAGTTTTTTGCGACCATCTTCCATGACGGAGGAGTTGTCCAAGTCCTGCAGAAGTTTGCTATTGCTGCCGGACGCAAACCACTCTGTGAAAGCACATGAAAAAAGTTGGCATAAGTGTTAATTCAAACTGACGGAGGTCAGCGTCTCATGCCGCGGGAGCGGTATGTGACGGCAAATCTTCACATAGTCATGATTGTTTATGCTGTCATTTAGATAGATAGATAGATAAATAGACAGATATACAGATAGCTAGATAGATAGATAGATAAATATTTTATTCATCCCGTAGGGAAATTCACACTTCCAGCAGTATCCTTGTGTTGAAAAATAAAATTAAAAAAATAAAAGAAATAGAATACAAAAATACCCAATATAACGTGTTGATATAGAGTATTTAGATAATACTACGTAAAATACACACTGTAATAAAAATGGTATTATGCAAATGTGGGGTTTAATGTGGGCTTTTTGGTCGACCTAGGAGATTTTTGGAAAGGCTTTGTCAGACTTCCACTGTGCCTCTATATTTTTGGGTTCTTTCAAAGTGAAAAAGAAGAGGATGGTCTTCTCACCCAGATCCACATCTTGGGCTCTGGGCCACTGAGAGAAAGGCACGTTTTTATAAAAGGCCTCGATGATTTTTTCTTTGACCTGGCAAACAGTGTCACTGTTCATCACCCTGACAGAAAGTGAGTCAACACCGCATCCCTGAAATGACACGTTGATGTTCTGCAAAAACACAGCACCTGCCTGGTGAAAGGGATGCCTGGGTAACAAGGTCAAAGAATTTTCTGTGAGCGGCATATAGCACCTGCGGCTTGGCTTCGATATTTTCCCGAAGCAGCCACTCTTCGTTGAGGGTGTAGCGCGCTTTTCCCGTAATGGCGTCGATGGAGCCTTTGTTAACCTGTTGCTTGATGGCACACAGCAGGAGGAAAAAAGGCTCCCCCACAGTTTCCTGGAAAAGAGCCGGCATATGTGAGTGGAAAAGGATGTTTATAAAAGCATACAGGACTAGATGCCTTCAACGCTGACAAGACAGAGGCGGGCACTGCTCCTCACTTTGAGGTAGCTGTACATGCAGATAGACATCCAGTTGGTCAGCATTTTCTCCACCACTGACTCAGTCCGCCGCAGCATCAGCTTGGGATTCTTGGAGGCCGAAGCGTCGATGAGGTCCACCAGCAGATCTTTCATGATGCTGGTGTAATACTCTAGTTTACCATGGAGGGCGATGGTGAGCAAGGACGCCAGGCTGCACCTGAATAGCCACAAGACGGACAAGGGAGAAGATGACCACGTGAGCCGAAATGGGAAGAGTCGCCAAGAGAGTGTCTACAACACGGTATTATCCATGGTATTGTCTAACAGGCACAGCAGAGGACTAATTCTAAACAAACATGTGATCAAGCTTCCAGGAGTGTTTTCCTATTTTTGGCGTTCTTTCACATGTCAGCAGTGTTGGGACTAACGCCTTACAAAGGAATACATTCCTGGAACCTGATTACTTTTCTCGGTAGTGAGTACTGTAATGCGTTATTAATAAAATCTTGTAACTCAACTGTTGTTGCAACATGGTGCCTCGCTACTTACTATAAGTAGATCATGATTACAACCTACTCTGATAGCTAAATGTTCTCCTCCTTTGCCCACAATGTAACATACAACCCTTAATCCACCAGGAATTTTAAAGAAGGGTGGATGTTTTTACATACTCCTACTTAGTTAGAACTTAGTACAATTGAATAAAATCATGGTGGAGCCGTCTAAAGCACAGAGTAAGAGGATGCTGAATTACTCCGTACTGATATTTTGATATTCACTCCACTGTATATACTCTTATTCAAGCCATATCTACAACTATAAAACAAATCACTAAAGTCAGGAAGTCAGTTTACATGCGTATATTTTGCTGTGTGTTAACTGGTAACAAATAGTTAGCAGCGTGTGGGGAGGGGTCGTGGTTGATACAAGAACAACAAAATCAATGGGGCAAACATGAGCACAAATTTTCATGCTAAGAGTGTGCTCAATTCTGGTCATTTTATTTGTAAAATATTTTTGCTATACACCATGTCTGGAGAAAAAACGTTAACCTCTTAGACAGTACCCAGAAACGGAGACCTTGGAGTGGTTTGAAGCCCATTGACAAAATGGATATGGAGTGTCACGGCAAAGTTTTTGTTTGCAAGCTCTCAAGATAGCACAAACCAATGAATTTGTAGGGTTCACTGCTTTCACATGTTTGAGTACAAATTTTCTTCTATTTATTTTATCATTTGGTCATTTCAAATCAGTTTTATGGTATGGCCTCTATACATGGTAATTTGTAGCCAGATAGTTACTTTCAAAATAATGTGCTTATTTTGGGTGTCAGTGATCTGGGAGGTAACAGAATTATTTTTCAAATAAGGTAACTAGTAACTGGAAATAATTACTGATTTTCAGTAATGCGCCCAACACTGCATGATGTCTCACACAAGAACAGCTCGGTCTACTTCGATGGCATCTCACGAATATTAATTTGGCCTGGTGCCCTCTGTGTCATCATCTCACAGAAACCACAAAGTCACCTGTTGTGCCAACACCGGAGATCGGCTCAGATGAACGCAGCTTAAAATTCAAAGTGACCTTCAGGAAAAAGTGAAGGAGATGCTGACCTGTCTCTCACAGCAAAGTCTTTCTGCTGCTCCAAGGCGTGGACAAAGGTGACCAAGAAGTGCTTGTTGTTAAGGAGTGTGGCAAAGAGCGTGATGCCCTCCTCCACGTTGGGTTTGCCTGGGCTGGCCCCCTAAAGACACATACGTTTGATTTGGTCAGGTGACCTCAACATAGGAACCAAGCCGACGCTGCAGTTTTGTTGGATGACAGAAAGCGGCCACTAAGACAAACGCTTGCCCGCAAGATTTATTAGCTGCGACCTGGAAATGTTCCCCCAGGAAGCACAAGTGGACGGAGGGCCCTTCATCAAAGCCAGACAGGCCCCGCCTTCAAATGCCGGCTCGGGATTGTTCTTCCATCTCCAAATGTGTGCTTCTCTTGTGAGGTGGGTAAGCGTACGGTGAACCCCCCCACCTCCCCATCACAGTTGTTTGCCAAAGTGTGCTGTGAGGCACGTGTACACCTTAATGACATGCGACAACAAGCGCGTGGCGTAGGCCTTTTTACCTCATTAAGGCAAAACATTAACCTTGCTAACCTGCCAGTCCTGCAACAGCGGGTGCGTCTCGGGAAGAGCCCGAGGGCCCAAAGAATGGTACTCATAAGCGGGTTGGACCAGACTTCTCTCATAATCCGACCCCATCTGAAAGGCAGAAAGTAGTACAACTTCAAAACTAGAGTCAAATTTTCTTGGCAAGCAAATGAGAAACGTCCCAACACTGGCCTCGTGCCATTTACACGTGCAGACTTGGCTGATGTTACAAAAGGATTTTTTTGTTTCTGTTTTAAGGTCTCCATTACCTTCTTCCATGGTGTTTGCCATTCATCTTAGGGTCCCAGATTTTAAATTTACAATCATGGTTCACGGTTCACGGATCCCTTTACCGCCTGGGTTGGTGTGGCACCACTTCCTGTCGTGTGTCTTAGGCAAGTACAGCCTTGGGGCGCCCATCCGTATTAAGGCGGGTTTTTTTTTCAGGGTAAGGGTTTCCATAAAAACAACATTGCATTGACATAATCTCATTGACAAATGGCAAATTTATAGCAAAAAGAGAAAAAAAAAAATATCAACCAAAAGTGGAATTGCAGGTCATGGGCATTGACAGAGGTAAATGCGAAAAGATTCATTTAGCATGCGCATTGTGATGTCCACATATAAAAATCAGGGTGTAAGGATTTCAAACGTCATAATCTTGTTCATTGTAATATGCTACCATGTTTATAGGTGAATGACGCGCACTCGTGTATAAGGTGCACCCTTACCTTTTGATTAAAAAACGGTATGCAACTTTCTCTGACTTTTTCTCCGCTCGAACTTTGCGACTAGATGCTTAATCGTACCTCCAGTTTTGTACATGACGCATGAAAAGAGATATGATTTTATTGCATCATCTATTTTTATTAGGTACCAGGAACAAATGGTACTGTGAGTAAAAACAGTGTGATGATGAGATAAAGTATTTTTGTTTGTTATCTGTATCACGGTTGATCCTTTGTTTAAGATTGGGCCCCCTCACTGCCGCAACCCAGGTTCAATCTGCTTCGCAACGCGTGTTTTGCGATTGTTGTCAATGATAATTTTTGCCTGCTTAATCATTGCACAAACACGGTAAAAACGCATGTTTTAACGCGCACCCAAACTTTGAGTTCTTGCGCATTATACACAAATACCAAACATTAAACCACACATACATCAATTCTAGTAAGTATGCAGTTGAACCAAGCTAGATTTGAAACAATACTCCCAGAGTATTTTTGAAATAAGCGAAAGCATCCGGCTTTGTAGGAATGGTGACATCATCACTTCAAACTGGCACCAGAACTGTGTGTGTGCCAGTGTGAGGAAGGAGACAAAATGAAGTGCTGACCTTTGGAAAGAATGTGCGCGTGACAAACTGCTTGTACTCCAGGAAGGGGATGCCCTGGCTGCGGTTGAGCTCTTTGGTCAGGTCTGTCATGTCCGTCTGCAGCTCGGCGAAGCCTGCCAGGACAAAGACCAGACCACATCAGAACGAGAGCCCCAGCGCAAGCAGGCACTTACTTTGAACCTTGGGGGAGGTCTGCGCTCTACACAGACCTCTTGTTATCTTCACTTTCTATATTGCCTGATTTCCTCTCTAAAAACATTACAGGCGGCTCAGTTGCCGCTGATGTGATTGCTCTTATTTGATTTGAACAAATGGATTGCTTCAGTACATTTGGTAGCAGAGCTTTCCTATCCTCACCCGCCTGTTATTTCATTTTTTCCAGAAAAACTTGATCACATTTATCTGTTTGTCTGCTTCTGAATGGGAAAAGAGGCAGTGACTTGTGTAGCCCTGCCAGGTACTGGGGCCAGGTCTCACATTTTAAGCGGAGCAGATAAATCCAGTCTCAGGTCGTTGTGAGTGCCTGCTTACATATGACAACTTGGCACACTAATAAGGGATGCAAATGGTCAGGGTGAGCGGATCAATCCAAATACTGATATTATCCATAACGAGAAAGTACTTGGATCAGATAAATACTGTTGTCTTGGGATTGATACTGCATTCACGTTACAACTATCACCGTTTTCATGTTGTTAGTGTGTCGTAAAGTTATGCATACATTATAACTTTCGAATTTGGCTCAATTGTGTTTAAACTTTATTTGTACTGACTTTATTTTCAAATATGGTCCAATAACAGTCTTGATGACATTGTTATACAGTATTTGTAGTTTTGTTACGTTACTGTTTTTCTGAGTTTGACTCTCTTGACTTTTGATCTTAAACCAATGTTGTGTTATTTATATACTATTTATATACTGTTAAATGTTTTTGTATATTATTGTTTACACCAGGGGTCTCCATTGTGGTGACAGGGGGAACCAAAGTGCCTCCTACGCACAGGTGAGGTCTCTGCGGACCGGTTCTGGTAATAGCTCACCAGTGCTGGGTCATTGTGATTTTATAGTAAAAGTTACTTTAGTGGTTGACTAACTCTTTTTAACCCTATGTATAATAATTAACCTGGTAACACTATCATAAGTTTTTGTTTTAAAATCATATCCAACTGGGTGCCCTTTGGCTAAGTAAGTTTGGCTAAGCTCTCAGCTTGAAAAAGACATTCCAAAAACAAGCATGACAGGTTAATTGGCCAGTCCAAATTGTCCCAAGGTGTGAATAAGCGGGTGAGTCTGTCCCTGTGTGCCTTGCGACTGGCAACCGGTTCAGGGTGCCCTCTGCCCACTGCCCGAAAATAGCTGGAATGGGCTCCGGCACCCCAGCGACCATACTTAAGATAAGCTGTGCAGACAATGGATTGTTGGATGGACATTGCCAGGCAAGAAATTATCTGTATTTGTATGGATCAATACTAACCTGTATTTACTTGGATAAGATACATACCAAAAGTCCCTGTATAGTTCACTCCTAGCAAATGGGCACTTACTGCTGCCCAAGTGTGGGCTTTTGCTGCTGCTTTCTTAGGATCAGATTTGGTTGTTTAGAGAGAAACAAAAAAGCCAGATCTCAAGCTTTGGGCAAAATAACCCCCTAACCACCACTACATGCAGACACACAAGCACACACAGTTGTTATTCATGTTGCGAATATCCACAACTTGTGATGAGACACAGAAGGCCCACTGAGCAGAACTGGCCTACGGGTCAGTTGCCATTTTCCGTGTTGAGCTGGGCTCCCCCATCTTTCCCACCCCCTGTTTCTCCCCCTTCATCACACGTCTGTTTTTGCTCTGACTCACCACCACTCGCATATCCTCCCTCTACTGTTCTTCCTCGTTGTTATCTGCGAGCCGTAAATCAGACACGGCCTTGGCTCGGGTTGTTCAGACTGCCTAAAAAAGCGCAGGCTTGCCCAGCCAAAGCCGAGTGTGACTGATAGCTTGTCAGGATCCCGCCTTCTCTGATGGATCACCAAATGACGTTGCCATTGAACGAAACCACCCACCCCTCCCAAACAAACATCGACAAGGGCAAAACTACAGACAAAAAAAACACGGTTTCACTTTTTCAAGTGAACAGACACGGACCATTGTTTTACCTCTGAAGATATCACCTTACATTAGCTGCATTGGAGTGGATGAGCAGTATCAAGTTTTAGGTGTACATATCAGCAATGAGCTGTCCTGGAGCTATAACATCTCAGGCCTGGCCAAAAAAAAACCATCAACACCTGTAGTTTCTCCGCCAACCCAGGAGAGCAAGTGCCCCGACGCCCATCGTGCTCTCATTGAACAGAGGCACCATCGAGAGCATTCTGACCAGCTGCACCATTGTGTCCTGGACATCTACAACTCCGGTCTTACCTGCAAAGCAACCAGGATTGCAGGTGATCCCACCCATCTCACAGCCTCTCTAATCTGCAGAGACTTAGAGTCGGAAGCAGCAGGCTCAAAGACAGTTTCTTTCATCAGGCTGTCATGACTCTGAACTCGCTCCCTGTCCTACCCCCTCCCACCTTACTGCCTTCCCCCAAATCAATGCAAATCTGCTCTATTTAGATTCCAGGTATACTTTTCATATTTTTTTATTTTAAACCTTATCTATTATTATATTTTAATGTATACTTTTTTTTTACCTTGCTGCTATTTGTTATTTGCATTGTGCCTTATTTATTGAATGTTTGGATGCACGGAAGAAGAAGTAATTTAATCTGTTCTGTATGTTGTGCATACAGCATATTTGACCATAAAGTTGAAATTTACGGCTGTGTGTGGGTGCGTGTGTGTGCGAACAATAGACACCTTTACGTATCTCCTCTCTGATCTGGGACTCCATTTCTTCCATTTGGAGTAAAGTCTTTTGCCAGTAGCGTTCTGCCCTTCTGCTCTTTGTGCAGTACACGACGAGAGCTGGACACACACATGCGGACACAGATAGTGAACGAGAAGAAAAAAACGGAATGTGTTGTTGCAAACCCCAGAATGACAGTCAAGTAACTTCATCCAACAAGAACATAACTCCAGTTTGATGTTAATACTGAAAAAAAGAATAGTTTAATGCTTATTTTCCACAAAGAGACAGTCTGCTAAAAGCATCAAATTGAAACAACAACGACGTCTTTGTGTTGCTGACGGGGTTTGTTTGCCTGAGACACATCTGGAATGTCCATCATCCGACTGGGCCCGGCCCAACCCAACCTAGGGACTTACCCACGGTGCAGAGCAGCAGCAGGACACAGCACACCACGATGGACACCACAATTGCCAACTCGCTGCCACCAAGCTGCACTTTGGCGATTGTGTGCCGAAAGTTGCCCACTTGCACCTAAATGGGGAGATAACACCACAAGTTAGAGTCAATCCTTAATATATTCGCCAGCTACCTTTGAAAGGTTTCAAAAATCAAATAAAACAAAAACTTTTATATGAATACAATTTATATATGTTATTGTGTTATTATACAAATTTAAAAGTAAAAGCAAACACATAAATAACTTTTTTTAACACTTTTTGCTTATTAATATACAATTGTGAAATAATAAACATCAAGTATGTTTGTGACTTGAAATATTTTGTAATAGTTATTTAAAGCTATAATAAGAGCTAAAATGTCTCCCTAAAATAAGGTAACTACACTTTTTACGCTATCTCTTAATCACATACACTCTTTTCTACCACAGCTTTTTAAAAATCTCAATATAACATCTGCGGTCTTGATTAACAAGCATGTTGGGACTCAGAGCTGCTGCTGTTTTCTCCACTTTACAACCATATTTGACAGACGACTGTTTTTAAAATGAATCGTCCTTTACTCTTTTAGATACCTACCTAGCTCTCTTTTAGTTTTTTACCCGAGTATGAACTTTTTGAACATGATAATATCAGTATCATATGTATATTCATATTTGTCATTCAGATTCTATGTAAACAAAGTTACATATCTACTTTTTCCATATTTTGCTTAAAAATTCCCCCCAAAAAACATTTCATATTGCTGATGTTTTATTTTACTAGTTATTTTGTTGTTAAGGTTGTTGTTGTACTCTGATCATCCCTTTGAGACTTTTTGTGATAAAGGGCAATTCACTTGACTTAAAGGAGTTATACACATTTTTAATAGCGGCCATCTACTGGCTTGTGTCATCATTCCAGCCTCTGTCAACCTCCTTCTGTTGCGCGTGCAAGTACGGGCATTTTTTTGGACACTCTCAAATAAACACTTCTTTTTTACTCTTTTATGAGGTTTGGATTGGCGTTTGGACTGTATTAGAATTGGGCCTTTTCTAAGTGAAATGATATGAAAGTTTCACTATTTTCATGTTACTCACAGAAAGAAATGAAAAAAGAACTGGGATGAGCATGAGGTCACTACTACTTTCAACCTTTAACACCCCACCTTACATGAAAGCAAATTAAATAATAATTAAACGCGTCAAATCAACTCAGAATTATGTTGTGTTCTTTTAGGACTTATGGGCAAACTTGTGACTTATTGGACTGTATTTACTTTCTCATATATTGTGCAAATGTGGTCTGATAGAGGGAGTGTTGTGTTATTTGACCACTAGATGTGACTGTCTGCTGTACAACAACTGAAAATGAGTGATAAAAAAAAATACAAACTATGGAGATTCAAAGTGACCGAATTACATTATTTTATTTCTCATTTTCTGTGCCAAGCCTTTTAAAGGTTTGTGGGTACCGGTAGCAGCAAGACAGCGGATAATTATTTCACCTACCTATAAGTTGGCTCCTTTTATGAAAAAACAAATGCTTATTTTTTCAAGTGCAGGTCTCTTTTTTAAGATGCATGTTTATATGATAGTTTGTGTATTTTTGCTTAGTATTGAAACTAATATCGTTTTTTTTAATGCATGGCGTTTTATTTTCCACCCGGAAGCGCCAAATAATACTATGGCTGCATTAACGAATAGATAAAATCGATTATAAAAAGCATTGGCAACTAATTGCCTCATCGATTATTGTGTTGCGCAATTTATGAGCCTCTACGCACGTAAATCAATGCAATTAAGTGTATTGGATCTCGCTGCTCCTTGCTAATTCAACGCGAGCAAAATAGTGTTTACAACTTCCAAAATTTCATTTTAAAGTTGTTGAGAAAAATATATTTTGTCTTTTGATGTTTGCATGGCTAATCTCTGGTGCCTCATGTATTTTGTTCAATTTAGACAATTCCGTGCACCACACCCCTTTTTAGATATATTTTTTTAACCTAAAAAAGAACTCAAAGTTTGGGTGTGTGGTTCACGTGAACAATATCGCTGACCACAATCGCAAAACATTGGATGAAACGTGAATCAAACCTGGGTCGCTTACCACTAGACCACCAGTGATATAGATAACACATGAAAAGACATTGGATTTTACCTCGATATCACATGAAAGTGTACTGCATGGCGACCATGCAATGCAATAGAATTGCCTTTCTTCAATTTCTAATACCTGCTAGGGCTGTATAAATTAATCCATGAATCTGATATAAACATCAGAGTAAGTTCGTCGGTGAAGTGAAAAAATGAAGCCGTGAATATTAAAACAGCACATTGTAAAGCACTTTGGGAGGTCTTCAGTGACTTGAAAAGCACTATATAAATGCAAACCATCATCATCATCATGAGCTGAACACGTATGTTAGGCACTGGAGAAAATAGAAAGTCGTCCTGAAAAGATATCCCCGTAAATAAACGCAAAAAAAGCTCGACAGGGGAATAGACTCTTTGGCAGGGGTGTCAAACTAAATTGCACAAAGGGCCAAAACTCAAACCACACCTTTGGTCATGGGCCAAACAGGATAAATATTTCTTGAATACTCTAAAACTTCCATCCATCCATTATCTGCACCGCTTATCCTCAGTAGGGTGGCGGGGGTGCTGGAGCCCATCCCAGCTGTCTTAGGGCATTGGGCAGGGGACACCCTGAACTGGTTGTCAGCCAGTCGCAGGGTACACAGAGACAGACAACTCACTCGCTCATTCACACCTAGGGACAATTTGGACCGGCCAATTAACCTGACATGCATGTTTTTTGGGAATGTGGGAGGAAACCGGAGTGCCTGGAGGAAACCCACGCAAGCACAGGGAGAAGATGCAAACTCCACACAGGAAGGTTCGATCTCGACCTCAGAACTGTACCGCACACGCGCTAACCACTGCGCCGCCGTGCTGCCCTACACTAAAACTTGATTTACAAAAACAAAACATAAATATTAATTATAAACAGAGAGGAATATTAATCCAGAATAAACAAACTTAAAAAACTTAATTTTTTTTTAATATAAATCAAATTGAAATAGAAAAAACTTAAATTATAAATACGATTTGTGCTTTACACCAAAAATATGTGCTTTTAACATAAATATGATTTTAAAACAGACAGGAATGCTATTTCAGAATAAACAAACTTAAACATTACATAAATTAAACTTTGCTCTCCCTTCTCCTTTCAAAACTATTCAAATTTAAATTGTGAAATAATTGGAAATGGAAATAAAATTTGTGCTTTTCACTTTGAGATTTTGCGTATCCTCATATTCTTGTTTAACTCTTCAACTTTCTGTATGTTTTGCTCTGTATTTAGATTTTTCAGTTTACAATAATGTTTTGTCTTGTAGTGCCGTTTTTCAACAAATTCCTCAATTACGGCCACATTAGCTCCACAAAGAAGACACATGGGTTTACCGGCAATGTCAGTAAACAAATATTCATCCTCCGATCAGTTTTGAAAGGCTTTGTTTTCCGAATCAACTTTTTGCTCGGCCATTGTGAGGGTTTAGCATTTGTGTAATCCAACGCATTGGAAACGTCACCCTGCGTTTCTCAGTTTAGCCTTCCGTTACATCGTGATGGATAGAAGCTCGTCCCCGGACATCACAATTCCGCTTCCTGACACTATTGATGCACTTGTTGGTTTTGTTTTTCAACAAGTCTTCGTGTTGTTTGTTGGTGGATACTTTTTAAAATTGGCCGTGCTCGTCAGGCTACAGTAACATTTTGGGGAAATCTGCAGAAATTTGCAGAACGTCGCATTCTGGGATCTGTAGTTTGAGAGTGTTTAGTGTTTCATAGAGCCGGGCCATTATCGTAAATGTACATAAAATGATTTCACGGGCCGGATAAAATTGTATGCTGGGCTGGATGTGGCCTGCGGACTGTGAATTTGGCACATATGTTCTTTGGTGTACCTGATGATGAATTGGACTTTGATGGACAATAAATAAATTTATTGTAAATTTGATGTGTTCATAGTTTACATTTTCAACAATTGTCACATTTAATCATGGTGGTACATATTCAACAACACAATGGTTTGTTTGAGCTGAGAAAAAGTGAAACAAAATTGTATACCGATCTTTTATCAGAAATTCGGGGGGCGAGTAATACACAAGTTAGTGTCATAAACGAATAAATACGTTACTCAATGAGTCAACACAGAAAGGAGAGAAAAGAAGACTTTTGAATGCTTGTTCTCCTTGAGGTATAAAATGTGTCTGAAGAAGCAGAATTTAGAGGTGGATTTTAAATCCTAAAAGGAAGTGTTGACGTGCCTATAAATTTGTCAAAACAAACGTGGCAGTGTGACTTGCAGGCAAGTGTCCAAAGAGATGTCAATCTGTGGCTGTCTACATGCTGTCCTGCTTACACGCTTGACGTTAAAAGTACCCCGGTGGCATTAAAAATGGGGAGGCTCACTACAAATTGGCATAAGGGTGCCCGCTGAACCAGCATTCTCTCTCGACAACATGACAAAACGTCATGCGCTGATTAAAGTCTGCTCCTTCTTCTCTGATCACCACTCTGGTGTGACATCAATGCTTCTTTAGAATTTGGATGCCAAATCGCTGTGAACCGCCAAATGTGTGACAGAGACAACGAGAAATAAAAAATACCAAGCTTTTTCGTTATCAAATAGCACATTGTCATAATAGTCTTTTTTTTAAAGTCACGAACAAGATATCGTAAAACAAAAAGTCTTTTGACAGCAGCAGAGATATTTTAAAAAAACCAAGACTAAAAAGCACATTTGTAGTATACCTTACAAAGTGTAGTCAAGTACAAAGAATGTACATCAAGTACTCAATGCTATGTACTGTACTTGTGGAATGATTGACCAATCCATAAACCCCACTGACCAAACTTACCTAACATTATAAGCAGCAGAATCCAACCAAAGTAGTGGCAGTAAGAGTGACAACACTTTATCACTAGATCACCAGTGGTACAAGTGACAAAGAGTAAGACATTAGGCGTCATCTCATTATCAAACTGTTTTTACTCTGGGTGCTATGAACACTGATTTGCATAGTGCATTCCGATAGGTTAAACAGCCTCTCCATTTGAAAAATGTTAGAGAATAGAGAAAATAAAGTCTTTCAACAAAATAAAATACAAACGTTTTTATGTATACTAATATAATACAATACTTATACTATATTAAACTACAGCTTTATTGACGCACAAACGAAGAAGTGGATCAGAATGCACTATGCAAATCGGTGGTTCTGGCACTGTGAGTAAAAACAATGTGATCTAATGCCTCTTCATATGTCATTGGTACCACTGGTTATCCAGTCATAAATTGTCAGCGCTCTCTCGATCTTTTGATTAATATATACTATAAGTGTCTATAGAGCGCAACACTTGTACACGATTGCATGTGGTAGTTTTTTACTGTAGTCTCATTATTATGCATCTTATGTATGAAAAATATCTGACAAAAGACTAATATTTTGGGTGAGGAAAATACGGTAATTAACGATGAAACACACTGGCTGCATACTATTATGAAAGAAAGTATACTTGAATAAACTATTTTTTGCTTAGCGAAGGCATGTTGAATCCCCATTTAGAGGAAACCTGAAGGTAAGATACATGTACTCATTAAAGTGTGCGCAGGTGCACAGAAGACTGTACGGGAACGTGACAAACTGCCTCACTGGCGAAATACCAGTCAGCCTTTGCGCTTCGCCATTTCTTACTCTCGTCTTGGCTGCTCGTAACCGTCGATCCTGAAAATGAACGTCCTCTAAAAAGAAGCCTTTGATGGCCACCGTTGCCCAGGGAGGTGACCTCCTCTGCAGGAGACAATGCCTTCCATTACCTCTGCCTGGGCAACCAGAATCAGCTCGCCAGTGCAGATAAAAACAGGCCGGCAAAAATAGGCTGACCCTTGGCCGCATGCAGTTTTGAGTGTGCACGTGTCAGAAAGCTCTTTTCGCTGAACCCGAGTATGTGCGCTCAGACAATGTTACGAAAGCTTGCGGCGCCCAAGACAAACTGTTTTCTATTTCTGGCCAAGGGGAGAGGAAAAAAGCCAAATGGCTTTTGCAGCAGGCAGCGCTTTTGGGAACCATTTTACAAAACACTCACCACATTCTGGGCCTTGTTTAAATATTGATGAATACTGCCCACACACAAACGCAAACAGTCGGCACCAGAAGGGAGGCCTTTATCACCGCTGCTGAGGACCTGGCTCCATTGTGACAAAGGCATACCACTGGGCAAACATAGCAATAAATACTACGACTACTCCCAATCACCCATTCATAGTGTTGACTGCTCCCATGCATAGCGCTGCCGTCTCATTCATAATAAATTGAGTTCACTGTCTTGCACAGGGACACTTATACATCACCTCTTTAAACATTTATGAAAAACTATATTTTTAAATCTCTTTTAAATACAGCAACGTAGTCACTTTTTTTTTAACAGCAACGCCCCTCTGGAGACTAAATTTTCCGTAAGCAGCCGGTGCAGGCAATCTGGGCACAAGGTCTTTTAAACTTACAGTGACGGGCATTTCAGTGTCACGGGAGCTCAGCAGTCCGCCGATGGTGCAGTGGAAAAGTTGGTCATTGTGGAAGCTGATGTTACACGGGTACGGGCCAATCATCACGGAGTATTCGTCTGGTGTCAGCTCCAGTTCGCTCGGCACTTTCTACCATGGGAAGAAACGCATAAAGGCTTGAGTGACCAGTAAGTGATGACAAGGACTGTGGGACCTAACCCCCGTATCATTTAAGGCCGAGTGGATGCAGGTCAGCATTTCTTGTTGTCCACTTTTAGGCCTCTAAAGCCCCGTTGCTGAGAGATTACGCAATCCCCCCATCCCACTCGACTCCAACAGCTTGAAGTGTTTGCATATTCCCGGAAATAATCAAGCTGCTCAACATGTTTCAGAAGTCAAGCAAGTTTGAATAACGACTGCTGGGAAAAAAACTCACGGCAGATGCAAAAGCTTTTAGGCGCAGTTCCAAAAGAGTGTATTGCGGTTGTCAAATCCCATCCAAAAACAAAAGCAGATTTTGTCAAAAGCAGCAAAATAAACAATGCAACATTTCCAAGCCATTTGCAAAATGGTTGCAACACAACTGAAATCAGATGTCAACATTTTTTGTGTGTGTACTCGTATTGCTCAGCTTCTAAGGCCCATTTTCATGATTTTTATGATCATTGTGGGGACCGGTAGTGCTTATTGGGATATTTGGTGGCTATAATGTTGCTTTAATACCCTTTTTAGGGTTAAGACCTCGTTTTGGAGTGTAAATTACAGTTGAACTTCAGTTAGGGTTAGTGTAAGGTTGTAAGGCAAGGGACTAAGAAAGGCATGAGGTCAATGGAATTTCCTAACAAGGATAGAAAAACAAAACTGTGTGTTTGTGTACTTATGGCGAATGTCCTTCCTTGCTTTGATTGCACCCTCAAGGCCTCTCCCTTTCAAACTGCATAAAACCACCTCCCAGATCTCTGTCAACAAATCCTCCCTAAATCCTACATGCATGCACGCACAAGGAAGCCGGTGGTGACTATGGGACCTTTAAGAAGGTGGTCCTCCTGAGAGCTCACCATCCATGTTATCTGCGCAGCAAAGAGGAAAGGAGCATGTCACTCTTTACAATTTAATTTACAGCTTTGAAAGCGTTGCAACAGCTGGGGATCGTATTCTATTAAGTTATTCTCTATCATGAGACCAAAATATCCAAGATGGAATCTTCCAACTTGGCAGCAACCCAAATAGCAAACAGATATGTGTCAGCAGATCTACATAGACATAATCTCCTCTTTCTGAAATAGGCTATAGGTGCTTCTACTCAACCAATAGGGGAAAGCTCTCCCAAGCTAAATAACCAGTTGTGGTTTAGGGCTGGAGTTCAACACTGGAAGGGTTTTCTCCTGTGTATTTTCCTCGAGAACTTTGCCCAGTTCGACCAACCAAGTGCAACTGTGTCATTTGTTGCAAAATGAGCCAAAACATATTCCTGCCCAAGTTAAATCCCCCGCCACTCACATTGATGATGAGTGTTAGCTGCTCCCCGGAGTGATGTTTAATCAACTTCTCCTTGTTGGCCGTGAAGAACTGTGGGTCCTCCACGTATTCCAGCAGGAAGTCACCTTTATGCGGTTCCAACTCCTCTTCCTCAGCCTCCTCCTCATCGGCTTCACTATCAGAAGGAGTGGGGTGATCGCCCGTGTACAGGATTCCGTTCAGAAAGAAGTGCACTGAAGCGGGCTGGGACTGAGCTGAAGGAGGCGACGGGCATGTCATCACCGAGGATGAAATGACTGCACAGGGCTGAAAACACAGCAATAAGAACACTAAGTGACATTTAACTGCTGGGCTCAGGAGATACGACTACATACTCCAATAACATACTTGTAACATATTCAAAACGGGATATAGCTGACTGAATTAACTTTTTTGATCTTTAGACTGTTTTAAAATGTAAATTCCTCTGTAAAACATGGTCAAAGTGATATTTGTCTCTAATCAGCCGTCAGGTAGAATTACAACACATTTTTGTGAGTCAAAAAGCGCCCCCTCCCTTCTCATGAAAACTATCGTACATGCACAACCGTGGGGTTGTAAGTTTGTCTCCTTACCCATGTTCCTGAAAGTAATCCATTTTTCTTTATCAAGTAAAACTCATTGGAAACCTTAAATTCAATGAAAGAGTTAGATATTAAACATCTGGAAGATAAATGAAAAAAAACCTTTTTTTTTCTTTTAATATTTTAAAGTTACAATTGCATGTCTTGTCTTTGAATACAGATACCTCTGTCTTTATTTTCATTGACATAATGTATGGTTCATTTTGTTCATAGGGCACACAGGGACAGAGGGCACAAAGATATCACGAGAGGCAGGTTTTATGTGTGACTATTGGGTGGGCGTGACTGTGTTCGCAACTGTGATAAGCTGCTGTATCCCTTTAGTCAAACAGCTAGGCAGGCACAAGTCAATGTCTTTACACGACCCCTGCCCCCAAATCCCCCCAAACAAACTACAGCACACGGCTAAAGCTGAGCTAGTATTTAAGCAGCTCATTACATTACAAATAAATGTATCGATTAAATTGGACTCTGGAGAAAGTCAGAAGAGTGTCGAGAAATGGTGATCACCAGCGGGTGCTCTGTGGATTATTATTGAGTTCAAGAAACGACTAAGACGGTATGAAGGCAAGAGTGGTGCTGCTGGTCCGGCTTCTTGCCACGATTAAGCTATGTAGCAACCCTCGTGAGCTACCTCTGCAAATCCTGTATTTCAGCAACGCCAGATCCATTACTCATGAAACGCATGACCTGGAGCTTCAACTTGTGGGAAACCGCTACATTCGGGACTGTTGTATTGTAACAATCGCGGAGACTTGGCTCAATTCGAGGACACCCGGTGCTAGCGCGCAGCTAGCCCACCACTCTCTACATTGCTTTCTTACACTGAAAGGAAAAGCCCTCCCTTTTTGTTTTCATTTTGTATAATGACAATAAAACAATTTGTTCACGCACAATTATGTGCTGTGTGTTATTATTTGTAGTAAAATTCTGATTGAAATGCCCCCAAGTTTTCACCTTGGAGGCTTTTATGAAGGTGTGACACTATTTTGCGGATTTTCACTTTTCGTGGGAGGTTCTGCCCCCAATTAATCTCAAAACCTGAGGGATCAGTGTAAATTGGAAGGCACAACAAACATGGTTCTTCTGCCTTGCAGAGGCATAATTCTATTGAATGAGAAAATCGTCTCGACCATAATGACTATTATTTGATAAGTGAAGGAGGATGACCTTTTCTCCCTTCATGTGTTCGGATCAACATCTGGGTCATAAGACAAGACGGGTAAAAACAAGCGCTGAAGGAGCAGTTCGGTTTTTAATTACAATAAAAACTAATAAAACAAAAAAAATCAGTGCTTCTGAGTATAGAACAAGACTGTAATCGGTTCACCTAATACATTTTCAAAATGGCTGACAATCATTCAGGAGTGGAATGCGTTAGGCTATGACAGAAATGAAGCTTCACACAAGTCCTTGTCGTTTGTCCATACTGAAGCCCTCAGATGGTTTGGTCCCTCCCAACACTTAATCAAATCTAACTAGAGATGAACAAGAGATTAACTAGAGAACTAGAGATTATACAATGCAGGCGTCTCCAAAAAGGTGCCCGCAGGCACCAGGGTTCCCCCTAAGGACAGCTGAGGTGCCTGCGGACCTGTTCTCAAAATAGCTCAACAGTGCTGGGTCATTGCCAAAGGATCCTTTTAGTGGTTGACTAAGTATTTACTTCCAACAATTAACCTGGTAAAACACAGTAACAACATAAGTTATTTTAGAAATGCACAAACGGTGTGCCCTTTACACTAATTAGTGAAAAAAGTAGCTCTCAGCTTGAAACAGGTTGGAGACCCCTGGTATAAGAAATGGATATACTGAGAGGAAGTGAAAAAAAGTAAGATGTAAACCAACAGATTTATATGGATTTAATGACTTGAAACCTTTTCTGAAGCGTATTTGCCGGGTCAAGACTCACCGTTTGTCCAATGCCCGGCAGCTGCATGGTAGCGCTCTGCACCAGGTCGAACCCGTGGCCCGCCACTGTGATGGTCCTTCCACCGCTGCAGGGATGGACAGATAAGTGGTGGTATCAAGGCTGTTGAGAGCACAATACGTGTAAACTTTGCACCACCTGAGGAAGCTCTTGTCGGGCTTGATGAAGCTGACGGTGGGGTTCTTTTGGTACATGTAGTCGACGCTCAGACGCTGGCTGGGACACGATCCGTCCTCAAACTGGACGCACACTGACATAGACTGGCCCTCTGCCAATGGAGCTGGGGGCATGGTGCACTGGATGGTGTCATCGTTTTGCCTGTGACACAGGATAGGATGTCAGCAAAGGGGCACCCCATATCCAGCCGGGAAACATTTTTGTTGGCACGCTGAGTGTTCTCTTGCTGACAGTTCCGCCATGACTCACGCTGTGATGAAGCATTCCAGTGTGTCGTTGACAAGCACCTGAACCTGAGAGCCAATCCCCAAGTGCTCCCCATTGATGGTCACTTTCGTTCCTCCTGCACGGGGGCCTTTCCTAGGCTCCATGGAGACCACCTTTGGGACCTGAAAGTGAAGGACGAGAACAAGAAGAATGGGAAAAACAAGAATAAAAAGATTATCAAAAAAATTCAGTTCCCAGCGTGGCCTCCTTGCTTTCTCAAGTTTAGCACTTTGCTTGCAGCTCATCCAATGGTCGCTGAGCATGACAGCTCCCTGTCCACTGGCCGAGCGCCCAAAGTACAAATTCTAACAAACTGTGTTGCAAACCTGGCCTGAGTTTTGCCAGCTGGTCACTGACATCGAGAGGACCAACTGGCCAATTAAACAGATGGAGACTGTCAAAAGTTTGCTGCCGAAGACCACAAAGTGCTATAATGTTCAAAGTAGCCAGAAGAAATTACAAGAGACAACTTGTTCCTGTCATGTGCTCTGTGTCCTAACGTATCTGCTTTTTAAAGCTCTATCTTGTTGTTTATTCAACTCATGCCAGCTGATCAGCTCCATCAGCTCCTTCTCAGTCTTGTGTCCTGGTGTCCCTTGTTGTCTCAATAAGTGTGTACAGTACATAATTCCCTGCTTGGCTTTCTGCTTTGTTTTATTTATATACTTTGTTCCCTGTTTTGTTTAGGGTTGTGCAAAATGGGCACTAATAAATTGATTTTAGTTTTGATTTTAATTGATTTTATCAGTATTTCACAGCGGTTATGAATTTGATACATTTCAGACGGAACAGTAAACCTTAGCCATCAAATATAAAAAGTCTTAAATAATTTTGACCAGTGTTGGAACTAAGACACTAGAAAGGACTGCGGTCCGGGAATGTAATTACTTTTCTCTGTAACTACTAATGCAACACGATATTCATAAAATGATGTAACTCTACTTTTACTACTTAGTGCATGACTACATTTTCCTGCTACTCTATAAATGAAGGTAATGAAACACAGTGCCTTACATTTGTTCTCTTACATCACTTATGTTGTCACGTGCATCCCAAGATCCCGTATAATCAATCCCTGAAGGGTGTTCATATTTACCTACAAAATACAACTGAATAAAGTTTTGGTGGCGCACGCTCAAGCACAGGTTATGAGAAAACTTCTCCTCAAGTAGATATTCTTCCTACCATATATATACTCGCTTCTAAGCCAAATTTACAATTCTATTAGAAAATACTAAAATTGGGGACTCGTCTTATTTGCGCATATTTTGTTGTCTGTCACCAAAGGCGAATGGTTGGCAGCGCTTGGGGAAGGGAGTCTGGCTTATACAGGAGAAACAAAGTAACGAGAAATAAATGGGTGAAATGTGAGCACCGAATTTATGATAAATGTGTGGTAAATTTTGGTATTTCTGTTTGTAAAATATTTTTTGCTACACAACATGCCAGGAGAGAAAAAAGAAAATGTCTTGGATAGTGGCCAGAAATGGAGAAGTAGCTTTTTGAGTGGCCATAGACAAAATATATATGGTGTGTCTGGCCTAAGTTTTGGTTTGTAAGCTCTCAAATTGCACAAGCCAATACATATGAAGGGTTCACTGCTTCCACAGGTTGGTGTAGACATTTTCTGCTATTTTGTTTATAATGTGGTTATTTAAAAGCAGTTTATGGGAGTCTGCTTCTAGGCGAGTATTTATGATCATTTGTAACTATATTGTTACCTTCAGAGTAACATGCTACTTTTAGCAGAATTAGTTTTTAACTGAAGTAACTAGGAAATGTAACAAGGTGCTTTTTTTCTATTACGCGCCCAATACACATTCAAAGCTAGTGTGAAAAATTGCTATTCAGGGGGTATTTACAGTACTATCGATGGTAAATATGTCTCGTAACCCACCCAATCGAGCATTCTACCACTAGTCCAAAAGATTCTAATTAAGAGCACCGTCTTTAACTGGCTCAAATGAAACTTTTGCATTATTTGACTCGTTGTAATAAATTGGCAATTTTTAAAATGGTGAATTATTCAAATTAATTTCGTAGTGATTCATTGCCAAGCCTTAGTTTTTTATAGTTCAATCTCATTTTCCTGCTTACTCGTGCCTAATTCTTCTGCCTACATCAAGTTCGGTTTATACATTGAAGACCCTACTTCTGCGTTGAGCTCTAAATGGCTTTAGAAAATGCCACTTTTATTCAATGTCCAACTACAAAGACGGTGTGCAATGACCCGAGGCCGGAGCATCTGCGCAAACCCAAAAAGGCCCCATTGCAACTGACTGCTGGGTTAGGCGGGGCAGGCAAATTTTTCTCATCCTGGCTGACAGGAACAACTTCCTTGCCATGTAGACAGACGAGACCTATTGTGTGGTCGGGCGCCTCGCCAATTGTAAGGAGCCAGATGTTTCCTTCCGGAGATTTGGGCAAAGAGATAGAAACAGACAAATATCCTGTCCCTAAAAGTGTTTTGTCTTTCTTTCACTGCGTTCCCTTCCCTAGCCAGCAGTCAGTCCCTTTCTGCGCCAAAACCTTCAAGTGCCGCCAGGCCTCAAGTTTTTTCCAGGACATGGTATACAAATGCTGTACCAAGAGATGAAAGAAGATTGATCTCAAAAGCAGCTACATAAAGAATGGACAGCTTCGGAGTGCTCGTCTTGCAACTAAGATGACAAGTACGCCTTTCATTGATTTTAACGTTACCATCAACGCTTCATCAAATGCAAGCCGGCATGAATAGGCCCAACGGACATGCTTTGTTCTATCTAGCAAAAAGAGCAAAGGACAACAGTGTCGGCTCGCCATTCACACCAACATCAGGAGGTTCTCACACCCTCAACATCCTAACAACCGTCAAACGCATCTGGTAATGCTCAGCCAGGGACGGTGCTCCCGGTGGGTGTGAAGGAAGAGTAGAACAGGGTAAATATTCGGAAGCCGGTGTGGCAGTAAACTCACCAAGTATGAGAAGTTCTCCTTCGAATTTCCCATACCGCCTTGATCAACATCGACTCGGACCACATCAGTCCCGTCCGACTCAGACCTCCCAGTCACGCACACCAACCTGGGCAAATCACAAGATGGTGACTACGCTTGAGAAGATCTGCACAACATACAACCATTTTGCCTGTTTCTTAGATTCTCAAAATAATGCAGGAAACGGGACCAGGCAAAAGCCGAATCCCGCACCTTATGGTATGTTTGGTTGAGTGTGGTTGACCATCAATGCCAGGTGGACTTTTCGGTGTTGACCACAAGCATGGCTTGGGTGTTTCAATCTCATAGAATAGTTAAAACTTTGAGGCTAGAAACTGTCAAACATAACGTACAGCGACAGGTACACCGGCAAGAGTTTACTCTCATTCATTGTCATGTTAAAAGACAAAATGTATTATTACTTGTATTATGTATTATTACTTATCATGTTGTTGTCTTAAGTGTCCAATATTATTTTTTGAAAAATACTTTAAGTAAATAGACAGGATTTGATAATAATCATTCACTTTATCCTGTCTGTGTTTTTCTCAACTCAAGGCTACATAGTAGAATGTCCATGCCCAGGGGGCCAGACTTTTAATTAATGGCATAAAAATTGCGACTTAGCTGGAAGACTGGGGGTCTTTTCGGAGGCTCATGATTAAATTACGATTCTCGTAATGTTTATCAACTCGGGGAAACTCGTGCTACATTTCATATCCATTACAGAAAAGAGCTAAGGCTTCTTAGTGCTGCTTTTGACACAGTGCACCACAATTTCCTACTAGAACGGTTGGAAAAATGGATTGGTCTCTCAGGAACCGTCCTCTCGTGGTTCAGATCCTACCTCTCAGATAGGACGCACTGTGTTAAATATGGTGAAATGACATCTGAGCCCTTTAATGTTACCTGCGGTGTTCCGCAGGGTTCAGTGCTTGGCCCCCTTCTTTTCAGCATTTACATGCTTCCATTAGGTGATATTATTCGCAAGTACAATATCAGCTTCCACTGCTACGCAGACGACACTCAACTATATCTTCCGTTGGAGGAATCTACCACACTAAACGGTGGAAATTTCGAGGCCTGCCTCATTGAGATAAAAGAGTGGATGTCACTAAATTTCTTGCGTCTTAACGCTGAAAAGACCGAAATGTTAGTCATTGGTCCATCTAAATGCCGTGACTTATTCTCAAAAACTGCTGTGAACATTGACAAATGTCACATCACACAGAGTGACTCAGTTAAAAATTTAGGTGTCATATTTGACCCTGATCTATCCTTTGAAATGCATGTAAAGAAAATTACTAGAACCGCTTTCTTCCATCTTCGTAACATTGCTAAAATCCGTTCAATACTGTCTCAGTCTGAAGCGGAAATTATAATTCATGCATTTGTTACCTCCCGTCTCGATTACTGTAATGCACTACTCTCTGGTCTCCCGAAGTCTAGAATCAAGTCTCTTCAGATGGTACAAAATGCCGCAGCGAGGCTTTTAACTAGGACAAAAAAGTACGATCACATAACACCGATTTTGGCTAACCTGCATTGGCTCCCAGTTAGCCATAGATGTGACTTCAAGGTTCTCTTAGTATTGTACAAAATCATACATGGACTTGCTCCCTCTTATCTTTCAGATCTGATTTGCCCCTATGTCCCGGTCCGAAGCCTACGATCTGAGAGTGCCGGTCTTCTGGTGATCCCAAGAGCAAAGAAGTGTTCTGCTGGTTCGAGAGCGTTCTCCATCCGGGCACCGGTACTGTGGAATGCTCTTCCCCCTGAGTTCCGATCTGCAACCTCAGTGGAAATGTTTAAATCTAAACTTAAAACTCACTTCTACTCCATAGCATATGAATAACCTACTCTTCTCGTCGGCTGAAAACTAGTCTGTGTAATATAGTGTAATAATCTGTGAAGCCCTTTGAGACTCTTCGTGATTTAGGGCTATACAAATAATGATGACTTGACTTGACTTGACTTCTTTAAACTTCTCCAAAGACATCCAGGTGATTTTCTTTTCTTTTTTCTGCCTTAAACGGTGCGTCCGCAACTAATATTTTAGGTAAAATAACAACAGGATGTTCTCTGATGTATTAATGATAATAAGAAACTACAGCTAAACTGAGTGCTTTACGAGTGGTGTCTGGCTTTAGCAACATCCAATCCGTATTTTTTTATTATTTATTAAAAATGTTTAAATAAATATAGGGACTCAAGTCAAGTCAAGTCATTTTTATTTGTATAGCCCTAAATCACGAAGAGTCTCAAAGGGCTTCACAGATTATTACACTATAATACACAGACTAGTTTTCATACACTGTTTCATTGCATATGTATTATAGAAAGGGGCTATAGCTTTCTTCAAACGCAGCCGTGACTTATTTTAAGAAAAATAACTACGAGGTGCTATTCTCAATGTTCTTTTTGTTAAATTATTACCGTCAGCATATTTAGTTCCAGTAGGTGCTTTGCGATAGGCACCTGGTTTTGGTAACACCCAGTGGACATTTTTAAAATTGCAAGCCATTGTTCGACCCTCATTTTTCCTTGTGTTTTTCTCAGCATTATCTTTCGGGCAGCATGAAAGGATGTGGCAGGCCACATTTAGCACAGATGTTCCACACATGTGATTTAGAATGTAACAATGTGAGTAGAAAGAAAAAAACAAACAAAAAAGCATTTTTATTTATCGAGTTCAACAAATTCTTGTGAAAAACAAATGTGATTAGTGGAGTCCTTTATTTGCACTGCTGAGATGAAGTTGAGCTCATCAACCTAGTCAGGGGCATATGAGTGATGTGTGAGGGGTGGGGCCATCCCCACTCTGAATGCAATGATGGGCTTCAGCGAAGCACAACGCGATAAGCACTTCAATTTAAGCTACCAGGGAACTTTGCAAAAAGTAGAAGAATTCCATCCGCCTTGCCCATGATGGCCGGCCCAGCTGTTGCTATGGTTACACGAGGATAATCCCTCAGCATTGGCTGATAAAACACAAATACGCTTCAAATGCCAGCGCAAGACACAAGATGAGGTTCAAGCAGCCTGGCCAACGACCATTATTAGCCTAGAATTTCTGATTTTTTTCATCTATGTTATCGCAATTGGAGAATTGAGGAAATGTGTATTCTTTTTTTGAATGGGAAAGTTTTAAAGTTATCCTCAAACATATGACCCACGGGCAAAAACTTGCCCACAGATAATTTCACATGTCAGGCACTTGATTTTTGCGGACGTGTGAGGATTTTGATGCATGTGCAGAAGCCTGCGTTGAAACCATTTTTCTTGTTAAAATTAGCAGACAAATTCAAATTTTTGTCTCATATAAATGCAAATAGGGTGAATTAAGAACTACAAAACAAAATAATGAAATCAGGGGGTCACCATATTTGGTTGTGTGTCACCATTAACGAAAGTCAGCATGTGAAAAGGAAGGGCGTGGCTTAAAGAGGGACAACAAACCAATGTGTAACCAAATGGGCAAATGCGAGCAGGCAGCCACATAATTTATGGTGAAAGTATGCTAAATTTGAATAGTTGTATTTGTAAAATTATTTTTGCATCACAACGTCTCGAGAAACCGAAAATGTCCCTCCTAAACTGCTGACTTTTGGCTAAAAGTGATAAACAAGAAACCTGGAAGCGGCAAGAAAGTTTGATGTAGATGAGAACAATATCAGATTATCAAAAAATGATACATCACTGAAAAGTGCACCTAAGGCCAAACGTGTGAACGGGATCAAAACATGAACAATACACCAAATTAAAACAGATCTTCGAATGGTTTGAAGCCCAGAGACGAAATGGATATTGAGTTTTTCAGATAAGTGTTCCTTTACAAGCTCTACAGATTGCATAAGCTAAAAAACTTGAACGGTAACTTGTTGGTGAAGATGTTTTTTATAATTTATTTTAGTGTATGGCAATCTTAAGCAGTTTTCAGTGGTGTAGGTGTTTTTAGAGAATGATTGCCATTTATTTTACGTTTTAGTGATCCAGCATCACACTTGTGCATGGTGAATAAACCGCAGATTTCTACTATTGCTTATAATGCAATGACTGAAATGAAGGAAGCCCATAGAGTCCTGTCACACCATAGACCCTTTGTCTCTCCTCTCCTGTCTTTTTGTTTTTCTCTCATTGGTTTCTTTGCAGGTGATGCTGACTGCTTAAAACTGACACGTCAGCATTTTTGCAGCCAGCTTGTCAGCTGCTCTCTTGTCACCGCCTGCCCCAGTGCCTGAATCCTGGCCTGGTAAGTGACATGATGGCATGCCGCGACAACAAGCTGTTTTACAATTAGTCTTATGTGCACGCCACCAAGTTTAAAAGATGATGCGAATCGGTTAAGGCGATTTTATGAATATAATGCAGATTCTCAATAAAAGTGTTTTCAAGGCCCTCAATCCAAGCTCCACATAACCAGCTGGAAACCATAAACAAAGCTTAAACCTACAACATCAAAATCTGCATGGTAGAGGTAAAAACAACCCCCATGACGGTCCACCACCAACATCGCTGCTCTCTGGAGATCAGTTTAAAACGTACTCAACAGAAACGACGTAGTGCTCAGGCAAGAGATGGCACGGCACAGATCCGATAGACACTTCGACCGTTGCAGCACTTCGGCCCAGGTTCTTGCCCTGCACCGTCAGGCGGGTGCCTCCGTCCACAGGACCTCTCAGTGGGAAGATCTGCAAGAGTCATATACAGTGTATAAGCAAAGACAGTGATTCAAAATGCATTTTACGCCAGTCAGAAAAAAACATGAGCAATGTTTCTTTGCTTCTGGAATGTAAGGCCGCATTCTTATGCAAAAAAACAGAAGGACACATTCTTAGGTCCACAAGTGGCGCCTGCCCCTCGATTAACACGCCAGGTGGCACACCGTGGCAGCCCTTCCCTCAGGTTCTATGTGCAAAGTAGGTTGGCTGGTCCGTTTGGTATTTACGTCGGCGTTTTATTGGCACCTCTCGCACGCCTGCCAAGTTTGATTCACGGCTCGGCCTCCGCCGAGATCACACGCTGGAAATGTGCCGACAACCCCCCTGCTGCTGACGGTAATAGTGCAGTGTTGATCTCTTTGCATGAGGACGCCAGTTCAACCTTGAACGCATTCGCTTTGTTCTCCAGCGGTCACGCCTTGCAAATCAAATAGGACAAAAACAGGAAAGCGTTGCGACTCGGCGGGACGCTTCCCTTCTCTAGGGGCCCAAGCGGCTCCGCATCCTGCTTGCCGACTGGAAAGACTGGATTCCAAGTTGGATGTCACAGCACAACTATTTTTGGCACTTCCTGTTAGAAAAAAAAGTTGGGGTGTTCTTTTAAGGAGTCTGACACCAGCGGTCACAGATTCCATTGTGAGAAATAGGGGGAGGGATGTGTGTGTGCGCATGTGTGTGTGTTTCATAGTGGCTCACGAGGAATTTTGCATCCACTAGTTGGCGCTTTGGTGAGTTGTTTTCTCGGCAACATTTAAAAGAAGCTCTCATGGGCTTTTGAGGTCATGTAGGACTTGTCAATGATCCTTCTTGTTTTTCTAGAATCGTGGTAGGGAACCAGCTTGAATGGTATTGCACGATTATGTACCCCTGTACGTTGAGGTAAAACAGGGTGCATAGTGCTTAGCATTGCACCATTGAAAATTCAAACATGACTGGTGTGTGATGACAAAATCAGAATCCGTGTACATTGGATAAACCAAATGGGTTGACATGTACAAGAATATGGTTTATGAAAGGAATAACCCCAACCCTCTGAATCGGATTGCTGTGCATGTTCATACCAAATGTCAGTCATGTTCTGATCTTACTCCGACAATTTCCTGCACGTACACAAGCTGTCAGCTAATGTTCTGATTAGGAGAAGACCGTGCCGTAAAAGGCTGAAAAGAGCTAGCATTAGCATCAGAGCAGTGACTTGCGTCAAGGGCGGCAGTTGAGGCACACCCTCAACTTTCATCATGTAAATGTTTAAAAAAAATACATGATATGGTTATTTTTGTGCTGTTTAAGTTGTGTTTCATTTAACTTCACAATCATTTGATTTTCTTTTTCCAAATCACAATTAGTTTGTAATGTTTTACTGTGCTCAGCATCTTTAGATGCAGATTGAGGCACGCAATTTTCTTGACTCATGGCAGAGGGCGATAGTGAGACTAAGGACTCTGATTCGGTGCACACTTCAGCAACCAAATAATAAAATTAGTGATGGCATTAGCCCAATCAATGTATGAACTATTTTCATAATTACCTATCTATTGATGCTTTTATTCAAAAGGAGCAACAGACTGACATCATTCATAAATAAGGTAAGATAATAGAACATTTTTTTATACAAGACACAGTTTATAGATTATTTTCTTGTTCTGCCAATCAAATGATGAATAAGATGTGGGTTCATTTATCAACAAATCCGACACTGCCTCACCCGACACAAACAACTCGTATTGCAGCAGATCACTATCTTACCTTGTAGATCTCTGGTGCTGGGCATTGACGTTGGATGGTCTGACACTCGTCCCTCAGTCGGCAACTGTTTTGGCACCAGCCACAGAGGTGGCCTTGGTCCTCACGACCCCAGCACTGTGAACAGTCCTCACTGCCCACGCCGCAGTTGTACACCTCCACTGCAAGTCCCAGGCACACATTTTGAGTTCTCTTATCAGGTTTCTCTTTGTACACTTTTTTACCCGAGGTGACTGGATGATTTATTAACATTACCCATTTAACTAGGGTGTCAAGCAGCTCACTTGAGCAAAACTTGAGTATGAGAAGACTCATTGGCTTAATCAAACCTAATCTTTAGCACCAATCCTAATTAGACTTGCATCTATATAACATCGTCGTCTTCCTCAGAAAAACAACATCTCGCGCTAGCCTTGAAGATGCTTTTGCAAAGTTTTTGTCAGACCCAAGACCATCAATAATGCACCATGGCTGACTCGGATGTTTGAATTTCCTGTCATAAGCTCTTAGAGCACGAGATGCGTCACAAACACATCAGTTCTTTTCATTAGCCCGTTGCAGAGACGAATAATTGCTTCAGTATGTTTGTTGGTTCTAAAGGTGCACTTAAAAAAAATACAACTAGAGAACAACAACTATTTTGAGGCCACCCATGTTGCGGCCAAAGTTGGACGAATTGTGTTTTTTGGAGAAACGCAAAATATGAGCAACGGAAAAAAGTGGGAGAGAAGCATACATATACAGTATGCCTCTTTACCCTCCTACAGGTTTGGGGCCACATTTCTAGGCTGGCATCAGCCCTAGACAGCCAGTTTTGTTAACTGTTAACCAAGTAAATGGATGTTACGTTTGTTTTAATTATTGAATTGGCTCATTAAAAGAACACAAATGCAACTCATGTGTAACATGTCAAATTACTTTTGCTTGTTCATATTAGATGATACTGTGATCAATTTATCATTTAATTATTTACTTGATTGCTATGCGGAACAGAGCACAATATGAGAGGAACAAAGAGTGAGAGAGCCACAGTGAAGTGTAGTCAAGCGAATGAAAGTATTTAGCCTCGGGGACAACATTTTAAGATTAAACAAGCAACCAGACAAAGAATTCGCTCTGTGTTGCATTCATTACATCATGTCATTAAGATCTTTGCAGAATAGTAGTAAGCGGGTAGAGGCAGTTTTGCCGTTTAAAAAAAATAAAAATAAATAAGAGGCTAAAGGAAGTGACAGAGAAAATACAGGCACTTACCAATCATATGGCACAAACGCAATGGAGCTAATCATCACAACAACTAATGTCAGCCAATCAGAAGACAGTGACTGACAGACGCCATGGTGAATCACGACTAAGATGGTTTGAAAATAGGGTTCACGAAGTAAAAAGGGAAAAGCCAACAGAGTAAGGAAGCGATGTGTGTTGGGCATTTATGGATTTAGAGAAAGCATACGACAGGATAGATTGAGAGGCATTGTGGCAAGTGTTGATGCTATATGGGTGGGTGGCAGGTTGCTGCATGCTATGCAAAGCTTGTAGAGCTTGTGTGAGAGTGGGGAGTCAAATGAGCGAGTGGTTTTGAGTAAGAGTGGGTTTAAGGCAAAGGTGTCTCATGTCACCTTGGCTGTTCAATGTGTATGTGGATGGAGTGGTGCGTGAGGTGCATGTAAGAGCAGGGAAAGCATGTATAGTGTGTGAGGGTAGGTTGCATGTAAGTCAGCTGTTGTTTGCAAATGACACTGCTTTGGTGGCTTACTCTGTAACAGGACTGAGTGCTTTGGTATTGGAGTTGGATAGAGTGTGTAAGAGAAAAAAGCTCAAGGTGAATGCAGACAAGAGTAAGGTATTGAGGTGTCCAAGAGATGGTGAGGTAGGTGGATTAGAGATTTTGAATGGTGTAAATTTGCTGGAGGGAGATGGTTTAAAGTATTTGATATGTGGCAGCAGGTGAGGGTTTTGAGGAGGATGTGAAGAAGAGGGTGAGTGAAGGATGCAAGGCAAAAGGTGTGCTAAACAGATTGTTCAAATGTAGAGATATGTGAATAGATACAAGGAGAGGATTGTATGAAGGTGTGGTGGTACCAACAGTGATGTATAGCTCAGAGGCGTGTGTTTGAAAGTAAATGAACATAAGAGGTTAAATGTATTTGAAATTAAATGTTGATAGGTTAAGAAATGAGGGAGTAAGGGGAATAACTGGTATGGTTAGGGAGCTTTTTGAAAGGGTTAATGAGAATGTTCTGAGATGGGTTGGACCTATACAAAGAATGGGTAAAGGGTATTTGGAGTGCAGAAGTGATGGGAAGTAGAACAAGAGAAAGGCCCGAATACGGTTGAATGGATTGGGTGAAACATAATCTGGATTTGAGGTCGGTCAATTTAATGGATGCAAGAGTGTAATCTAGGTATGGGTGTGACTGGCAAACGATAGTTAAAAAAGAGTGATATCCATGTATGTACATAAGCATGTATAATGTAGATAGATTGATAGAATTTGCATCACTGACACAGTGAAAAAGAGGTATTGTTTTTGGACAACTTTTGAGAATATTCTAGACTCATCATGTCTGGGAAACACTTGAGATTAGTGCTTGATTTCACAAGGCCACAGTTACCTTCGGGTACCGGCTTGGTTGCCATGGAGATCCGAATGCATTCGCAACTGAACGAGGCATGTAAAGGCTTCACCGTGACATCCGTTGCCCCGCGTCATTATGCATAATTAGATAGCGGTTGATGATAGGCTGGCAGCAAACACCAGCCAGCTGTCAGATGATGTGCTGCACAAAGTACTATAATTAACTGAGAATAGCAGCCTGATGCAGGTCGTCTCACAGAATCGAGATTTTTAAAAAAATGGTACGTAGAAATGAGTGCAATTGTTTTTCCACAGGTCAAGTGCAATGTGGTCGCTTAGGTGGCAACTTGAAAAGGTGCAATTAACATCAACGCTTGCCGAATACTTTTGCTTAAGAGTGGTGACAAGCTAACTACTGTTCTACCTTGAATGGGTTTGGGGCTGTCCACTAAGACGCCTTCGCCAAGGTGGTGCCTCCTCCTCAGGTTGAGCTGGTAAACACTGTTCTTCTGATTGGTGGACAGCTGCAGCGAAACAAAGATGGTTAGCTGTCCTAAGGGCATCCGCAAACAGAGGCCAGGCACGCTCATAGTCCCATTACAGGGAGAATAAACTTACCGTCACAGCGCTGCATTTGACAGTGGACGTGTTCAACCAAATGGCTGGGTAGCGCTGGACTGTCCCAAAGTCGCACTCCAGCTCCTCTCCCTAAAACCAACAGCGAGAGGCGCAACTGATGAAGGTTTAATGTCAGCAGGAACGCCAACAGAATTTTCTCCTCTCCTAGTCCTTCTTGGAATGGTGGCTGACGGTGTTGGTCACACACACAGACGACCATTCACACTTCAGATTTAATTTGAGTCTACGGTGAAGCTGGGAGGAAATGCTAAAAATCCAAATTCAAACCTGTCACCTCCTAAGAATAGGCAAGTTGGTCATTGATTAGGGGTCAAGTGCAATACTGCTTTTCAAACAGTGGCACCTCTATAGGGGTGGCCAGATCGAGCCAATCAAAATGTTGGCTTAGCAAAACTTAAACCATTACTGATGCTACAAGAATCCAACAATATACTGGCAAGCGGGGTGGCCAACGAATTTATAGGGGGGTTTGTGGGTGTGTGTCCCCCTGGCCTCCCGCTGATGGCGCCATTGGTTTCAATAATTAGAGGCCGAAGCGCTGTTTTTCCACCTTTAAGGTCTTAAAGCGAATACTTAAATTTGATTTTCTAAACATTTTTCCTGCGTCTCTAAGCCAATAAATGATTGCTATTATATGTAATAATTATAATTATCATAAATAGAATACACATGTGAGAGTAACGTACGCCATCTAGCATACCTGGATATGTTTTGTTGTTTGTTGAGTTAACACATGAACATTTGCACGGAAAAATATGCATGAAAATAACGCTATATTTTCAGCAATCGCCTTACAACTTTGAAGATTATGTTTCTAGATAACAAAAACATTACATTTTCACAGCTAGTCAATGGAATTAAGGATAAAAAAAAAAAGACCGCACGATTCCCACGTTATGAACTGCAAAAGATGTCCAGAGCTGAAGGTAAATACAGTCGTATCCTTCTCTTGTAGTCTTTAGTCACATCTTTACGACAGAGGTTAGGCGGTTTTACTTGAATTTTATATGGCGCTCAACGATTAAAAAGGTCCCATTATCTTATTTTCATAGCGCTATGAACCAACATTTTCCCCACCCCTGTCTTTAAGTGTCCCACATGTTTCTTCACGCCTCCAACATGTGACAGAAATCAGCAATTTGTCTTGAAGAACTACTTGGGCCTGATAATAATAGCACAATCATATTTATACTGTCAACTTGTTTAAATTGTGATTTGAGTTCACTTTCTTTTATAGAAAAAGAAAACCTGCTGTAAAAATGATCCTGGTTTGTTTAAGCTGTGTCGTGGCACCCGAGGGTCAACCAAGTTGTGCTTGGCAGCAAAAACTGAATCCAATTTCACTCCCACAAACTCCAGAAACTTCTGCAATTTGTAGAGACAAAGTGACACATATTCAACTCCCTGTTGACGTGATGACAATGTTCGATATGAAACCTAGCAGGCGTAAAAACGTTGATGGTTGCCCCAGAGGACCTCGCTGAGTGTTTGTAAGTGTCTACTTGTGTATAGCTGCCGATCTGTCGTCATAGCAACACCCCAGGAAAGGGACTGCCAGACGCCAACCAGGTAAAGCAAAGGTCCAACAATGCTTGCTTTTCTATGTGGGGGTGTCTTGAATGTGATACGAAATGACGGCAGCATTTGGACAAGGGTCAGAATCTGGTCGACATGCGGATGCCAGAGCTCCACTGTTCTTGTTTTATGTTCTCCAAGCGTAATTTCTGTGTGTATTCTGTAAGCTTGCATAGGAAAAAAAGATCCAACAGAGCCGCAATCAGCTGGAGGCCAAGACCACATCTGCTTCTGCTTCATGGATGCAATGTTGACAACATGTATGTTGGAAGGACTCCAACCGCAAACTAGGAACATGTGTGTGCCTTTGTGAATGTGTGAGACGGCTACCTCATGGATGTTAGTCAGCGATACCACCAAGTCCTGGGCAGCCCCCGATGCCGACGGAGGGACTTCTGCGGGTAGTAGCTTGGGACAGGAAGCGGCGTTCTGTGGACAGGAAGTGACATAGGACGCTGAGCAAAGACAATTGTCGGGCTGAGCGCATCCGCACAGCCAAAGACCCCTGTCCTGTTTTTGTCAAGAAGGAAACAGGGGGCCCAGGCAACAATGGTCTCAAATAGAAAGATGTTGAGGGATTGCAATAACACGCTCGACCTTAAAGCAGAATCTGCAGGACGGAAACCAACTCGCACCAAAGCCCACGTGTTTCAAGAAGTCTTTGAGCTCCAAACTTGCCCAGTTAAACTTATAGCAACCAGTGTGCCCCACGCATTTCGTGCTCCTCGAGGCACAAAGACTTATTAGCAAGTGTGCTCCCTTTGGCAAGACACAGATCGTCTTTAAGCGCGCCAAAACAAGACGGCAAATGTATAAAATAATTTTTTATGTTTTCAGGCAGGCATTTCCTGATCCTAGATTGAGACAATTTCAGATTTACGTGCTGCAGTCGAATGAGAGGGGAGAAAGGACATTTTCTGTACTTACATTGCGTAGTTAAAGAGACTTGTCAGTAGATTAAGGAGTGTTGAAGTTTTCTTCCCTTAAATAGGTTGACTGCCCAAGAGAAGTAAAGAGCATTACCATTTTGTCATGAAGCCTGAATACTACTGCTATCTAAGTGTGCACTAATGCTAGCATTGGCGGCCATAACTTGTCTTGTTGAATTGAGATTAATTGATTACAACTTTGTGATACCAGCTTCTTAATACGGCATGTCATGCCTACATGTACATCTATTTATTGTATCATATGCTTCTATAGTGTGTTTATTACGTATGCTATCTTTCGCTCAGCTTGTAGATTCCACACTCACCCACTCACACAGACATAACCATACATATATAAAGAGAAGACACTCACTTTTCATACTAATATCCCAAAAAAGATGTGGGTCCAATATATGGAAATATCCAAATAATTGGATTTTTGTGTATGTTTTTGGACTCTGCTGAAATGTTGCAATCAAATGGCAGGATAAATTATCATATCTGCCACCTGCCTCGCGCTTATTCCACTCTTTTGATTCATGAAGTGGCACTCTAGCTTCCGCCACCAGCTCAGGTAGATCACAAATTAAACCCACCAGATTGACTGTCAAGGTTTCTGCTAAGCTATTAACCTAATCTCCAAAACAGCAAATGTTTGAAGGCTTACAAAGCGAAGAAGCAGGAGCACTCGTGTCATCCATCAGGTTAGCTAACATCACAGAGCAGGATCAAAGTCACTGGAGTCTGCAAGGCTTGTGTAACTGGACCATGCGCAATGTTGCTTCCTACGCCTCGCTAACATTTCTGTAGGCTCAAGCACTAACTAAGGGCCCTTAAATATTAAGCCTCCACGGAGATGACAGAGCATTCTGGTCCAATGGCTTTAGCTCCCTGAGGCAGGAAGCACCACATACCTCCAGAAGGGTGCTTGTATTCTCAGTCTGGTCTGGTGAGACGCATCGATGCTCGTCTTGGTCCCAGTAGCACTTCCAGGCGGCACTTAGGCAGCTCATGCAACTGTAGAGAACAAACACAGAGGTTAGGGGTCACTCAGACCTCTTTCGCTCCCCTCATTTTGTTCCACAAAGTAAGCTTGCCAACTGATTGACTCCTTCCAATTGAAAAACAACGACAAAAATCAACCATTAAATAAAAAAATTGGAGGTGGAAATTAGTCAAAAGATGTCTGTGATTTAACACTTTTAACGCTCATAGTCAAAAGGTCAATGTCAGCAAAACAAATCATGTCCCCACTGAGAGCAATGTGCTGCTACAAATCAAGTACAAGGCCTTTTTTCTTCAGTTCTCACAAGCGCTGACATTCGGCTGTCAGATGTGGTAGAATATCTAAAGCTAATTCTAATTCACTCTTAATCTAATCTACTCCTCATTTACTTTTAACCTTCTCTACATCTACTGTAGATCTACTGTATATCTACTCTTGATCTAATCTTGTGCTGATGTTGATCTAATCTTAAAATAATCTTAATCTAATTTCAATCTAATCTGAATTTATTCCTACTATTAATATAATTCTTTATCTAATCCTAATCTAATTTTAATCTAATCTACCTAAATTTTGACCTCGCTACATTTGAGAGCTAGTATCTGTATGTGTTTTTATTACAGGGTACTTTCTTAACCGTTTTTGCAAATATTTGCATGATGTGAGCATTTATCTGAGGAACTGGAAAGCAGCAGCCGAGCCAGGTTTCGTATTGTGAGCCGTTTATTTGCAAATGCAGGGACAATTACAGTGCGTGTAGGTAAAAGGAATTACATGCAAAACGCAAAGTCCCACTGTAGTGTTTTAAGTCTTTTTAAGTATTTAAAGGTCAACGTACTTGGTTGGCGCTACGGTTGAAAGAACAAGAGAGAGCAAAATAGAGGAAGAGACCATGGAAGAGAGAGTAATTAATTTCAATTCATACAATTAGTATGTAACGTATTACTGTACTCAGCGTCTGCAGATGCAGAGTGAGGCACGCAATTCTTTTGCTTCACGGCAAAGGTTGAGAGTAAGACCAAGGATTTTGATTTGTAGCACACCTCAGCCCCAAACAATAGAATTGGAGATAATACTAGCAAGCTAAAAGAAAGTCAAGCCATCTAATATATTTTTCCATTCCACGGACTTTTTTCATACCACAGCCCTTTCTTTTATCTATTGATGCTTTTGTTCAATAAGAGCAGCAGACAGATTTAATTTATAAGTAAAGGTAAGGCAAAAAATGTTGTTTTCAATGCTACACTTAAATATTGCTTTCTTGCTCTGCCAAGCAACTGATGAATAACATGTGTGCTGTGCCTGTAGTATGATTGGCTAGCTTTTTTTTTGGCTTGGCCCGTGATATGGATCCATTCACATACAGATTTGCAATTTAAAAATAAAAAGATTCTGAAAATGAACCGCATACATTTTTACAATAAAAGTCATTGGAAAACGAAAAAACAAGTTGAGGGGTGTTTGAGCAGAGCGTCAATACTGTTGGACTGAAGCTAGAGGGGCCATGAATGCACCATAATTGTAACCAATAGTCACGTTTTGCCTATTGTTGCGTGTGGACTTCTGAGACACCAACCAGTTGTCTTTTTGATCTCCTCACCGCAACATGGGCACCCAAGATATTCCCGTCGCCTTTATTTGCTAACCGGGCTGGAAATCCAGCTGATTTGAGAAGAAAGACTTTCCCTGTGGACACCACACCTTGTGTTGATCGCTGTCCTAGCGGAGGAAAGACGCAGACCGTTTTGGGATGTGCGAAGTGTTTCTGTCAACACCTTCAAGCTGCTGGTTTGTGTCTGATTGCTTTTCTGACAAGTGTGTGCCTCACTCCACATTGCGGTGTGTGCATGCGTTGGTGTGTGGTGTGACTTTTGCCTCCATGAGCGGACAGATGTCCCGCGCTGGGAAAGGTAGCACCTCCAAGTTATAGCGACACTGTGGCTACATTTTCAAATTGAAGAGACTGACGTGTAAATGTGTGTAAATGTGTCAGGGGAACAGAGATAATGTCTCATCCAAAATTGTCAATTTGTGTGGTAGGAATGATTCGGAAGAAGACAGCCTCCTTAGAGCTCTTGTTTCACGCTTTGACCTTTGTGCTTGATGATGACACGTACGCTACAAAAAAACAGATGAGATCAGGGATGTGCTAAAGCCCAGGCCATTTTTTTTTATCATTGACACTTGGTGGGCAAAATGGGAGTGCAAACTCCCTCATAAGATCCTGTTCATTGCCATATTGGGATGCTGTCATGTGGCGAGTGCCAACTGTCCTTCTATCCGGCTCCCTCTGTTTCATCATTGCTTCTTGATGGTTCTTGGACAGCCAAGTCTTATTTTGTTGCTCATTCCTTGCACATGTGCAGTAACAACAAAAGTCCTCCATTCATCCAATGGTTGAGCAAACACGTCCTCAAATATAAAATACTGCATGTTATCATAATAAATTTGAAAGATAGGTGGGCCAAAAATAAGCAACAGGAAGTGCAAAATCTCCTTTTTTTTGTTTGTTTGTTTTTGTTTTTTTTTTTTTCAGAAAATGGCAGCATGAAAGAATGAATGAATGTTTGTGCCCAGCCTACAGATGTTTGAAATGTACTAGCCAATTCAACTGCCCAATGCACCGATTTTGTGCAAAACCAATTCGGTAATGTCTTGTTTATCACCCAAAAAAATTTATGTTTTTACCATGTTATTTATCTCACTTTTTAAAAGTAAATATAATGAAAACACTTCATAATTAGTGCTGTAATAAGCCCCATCTCAATGACCTATGTTTGTCGAAAAATCGTGATGAACATTATTTTAATTGACACTTAACTTTGAAAGGATAAGGGCACCAAAGATGTCGTATGAGTAAACAAACATATTTAAATACATATACATGTAAAACTAGCTATCCATTTATCTTTTTTTGGCATCGCTATGGCCGCACTGCACGGACTTAATATAAACACGACAGACTTTCCATTGGAACTAGTGACACACAATAATTATCGGGCCAATAGTGATTGGAAAAAAAACGCCAAAATGTCTTAGAGAGAGTTCTTCTCCAGGGCCATCAGCACAAGTTGGATGAAAAAAGATTTATCTTGCCTATGTATAGAAAAAGAGTATTCATAGAATATTTCTTGACTTATCTTAGAAATAGGTTGCATTACTTCTGATTGCACTTACTCTGATGCACTTATAAATTTGGCCATTCTCCAAGCGCCTCCTTGTAATTATTTTGACTATTTATCCTGACATTCTCTGTTAACTTATTTTTCCTCTTTTAAGTCTTTTTCACCTGTTTATCCTGGAGTGTCACACCTACTTTGTAATCCACGTTGTTATTACTGACAATAAAGACAATTCTAATTTTAAAATACAAAGGATAGTAGGTATCAGCCTGATAGTAAAAAAAATCAGTAGTCAATTGGAGCCATGTTATAATTTTCAATCATCAGCCTCTAATTGTTAGAAAGATTCTAAGCATTTAAGTTCTTAATTCTCCAGAAGTTGTAGCACAACTTGCTTGTGTCTCCTCTCCAGCTCTCCAAAATATGGTGAGGCTCGGGAGAGCTCCTTTCACCAGCAGCTCAAGAAGTGTGCAGCATTGTCGTTATTATATGGGCTTCTAAATGTTAGTAAGGACAGTGCGTGTTGTATTTTTTAGCGATTATGCTGTACAATATATATATATTTTTTTTTTCACACCCCTGCATGTGTTTCTGCATAAACCGTGATTTAATCAAGATTGACAGCTTGGCTACACTCCTTGAAGTCCACAAAAGAGTGTCCTAATCGTGACATAATGTGTTAGTTTTCTGTATTAGACATTTGTAGTAGTGCAGTGTACATATTTTAATGCTTTGTACTCCTTTGGCAAGTTCTTGCTGTCATTAATTTGCTCCATGTGTGCCGCTTTGATTGACATCCACTGCTGTTATCGGCCAACATTTTTGTATGCTCGATATAGATCCCCATGTATCAACATTTGTACATCTATTTTCAATTAGGTTTGGAGCATTTGTATAAAGGATGTAAGTGATTTTTTTTTCATAATGACCACACCCATTATTATGTTCCCATGCACTTTCAGCCATTTCTATATGTTGGCAACATGATGGTCATAACAATACTTTATCATTATTGTTATGATGTTTTGTTGCCAAACAAAATACAGATTGATCGATTCATTGATAAAGTCAGGCTCTTGTCTTGCCAACACTATTTTTTCGAGACAAGTCAACCAGAGCTGTATAATTTTATAGTACTGTTTTTGTCAACAAAAATAAAGCATTAAAATAATTGGATTTGTGTTTGTTTTTAAGAGAAAATAATTAAATGTAGCATTCTGTTTAAAAAGTCATTTGTTGGCCTACAGAAACAGGATTTTATCAATTATCGGTAAGAAAAAAGTTCTTGTACATTCCTTATTATTAGATCCGACAGTGCTTGTTATCTGCCAATCAGAACGTGAGGACGACAGCCAGTAGCTACCGATTTAGGTCGTCCATCTTTGAAGCACATGTGATTCACACCCTTATACAGTGGTTCCTCCACTTACAAACTTATTTAGTTCTCGGAGTAGCTTTGTAACCCGAAACATTTGTAAGTAGAGTGTTTTGTATCAAAAATGGTTCAACGGTGTGTCTGGGGCACTTTTAACATTGATCAGAGGTATCCAGAATGATTTGTCCCTTTTTGCTCAACAAAAAACAAATTTGGAGAAGTGTTTGAAGAGGATAAAGGCGTACGGTCGCCCTCCGGTTCAACTCAACATGAAGATGATTGATGGAACCCGGAACAAAGTTATTTGTTCTACAGTAAGTTTTAATTTGACGTTTACGCTGCTGTTGGATCGGTTATAACACAGCACCCTATGAGCCTTGCTCCATGACGGATAGCTCCTCCCTGCCACCGTAATTTTGTATATGACCAAGGAATAAAAGCCTAGACACCCCTCAAAAAAATCCAGAATGAGTTTGTTGTGCCATAGGTTATGAACTTATCAAGTTATTTGCTAGGACAGTGTTAGATTATAGCTAGAAAAGTCATGTTATGGTGACAACATACTGAGTGACCTATTTTAATTATCGAACAACAGGACACGTTCTAAAGGATGGGCAGGGCACCTGTATGATGCGGCAGGGGTAGACCAGTGAAAGCTGTCGGGCCCCAAAAGAGTGTGTTGTGTCACCCTGACCTGAGTGACATGGCCGCTTTTTTGTGTCCCGTTTCATCTGGAGGGACGAAAGCATGACCAACTTAGGTGCCTAACTTGTTTGGGTATATGGGCATTTGGGTTGGCCATGGTCCAAAAATGTTTGTGCGTGTTTTTGCTATTTTTTTCCCTTTTTTATTTTCTTTGTTATTGTATGTGTTTGTCTTGCTTTCGGTCACCCCTCTTGAGGGATATGACCAAGGTAGATAGATAGATAGATAGATAGATAGATAGATAGATAGATAGATAGATAGATAGATAGATAGATAGATAGATAGATAGATAGATAGATAGATAGATAGATAGATAGATAGATAGATAGATAGATAGATAGATAGATAGATAGATAGATAGATAGATAGAACAACAGCCTAAGGAAAACAGTGGTTCTTTTATGGCATTAGATACGCCCAAAAAATTAAGAGTGACGTGACACTTATATAAAACTTAATAAGGTCTTTTAGAAGGGAAAACAATAAAATGTAAATACCCTGCATACATTTGCAGGAAGAGTCCGTCAGAGCTGACAAAACTGAATCCATTTTTATGTGAAGTTGATTCAGGGCTCACAACCTCCTCATAGATTGCCAACATTACAAGGTTGTTAGCATCTTTGGACACATTGATTCAATGAATATAACCTTGTATATAAAAATGGAGACACTTTTCTGCTGTCTTTTGAGATAAGTTTGCATAATAAGAGAGAAATAATAGGGCTATGCTATCAGGCATAGAGACTAGAGTCACTCGCAGTTGTTTGTTTTGCTCTGTGTGTGATACATGGATACTGAAACTATGGTGCCTGTGACTTAGCGCTCTCTGTTAGATCTATTCATTGATAAGATTCAGATTCATTCAGATTCAGATTCAGATCTACTTTATTGTCATTCTAGTACACGTGTATACAGAACGAAATGTCGATACATCTGACCCCCACAGTTTCCTTGAATGTACAGATATAAATAATGTTGTATTGTATTTTGGCTACGTATAGTATTTTACCATAGTGCCGATAGTGCAAGAAGAGTAGCTAACCAGATGCGCAAAATGGGCAGTCAGGTTAACAAGTCAGGTACACAGTAACATTAACACTGTAACAATAACGCTGTAATTACAATAGTGCAGAGAGCAATGTGCAAGGAGTGGCAAGCTATAAAAAAAACTGCCAGTAGTGCAAAAGTCAGATTAGCAGCCGTTTAGATTTAAGTTAACTATATGTTAGATTGACCATTTAACAGTCTAATGGCCAGGGGGACTAGACTATTGCGGAGCCTGGTGGTCCTGCACCGCACACTGCAGTACCTCTTCCCAGAGGCTAGCAGAGTGAACAGTCCATGATGGGGGTGAGAGGGGTCCCCGGTAATGTTTTTAGCATGGGATAGGCAGTGCTTCTGGCCAATGTCCTGAATGGACAATTGTTCAAAGCAGCGGTGCAAAGTTAGTGTGAAAAAAAAATGTTCATTCTACCTTCTTCTTCTACATTTTTAATTCAGTCATTTATTTTATTTTAAATTTAAATATTAATTATTTTGGGCAGCACGGCGGCACAGTTCATGTCATGGGAACCTGTCGTGGGTTCAAATCCAGCTCCAGACTTCCTGTGCGGAGTTTGTATGTTCTCCCCGTGCTTGCGTGGGTTTCCTCCGGGCACTCCGGTTTCCTCCCACGTTCCAAAAACATGCATTTCAGGTGAATTGGCCGGTCCAAATTGTCCCTAGGTGTGAATGAGCGAATGAGTTGTCTGTCCCTGTGTGCCCTACGATTGGCTGGCAACCAGTTCAGGGTGTCCCCTGCCCACTGCCCGGAGATGGTTGGGATGGGCTCCAGCCCCCCCGCGACCCTAATGAGGATAAGCGGTACGGCTGATGAGATGAGATGAGATATTAATTATTTTTGTTTTTATATTCTTTGACTTTGATCATATTGTGAATTATTTTGCATCATCAGGATGGCACTTTTTGATTTAACTGTGACATGTTTGGTGAAAAACAGATTTTTCTTATTTTTCACTGTCTTGGGAAAAATCAATTAAAACATTAAAACATTTGTTCCGACATATTCAAGCAACACTTCCCACAAGTAAAAACGCGCTAAATGTTCCTGCTTGCCTATTCGAGCTTCTAGTCAGGATTCAAGAAGCACTTTCATCCAGGGGAGCAGTTGCCAGCTCACAATCTCAGCCCCGATTTCAAACGGGACTAGAAAAGGTCAAATTCTTCCACGCGATTCTTGCAGAGTAGAATTGTCCACGGTCTGTTGTGGGAGTACTTGAGCTCAGCAACATGTGGAAGCTGGGCTCATCACTAAAGGTCAAAGCCCCAATGAAGCTGTTTGCAAGCCTTCAGCAGGCGCGCGGCACCCTAAATACACAAAGCTTGCCCTCTTGGTGAATACGGCAGTTATACACACATCCTCAATCACTTCTCTCTCAAGGGTGGCGGGGGGGGTTGCTTGTTTGAGGGAAACGATCGCTTTCATGGGCCTGAGAGCAGCTCTGACTGGACCAGACGAGTGAAAGCGGACGCCATGCTACAAAGCCAGAAACAATAAGGAGGTGCCAAAATCTGAGACCTCGGTGCACAAGCAAAACAGCTTGAGTGTTTGCTTAGGAGAAAAGAAAAAGAGCGGCAGTGTGTGCTTCCAAGTTTGTGTGTGTGATTGAGGGGAGTGTAGGTGCTCATCTTTGTCGGGAGTAATCGGAGGAATGTTAGGCTCCGGCTGCTATCGAGTACACTTTGAAAAGATGGGGGACGACTGAGCGAAAACACTCACACACACACACACACACACACACCCACAAACACACACACACACACACACACACACACACACACACACACAGAAACAGATCCTTGTACTTAAAGGAGATATAACCAGCTGGAAAAACTTTGGGGAGATTTTGATTGTTTCAAAATTCTAAATCTCGACTAAAAACCCACTCAACCTGGTGTATTGCTCCGATAACCCATATATGAAATTTCCGTCAGGGACCCAGGGAGTTTATTTTCTCTTCCATTCACCTGATGGTAAAACACTTAGGGTATATCAATTGGAGCTCAAACATTATTGTAAAGAAGTCCATGGAGATGAAGCACATGGAACAAAGAGGGCTTTTTCCTTGAATATTTGAGATATTCGACTACGAGTCTTTGAACTCACCACAAGTTCAGCGTAGAATGACTGTTTTGCCTGGGGGTGGCGAGGTTTTCAGGAACAATGAGTAAGATTTTTTTGAGAAACTGCTGGCAACAAAATGTCTCAATGTATAATACAAGGTGTCCCCACTGTTTCAAAGGTTAGTTTTAACAGTCCGTTAATGATAATTTAGTGTAAAATGTCCTACAATCACAGGGTATGTGTCCTTTAAGTCAGTTTAAGCACATTCATTGACATCATGCCTTTGCCAGTCCTTTTCTGACTGGTAACCAATGATGTCCAGTGAGAGGGGGCAGGTGATTAAAAAATATTGAATGGTTATATTTATTCATTGTTAAAGGTCTTTCTCATTAAACTTCACAATTTTTGGATTTTATTTTTTTAGAATGCCTGAACTTTCACATTATAAATATTATTAATATAATATGTGACATATTACTGTGCTGAGCATCAGCAGACACACACTGAGGCATGCAATGCTCTTGCCTCATGGCAGAGGGCGATAGTGAAACCAAGGATTCTGATTTGGTGCACACCTCCGCCCCGAACAATGGAATTGGTAATCATTTTAGCAAGCTAACAGCAAAGCAAGCTATTTTCTCATTGCATGGACTTTTTTCAGAATGGGTGATCAGCTATCTATTGACGCTTTAATTCAAAACAGGCAGCACATAAACCTCATTTATACGTCAAGGTCAAACAATCAAATATGTTTTTTCTATGCTACGGTTTATTCATTGATTTCTTGCTCTGCCAATCAAATAATAAATTAAATGTAGGTTCAATTACTTGTAACTCTGACGGTGCCTCACCAGACAAGAACCTCCGCACATGTCACTGCTGCTAACCAACACAAATAACCGTTATCCTGATGCAAACCTCAACCAGATTATTTCAAATAAACTCTATAACCACGTCTTGGCAATCAAAATTCGTCGACAATTACAATGTGAGGATCCAGCCAAAATGCTCCTTTTGTCAAAAATGTCATCACTCACACAGGCAACATGCATCTACATTCATTTGATCAAGCTTGCATTAATTTTATGTGAAATGGTATAGAAGCTGGCCTACAGAACCTTCTCGGACATGGTGACAAGGTTTCCCCTTGACAAGCAACTCAAACGCCAGATGGATGAATTGACTCACGAGGTTTCGGGGTTGATGGCTCCCGTCTGCTCACAATTGTACAGGACGAAGCTTCCGGACACCACGGACGTGCCATTGACTTGGATTTCCACTGAGACAGGCACATGATCTGCAAAACCAGAAGGAAGCACATATCAATTTAAAGACAATTCAAAAAGACAAACGTGCTGACGGACGCTCTGACCTGCGCCCGATGGAATGGGCTGGTACATATCCCGAGGGAGGAGTGGACAGGTCTGGATCTGAGCGGGACCACGGCCTAGGTGCAAGGTAGCGGCCGTGCGCAGCCCTGGCCCGTATCGGCACTCTACTCGGAAGCCCACCAGGTCAGGGACCATACCATTGATCAAGATGCCCACATCCTGAAGTGACAAGGCCATTTGGTTGCAGAGCTTTGGAGTGCTTTTGGACTCGCACAAGGATTTGTAGAAAAAAAGCATAAGAGCGTACCCTGATGTCGGCAGCCATGCTAATTTCTGGCGGCGTCAAGGTGACGGAAGGACACTGCCGCGGGCCGTCGCCCAGGGCGATCCACGCCCGTGCCAGAAGTCCCTGGGCGCACTCCTGCTGCATGCTGCATCTGAAATACAGGCAGGGCCAACAAGTCAGTGTCGACAAATTATACGATGAAAACAGGAGCAGATAGAACAACTTTACAGAGGGTTATCAACACCACCCAGAAATACATTGGCTGCTCTCTTCCCAGTTTGGAAAACATGGCTGGTTTGCAATTCGGCCATAAAAAAGGTGTACGAACCCTATCTCTGCCATTAACAATTAACATCATCATCATATTCATCTTCCTCGGTCTCGTTGGAGAACGTGTGAGTGATTCCAACCATTGCTTTTGGTGCTCGAGCTATCCTGCGCTACTCATAGCCGACCTGTCACTTTGTAGCAACAACCTTGACAATGGGTGACTGGTGTCACCATGGCAACCCATCCTTGGGGCACCCGGCGACAACACAGACTGCTTGCCAAAGTCTGCATTCCGAAAGCTGCCTCACTGCGTCACCAAATAACATACATAACGTGTGATCACGTGTGCGTTTATGAGAAGCCGTTAAAGAAGTAAACCTAATATAACACCATACTCTCAAAAATGCACTTCTGTATTCTTACACAGACACAGTCACACCTATGCACAGTCACTACTATACTCTTTTATACATACTAAATACTCTCCTACACACTACCATATTCTCTAACACAGACTAATATACCCTCATACACACACTGCTGTATTCTCTCACACATAGTACGATACCCCCATACACACACGACCATACTCTCTCATCCATACTACTTGACTCTCATCTGGGTTGTAAGGGTTACCTTAAAAATGTATTCCGAAACAGTTACGAGTTACTTGTTGAAAGATGTAATCAGTAACGTCATCTGAATAGCAAAATATTGCAGTAATGTAATTTTCAATTATTTTGGAATCACTCCAATACCAAATACTTTAATAAAAAAACAAATAAACATAATAGAAATAAAATTAAATTTTAATTTGAAGGAGGTAGTTTGAGGTGTCCTTGAACAAAAATAAAATTAAATATATTCTTTATTAACTATGTGGAAGCAATGCCCAACTGAGTTAAGGATTCTTATTTTTTTTTCCTCACCGCGCCTATCTTCTTTTATCGTACTTTATAATCATTGTCCGGCCACGGAGCATATTAGGCTCGGAAAAAGGAGGCGGGGGAAGGGTGGTTGTAGAGTGATTTTAAACTTTTGCTGGTAGTTTAGTTTTATCCTAAGATGAAAATGGTGAAAGTAAGAAAGTGACTATTTCAAATACTGTCCAAATGCCACCCCAAGCCCCCAAAAATATCAAAAAGAAGAGTTTATTCAAGCCACGTACATCCAATTGCCTCACAAGCAGCTTGATGATGAAGGCCAGAAGATGGCGTCAGCAAGTCGAATATTTTGAAGAGACAGACACCACATTTGGAATAAATGAACAATGTAACCTAGAAAAAGAATCGAAGGAACCCAATTTCAGGTAGTTGCTTGTACTCACACAAAAAGTGCTTTAAGTTTAATCACATAGTATAATTTATTAAGCAAAAATGGAACTTTCCTTTTCACTCGGCAGACACAATATGATCTGTTTTAAGTTCACATTAACAGCACATTACGAATCAAATATTGTTTCAAACAAACCAAATGTTCACTTTTTAATCTTCCAATAAACTCCAGGATGTTTTGTGTCCAAGTTCAAGTTGTATTGGTTTGAAGTGGGGATGCCAAACCTCTTGACAAGGTTCAGATTTACTAGGCTAACTAAAACATTCTCACAATATAACAATACACTGATTGTAAAGTGATTTCGAACACCGTTTAACTGCAAAATAAAAATAAAAAAAAGAATCCTATTCATTAATTGTCCCTGAACACATTACTAGTGTGCAACTGCTCTGCTATCACAAAACAGCAAGCTCAGGCCATTTCAACAAAAGGAGTGCTATATTGAAGGAGAACTAAAATACAAACAAAAATAAACACGCCTTTACCTGCAACGCAGTGTATGAATTGGCCGTCTGTACAATCTGCACAACAGATAAGGACGCGCATGCACGTTGTGTGTGCGCCTTATCTCTCTCAAGCGTCAGTGTTGGAAATTATGCTAGACATAATTCGTCTATCGGTGCATTTTGTATATATAAATATATTTTTAGATAAAACTGTCATCGTGCAAAGTAAACTTTACTTTAACTAAATGTACCTGTAATTTGATTCCGTCTTTTTCTCTGCAACTGTTACGGAATACTATTACATTTTTTTGTGTCCTCTTTATGTAATGCCGTTATACATATTACGTTACTCCCAAACCCTGACTCACATTCCTAGCTTCTCTCAAATATAACACTATACTCTCATACTCCACAATATTCTCATATGTTTTAGAAACTATAATCTCATACACACACTAGTATACTCTCTAACTCATATCTCTATTCAATCATACAAACAATACTAGGCTGTCACACACATATAACTATAATCTTACACATTTACCGGTAAACTCTCTCACACATACTACTATACTTGGAGGGACTCCAGTTTGATGTGGAACTATGCAACATATACACAAAGATCGGTGTGCATCGCCTTGGTTACCAAAAGTAATCAAAGTAAAACAACACTGAGAGGTGAGGCGATCATTTCGCTAGGTGTGTAAAAAACTAAAATCATACAAATTTTAATGAGACTACTGTTTGTGAGAAATGATAATAGTGTGTGAGAGAGTATAATAGTGTGAGTTAATGTCTATAGTAGTGTGTGTGGGAGTATAGTAGTATGTGTGTAAAAGTATACTGTTTTACAACAGAGAGTTTAATAGAATGTGTGCAAGAGTGTAGTAGTATGTAAAAAATGGGAGAGTATAGTATAGTAGTGATTATGCATGGGTATGACTGTGTCTGAGAGTTTAGTTGTGCATGAATGAGAATATAATGTGAGAGCAAGTATGATCTACTTCTCAAACGGCCTCTCATTTGTGTTGAACGACAACAATGAAACCAAACAGCCGGCTCGCATTATCTGCATGCCGCGGGACAAGGTGACCTCCCGTGGAGACCCCGTACTAGCTGCATCCCGAGAAAGCACAAAATGAGTCTGAAGAGGACACACGACGATTCATGAATTCGGAGCGAAGCGCCGCTGGGGAGGAAGACGAAGAGGGAGGCAGTCAAGCGAGAGAAAGACGACGTGGCACTCGTTCCACAGAGAGCGCACATGCACTGAGCTTCCCGTGGCGCAGCCCTTTCGAGATGTTGGTGCCCCTTCCACACTTTAGCTCGGTTCACACTGCAGGCAAATGCGACCTAGATCGATTTTTTTAGCCCAATGTGACATATATGTGACTTGTTTGTTTTCATGGCTGTAAAAACTGCCCAATTCTGAAAGTCTTGAATGTGATCTTGGTTGTTTTCATATGTGGTCTTAGATCTGATACGTGATATAAGTTTAATACACCAGTGGTGGGCCATCAGGGCCAGCAAGGCATTCTCTGCTAGCTTAAAAATATATGAAACATGTTTTATTTTGTTCATAAATATTTATTGAATAATTTCAAATTGTCTGTCAGCTTCTAATCCTTGCTTTTCCGCTGGTTGAGCTGCTTTCAAATGTGTGTTCTTATATTAAAGCATTTAACCCAGGGGTCTCCAACCTTTTTCAAGCTGGAAGCTACTTTTTGTTACTAATTAGCGTAAAGGGCACTCAGTTTGATTTGCATTTCTAAAATAGCAAATTATCAGGCTATTACTATGCTTTACTATGTTATTACCAGGTTAATTATTGGAAAAAAAGGTTTAATAGACTCAGTCAACCCCCGAAAAATTAATTTTACTAGAAAAATCACAATGACCAGCACTGGTGGGCAATTTTAATAACAGGATTGCTGGCACCTCAGCTGTCCTGAAGGGGCAAAGTGGTGCGCGCGGGCACAACTTTGGAGTTCCCTAATTCAACCAACCACATTTCAGTCATTACTTATTTCCAGATCTCTACCCAGAGCCTTATAGTGCAGATAAAGCTATTGATTTAGCCAATCAGATTTAGTATTAGTGAGGCAGCGCCAGCTAGCGGGCCTTGGGAAACGTCATTGGTTTCCCAAAAAGTATTGGCTACAGGGTGATAATGGAAATATCACCACAAAAAGATGAAAAAAAATATTAGCATGTCCACGGCTTCTGTCGAACAGACATTTTCAGCCCTAAACCAAAGTAAAACGTATGCCAGAAATACAGGACTTTCAGCATTAGCTTTGAGGATGATAGAAAAGAACTTCTTGATGGAACTGAAACAAACGCGTTGAATTTTTCCTGAGGAAAGAAAAGAGGATGGAATTTGTGCACGAATAAAAAGGATTCTTTGTCAATAAAATATGGCTTCATTCTTAAAGGATATTGCAATTTTCTATGGATACATTATTATTGATTGCTCTTAAATGTGTCGTAGCTGTAGCTGCAATAGTTGTGCCATAGCCATAGAATAGTTATTGAGGGTTGATTGATAGAAATTAGCACCACTAAAGCCTTAGGTGTGAAATGCAAAGCCCGCCACTGACATACACATATACGATATTTATCAACAGTCTTCAAAAATTCTTTTGAACAAAAGTCTTTGAGTTAAACATATCCCTTATTGAAACATGATGCATAATTATGTCAATTATGGTCATATTTGTAATATAGCTAGACAGATGTTATCTTTACATGTGTTTACAAAACAAAATTGACAAGGATCAATATATTTTCCCCAATTGTATTTTTGTCACTCAGTACACATGAATTGATTCAAATTGAATTATTAAAACCAGGATACACTGTTCACTTCCATGTTTACCTCCACAAACAAATTGATAAATGTTAATTGTTTTACCATCACAAGCCTGGCTGAGAAAATTAAATATACGGATCGTCATGGTTGTGCGTACCCAGCCATTTCGGAAGGCTCACAGACAGGCGATTGGAGCAAAACACAATATTGATTTTGTTTTAAGGGAGGAATGTGCCTGCAGTTCAAACCCAGCCTTTGTTTGGCGGTTATCCAAAAAGGTGCGTTCCTACCTGTTCTCCAAAGTGCACCATCCGCAGTGGGCATCGCCGGCTGCCAAACACTCGCCACAGCTGGTCCACTGGTCGCATTGAGCCACTTTAACACGCAGCATCTGTTTGGGCACAAACACAAAAAACGCCATAAAGACAAAAGGACCACCCCACAAGAGAAACAACCATTGTCTCACGTGGTGTGAGGTCATGACATAAAGGTAGGTCCTGTCGTTGGGGTCGAAGGTCATGACGTGGTGGACGGGCTCACTGGCTGGAAGCTTCAGCGTCCGCTGGCTGAGTGTCGTCATGTTCGGTGTGAGCGTCACCTGCACGAAAACAATGTTCAACAATTATAACAGTATATTGACACTGAGAGGGGCTGGGTGATTGTACTGCAACTACCCACTTTCAAGTCAAATCAAACATGTATAGTGTTCTCTACATCAGTAGTTGGTAACCCTTTGTGTACCATGGATTGGTTCGTTGTCTGACAATATTTTTATGACCTGGCTCAAAAGCGGCATTAAACACATAGTACTTTTCCGAAAATAATCCGTCCATCCATTATCTGCAACGCTTGTCCTGACTTGGGTCACAGGGTTGCTGGAGCCCATCCCAGCTATCTCTGGACACCCTAAACTGCTTGCCAGCCAGTCACAGGGCACACAGAGACATACAACCATACAGATACTCATTGATACCTAAGGACCATTTAAACCTGTCAACAAACCGGCCATGCATGATTTCCAGAATGTGGGAAGAAACCTGCGTGCCCGGAAAAAAACCACGCAGGCACGGGAAGAACAAACTTCTAGCACCTGGAATTCCCAGGCGGTCTCCAATCCAAGTATCAACCAGTGTGGACAAAGGATTGGTGTAAAGCTGGAATTTAGTCATTTTCCACGGACTTTCATCATTGTTCAAAAGTTTGGGGTCACCCGGACAATAGTGTGTTTTCCATAAAAACTAACCCTTTTTTTAATAATCGAAATAGTTTGAAATAAATAGAAAGTATTATCCAGACAGTGTGAAGGTTAAAAAATAACGATTTGTATTTGACAAGAAACATGATCCTCTAAACTTTGCTTTTGTCCAAGAATGGCAATTTCTAAGCAACCCAAACTTATGAACGGTAGTGTGATTTTTTTTTTTTTTTGTCACAGGCTGACATGTTCCATCTATTTTGTTTATAGACGATTGTCAGCCATTTTGAAAGTGTACTTGTGAAACCACACAGCCTTGTTTTGTACTTACAATCCCAGAATATTCTCTTTTATTTACATAATTATTTCATTTTTAATAAAAACTTGAATTAAACTGTTCACCACGGCACATGTTTTTACTCTTCTTTTCCCGTGACCTGGATGTTGATTTGAACATGCGAAGGAAGAAGAAGTCTGTCCTTCAAATATATAAATATGAGTCGACTCCTGTTTGATTATACAAAGGAAAATCAGAGTATTCACAGCTTTGTTTTCTAGAACAGACTTTGTTTCGCACAATTGTTGGTTCACATGAAAATGGCTACAAGTTCTGAGCCGGCCTACGGCAGCAAGGGGGGCAGTGGATGTACGGGTTAGCGGTTGGATCTCTTTCGCAAGAGGGTCGCAGGTGGGGTGAGCCTTTTTGGGCTGACTTGATTAGAAAAAGACCCTCTCCATGAGTAGCCTTAACTTAATCTGTGCCCCTGCTGCCCCTGACCGTGTTTTGTTAGTGTCGTAGCCACAATAACATTACGCCCGATAACTGCGCCATTAAGCTCGGCAACAAACCACCCTCCAGGCGTCCTCGGAGTAAATGCATCCCAAACCATCCTCCCCCCGGTCCCCCCACTTTTTCATTTAGTCATCAGGGGTCAGTCAGGGCTCAGCGACTTTTCAAGGGTAACAGCTCATGAAGGTTTAAAAAGGACACATTTTCTCACAGGAGATTTATGGATTGGTACCGATTTATTGTGTTACGGTAGGTAGGCATGTGAAATAACCATCGTGATTTATATCCATCCTGTTGATATGCAAACACCTCACATGTGTAAGTGGGCGAGTTGCCTTGTTGTACCGCCAGCCTTGACTCCCTAACTTTGCTTTCCGAGCTTGCGACATTTTGAAATATCTTCGGGGGGAAGCATGACCTTGGCTGGCGCGGACCTGAATATGCTTCGGAGGAGCTTCAGACGCAAAGCCAAACCTTGGAAAAGAGCGACAAGTGCCCCCCTGACAGGGTGGGGCTTCTCAAAGTAGTTCTCTGGGGAACCTTGAAGGTCCCTAAAACAATTTACCATCATAATGCAGCTAAGCTAATTAACCTTTGACCTCGCTGACCGGCCCTAAGGGCAACAGTGACAATATCATCACGTCAAGACAGAATTTTTTCAGGAGCCGACTAGAAGCGTTCGTCTGATTCCCAAACTTAGTGAGATGCCAAAACTCAACAGGATATCAGTCAAGAATGTTTAGTTTGTTGTGTGGCACAAGTAACAAACCCTGCAAACCAGGGGTGGGCCGTTAGGGCCTTCAAGGCATTCTCTGTTGACCTAAAAAATATCGTAATCATGTGATGTAATTATACTTTGTCCATGAATACATAAAAAAATAATTCCAAATTGTCTTTCAGCTTCCGTTAACCCTTTCCCCTCTGGTTGCACTGCTTCCAGATGTGTGCTTTCATATAAAGGCATTTAACCAATTATATTTCACCGTTCCTATTTACCAAGGTCAGAAATAGGCCTGGAGGCCATCACAAGCAAATCTCAAGGCCCCTTGTAGCATAACATGGGTGTCAATAAGGCTGTTGGTTTAGTTTAAGATTTAAGATTTCAAGTTGGCTTTCCCAAATGGCATAAGATAACGTTAGTTAAGGGTCAGTAATGCAGTCTAAAATATATTATTCTACGAATTTATAATAGCATTCCTTTTTTCACTCAATAGTGAACTGTAACTCATTAAAGCTTTGAACTTTCCTATACTAAGCAACTTTGATGTCAAGCAACTCAGAATCTTTGAAAAACACACAACATAATGTTAATTAAAACTATTGACGTTTCAGTGCAACATCAAATAAACTATGAAATATAAGAATAAAGTTTACACTTGTTATGTAAAACATACTATCCGTGAAAAACACAGGAACCTTTTTATACTCAACAAATTTAAAGTCAACAATGTACTTCAGATTCCCTTTAAAAGAACATGCATATTGACCAATGGCAAGAGAAAAAAAGTATCTCGACTCTTGATTGGAGCGGTGCCAGCTCCTGTTGTTTACTCTCAAAAGGTGGCTCATAGAACTGGTCCTTCGAGAACGACACATCAATGAGGGCCATCACTGAGGCCTAGGTTTGAAATGCACAGTCCTCCACACAAACCAATCCACTCTGGAGTCAAAAGAATTTTCCGACAAAGAAAAGGGCAGGCGGGAAGTTCTGCAAACTGTTTGAGACCTAATTAAAAATGAAAACATACTTAAAAATGGTGTGGTGTGTGTCGTTAAAATGAAAAGAACATACAGTATCTCAAAAGTGGCGTGGATTAGGTAATAATTGCAGCCTCTGTCAAGCCCCTTTTGTGGCGTGTGCAAGTATGTGCATTTCTGAGATGCGCTCCAATGAACCCATTTTTAGGGGGGTTTGGGTTGGCATTTGGGCTGTTCTTGAAACAGGCGTTTTCTTACTTTCACCATTTTAATGCTACACTAACAAAAACTGTGGTGACGAGTATAAAGTCAAACCCCCCTCCTTTCCCTTAAGCCTTTTCTTCAAGCCTAATGTGTTCCGCAGCCGGAATACCTTTGGTAAAAGTACAATAAAAGCAGATAGGCGCATTAGAATGTTTTCTATAAAGGCTATTTCGACTCAATTGGACATTGTTACTTAATAGAGAAAATATTGTACTTTCAACATCTTAGAGGACCTCAAACCATTCACCCCATTTTTAACAAGCACTCTCCCAGCACCCCTCACAACAATAGTTGTCCGGTGATAATGTAATGCTTTATGAGTACTGCTGATTTTAAGCGGAAAGAACAGAATGAAAAGGCCACTACGCATGACACAAATTTGCTCTCTCGGCTCCCAGTGATAGTGGACTGGAATAATGGATCTTGCCTACAACAGTGAAGGCGGGCCACAATGGTTCAAAGGCCCGAAATAAAAAAAAAGGCCTTTGCTGGCGCTTGCTCTCAGGAAAAAGTCAAGCGTTGATAACAAATCCCAAACACAACCGTGCATTTCATTTTAGGCAAGCCAGAACGGCACGCCTCCCGACAATAGTGCCTTCTGCGGATCCCCGTTGTAGCAATTCTGGATTGGGGAAAATGGATCGCAGAATATTTTTCAACCGTGATGCACTAAGGTGTGAAGTGTGAAGTAGCGAGGTATTACAGTCCTTCAAGATGAATCCTGGCTGAATATCAATTTCCACTAGGTTCTTCTCTTTTTCTCGCAGCAAATACACACGAATCATTGAATATGCCTGATTTACAATGAACGCGGCCCCAATGCTCTTCCGATTGGGCGACTCCTTCTCGAGTACAGCAGACATGATAAATTCATCAGTCAGGATTATCTTTGCGAGGTCGGAGACACTCAGCGAGTCCCTAGAATCATCAGAAGGGGCCGAAATGGGGCTGATTCTCCTTGGCTTTCATTTTGATTCCTCATCATCATCATTTTTAGCGAACACACATCATTTTGCCCACAGGCCTTCGGTAGCCCTCAAAAAGCGTGTGAATCGCCTGAGGGCTAGTTCTAAAAATAGCTCAGCAGTCATGGGTCGCTGTCATTTCCTAGCAACGTCACCTTAGGTATAAAACCTCACAGGGATTTGCTGAACAAAGGGACAGCATGTCGACATGGATTTTGTCACGGAGCTTCTCACCTTGTCGTGAGCGGCCTCAAGCCATCAAAATCAGCGTCTGCTAACAAATCAATGCGTTCAAACACAATTTGTTGAGTTCAGCGGCGTGCAGCAAACTGGTTGGTAGCGAGGGTGTCATTTTAGATTTTGCTTTGGAGGACTTTGCTGCCGGGGGATCCTCGAACAGGGACACTCACCTTGCGGAGTCGACCGTTGGACGTTCCCAGGAAGAGCACGGTGTGGTTGAGAACCTCGTCGGCTGCCACGGAGCTCAGGCCAATGGACTGCAAGAGAGGAAGCGCCCGGAGGGGCCTCCGCAGGGCCAGTGGGTGCTGCAGGTGGGCCGCGCCGCAATCCAGCTGCTCCGGCTGCAGCTGCGACACAAACGACAGCAAAGGATGAGTTGGCTGGCTTGATTGACAAGTTATAAACCTTAGAGTGTACAACCACATACACATATCTACCTACCTACCTACCTACCTACCTGCCTGCCTGCCTGCCTACCTACCTACCTACCTACCTACCTACCTACCTACCTATCTATCTATCTATCTATCTATCTATTTATCTATCTATCTATCTATCTATCTATCTATCTATCTATCTATCTATCTATCTATCTATCTATCTATCTATCTATCTATCTATCTATCTATCTATCTATCTATCTATCTATCTATCTATCTATCTATCTATCTATCTATCTATCTATCTATCTATCTATCTATCTATCTATCTATATACCAAAGCCATATCCCCCTAGTGGGAGGTGGCTAGAGTCAAAAACACACTCACATTCATGAAACATCCATTCCCCTTTGCTCTTCCCAACCTGACACTGAGCATTAAGCCCACAGCACAACAAGGGGTGACTTGCTGTGCCATGCAACGCTTCATCAGCAGAGAGGACCGACAGCATACACTGGTTTACTCCCTCCGCATGGTATGCATATATATTAGTCATTTGAACCCGCCCACCACGTTTTTGACCTGTTACATCTGTACCCGTATGCACGCACACACACGCACACACAGATATAAATACATGCATCTATTATAGGAGAAGAATGGTCCACAATGATTGTGATTAGCCAAAACAAGGCCATAAACACGCAAAGCAGTGTGAAATGTCATTCTGGCAAGGGTGTGCCTTTGCTATGCCTGAGGAATTAAGGGCAAAGAAGCCGCCATGTTCTTCACAGTATCCTGACCATGGGTATGCAAAATTCCATCCACGGGATCATATCTGCAATATCGGTGACTCACTACAAGTCACTTAAAGATGTTTTTCGCAATGACCAACGACACGTATCGTTTTGTTTCTGTGCGCGGTCTTTGTGCTGGCCACCATGTGATGGTGCTTTCAAGTCACACTGACAAATAAAAACAAAATCATGTTCCACGCTTAGAAACTCAAGATGCCATCTGAATTGGTGTGCAGGAGACACAATGAAAGTCTTTATTGGACGGCCTTTATTCGCTCCGGGGAACTTGAGCTGCCTGTAAGATGTAGAGAAGGCTAAGAGAGAGAGAAGGCGGGTCTAAATATGTGAGCGCTCATATCTTAGCTGAGGCGCTTAGTCGAGAGGAAGAGACAAGGTGGGTCTGACCGATTAACTGCACAGTGATCAGAATTGGCCCGTGATTAAATAGTTGGACAAACTCACTGATTGTTTTCCCCCAAAACAAATCAAGCAAAAGTAAAGCTTCTGACATAATGTAGCGTCATGTAGCATTAGCTACTAGAAAGTAAGTAGCCTCTATGATTCTCCTCTCCCTAAGCATCCTCTCGGAACTTTATTGACAACCTTGTTGAAGTTCACAATAAGAACCAAACAGAAAACAATTACACAGGTTAAAAAAAAGCAAAATGGCACCGCGTTTCCAGGCTGATAGAAGATTGCATTCGGCTACTTGGGGTGGCCGGTGGTTGGGAGCTGCAGTACCCAATTTGGCCACCAGCAGGCATTAGATACTCCATGAAAACAGACAAGTAGAGTCAAGTCATGTTTATTTGTATAGCCCTTAATCACAGGAAGTCTCAAAGGGCTCCACAGACCACAGATTATTGCAAACCACGGACTATTATGACACCATCCCCTGATCTAAAACCTACATGAGGGCAATGATCCACAAATATTGTCAACATAAAATATGGGTAATTCAAATGTCATAGAATATAAGTGTGTTATTAAGCTTAGATTTAAACATTTCCACTGATCGAATCTCAGGGAGAAGAGTATTCCACAGCACTGGGGCCCGAATGGAGACCGCTCTAGAACACAAAAGCAGAACTTTATCGATTTTGTCGATATTTATTGGGGGTGCCTTGACTTGAAACCTGGCTAAAGAAACTTTTTTAGGCCTAGAGTACAACTTTATACATGTTTACAAAAAATAGCTCAGTCATTTTGGTGCTTGTAAGTCACATACAAACACACACAGACATATCTGGATTCATAATGTACTTTAGATACATTTACATATTTTCAGACAGTACCGTAAAAAAGTATTTGTCCTCTTCTAGATTTCTGTGTTTTTTTGTTTTTTTTTGCATATTTATCACTCGTTTCAGATCATTTAACCAATTTTATTATCACAAGGAGACTACCAAGGAAATACAAAATGCAGTTTTGAAATGCTGATTCAATTTATCAAGGCACAAAAAAGATCAAACCCCATCTGGCCATTTGTAAAAGAGTAATTGCCCCCTGAACCTAATAGCAAGTTTTGCCCCTTCTCGAAGCTGCACCAGAAATCAAACGTTTACAATAATTGGTAATGAGTCTCTCTCAATGCTGTAGAGGAATTTTGGCTACTCTTATTTGCAAAGGTGTTTTAAATCTGCCATCGTGGAGAGTTTTCTAGCATGAACTGACAATTTAAGGTCACACCACAGCATCTAATTTTTTTCACATAGGGCCAAATAGGTTTAGCTTTTTTTCTGCCTTAATAAATGGAATCAACATTTCAAAACTGCATTTTCTATTTACTTGAGTAGTCTTTCTGTGACAATTCGTTTGATCATCTAAAACCTTTGTGGGTGACAGAACAGACAGACAGACGGAGGGACGGATGGACGGACGGACGGACAGACAGACAGACAGACAGACAGACAGACATTTCTAGCACTAAAGCTATAGTTACTGTAGGGGTGGGTGATATTAAAAAGAGATCATGTCACAATTTTTAAGAAATTAAATGAAAATATTTTGTTTTTTTCTGGGTTCTTTATTACCACGTTTTTTGACTAATTTGGCAGTGTTTTTCTTTATGGTAAACTAACCTTCATCAAAATAAGAAGGTATTTTAAGGAAAAATATGCTATCTGAACAAAATTGATTTTAGCAAGTGGAATTTTCTATCAAATTTTCTTGGCGTTTAACAAACCCTCAGTAGCTTTTCTGAAAATAGGGGAAAAGTGGGAACGCTATGGCGTCTGCTGTGTGAACTTAACTGTGTTCAAAATGAAAGACAAACAGTTATGTATGTTTGCATGTGTCCAAGTGTGATGCCCACTTGTCACACAGAACCTCTCCGTCACAGCAATAGTCAGTATAAATTTGAACAAAGTGTAAAGCACATTGTCAACCTTACAAAAAATAAAGAATTAAATGACTGCAGTACGAAAAATGAATCAAGTATGCATTACAAATAATTATATGATTTTTTTTTTTGTTTGTTATTTTGAATCATCGTCCCTAATAGTTCAATACCGTCATAACACCCTCATCCATCTGTGGTTGAAACCTAATGCAATTGACATGCTTACATTCAATTTATATTAATTTGGGGGTGATATTATTATAATCACACACTAATTCCAACAAACACTGTATAAAAACATACCCAAAGGTAAGACAAAACTACTTAAAGGCACAAACCTTCCCCAATCTATGAAATAAAAATCTATATCGTTATTGCAACATCCATTGCAGCCTGGTCATCCTGATAGGGGGATTACCTCATGTGGGGTTCCTTCTCAAGGTTTTGTCATTTTCCTCATGTTGAGGTTTTTGAGTTTTTCCATGCCCTCATGTAGGTTTTAGATCGGGGGATGGTGTAATAGAAGTCTGTGGTTTGCAATAATCTGTGGTGTGAGCAGCCCTTTGAGACTCTTTGTGATTAAGGGTTTTACAAATAAACATGACTTGACTTGCCATACTATCTTTCTTCTATTGTCTTGCTAAGTGTGCACAGGATCACACTGCGCCCACGATCCCAAAAGACATAAGAAAAAAATGTATTATTATTATTATTTCCAGTTGCTTTATTTTTTCTTATTCCATCATTATCCTTTTAAATATATATCTAAAATTAATTTATATCAGAATTTGAATTGCTTTCAGTCATTGATAGCAATGTATTGTATAATATTTAGACCAAGATTAGACGTGGAACTCCAGGATAAACACGTGATAAAGACCTAATCGAGAAAAATACTATAACAAAGACTGTTCGTATAAATAGGCAAAAAAATATTTACAAGGTAATGCTGGGCCACTAGCCCAAGAGCAGCAGAAAAAAAGTAAAATGAAGAGTAGCGCAATGACATGTCGCAGAAACCTATTTCCAAAATAAGTCGAGAAATATAATCTATATACTCATTTTTTATTGCACCGGCATGATAAATATTTTTCACAGTCTTGTGCGCTTGTTAGGGTGGTGATGGCCCTGGGGAAGAAACTGTTTTGAGCCACTTCCTTTTCCCAATATTTAAAAAACTCAAATAGAGAATGACTTTGTGCAATAGTGATGTGCACATGACATGGCACCAACTACAATTGTCAAGTTTCGTAATATCCTAATATCACAAGGTGCTTTTGGACATGCCAAACTACTTTATAGATTGACGACAGTACTTTACAGTTGCTGGGTTTTAGATGTCTTATAAGTACATATTCTTAACACTCATTGTGGGTTTGATTGCTTTTTTTCCTCCAGCCTAATTACATACTTGAAGCGTGCAAGGCACGTGCAGTTGTTGCATGCAAAGCCTCCCCTGCCACACTGGACAGATGGCGGCTGGAGCCAAGACCGTGACTTCCAACACGGGCTGTTTAAAGGTGAACAGGAATCGCCGGGGTTGTTTTATGCTATGAGCCTGCTTTCGATGTTTTTGCGAAACACTGCACTCCAAAAAGATAACATTGCTCCACAAGTAACAAAGGTTTTACTGTTCACACATGAATAAAAACGACCGCCTATTTTTAACTACACCGCATGAAATATGCTGATAAGATCACGCAAGTGAATTGCAAACGTGAAAAACAGAGCGTACATAGGTGAGACCCAGTGAAAAGGAGGTGGAGGAATATATTTTATGGAAGATCTATTTTTGCTAATAATTTGCCAATTTTATCTGTATTTTGTCTGTCAAAACCTGGCATTGGAGATATCGGTCAGACTGAGTAAGGAATGGAACCTCTGCAACTTTCAAAATACTCATATTTGACCTCAAAAGTCAAAAACTATATTTTTTGTTTTTTGTTTTTGTTGTGTAAGCTCCCGAAAGCAAGTCGAGATACATTTGGGAAAGCTATGAGGAGGAAGTATGATGGTCTGGTGAAGCAAGGCGATTGTGAACAGATTGTGAAGAAATTCTAGTCACAGACTATGCCCACCTGCTGGGCAAAAATTTAAGAACCACCAGGACCACTCGTGTTCTTATCGGGAAATGAGTACTGCCTTCAGCTGTGCATCAATTTTACTGAAGCAACCACTCCGCTCACTGTGGAGAGCCGATTTTAAAATACGCCTTTCAAAATGATCTTTAAAAGACTCACCAGTTGGGGTTTTGCAGCCCCAATGAAAGCTTAAAACATTTTAAAACGAAATTATGGGGTATCCAGAGCGCAAAATCTGCCAGGGCAATTTTTCAAATTGTGTTTTTTCACAGCTGACCATCCGCCACAAATATACTTCCAGCCAACCTGTTATTTTTCCCGACTGGTTATAAGTAAGCCTGTTGCACCCTGTACTAGACCCATGGTGAATCCGGACTGACGATTGTTGATTGTAGACCAGGCATGTCAAACACCCGTTTGGCTCGGGGGCCGGATGCAGACTATATGTACTCAGGTGGACGGGAACAGCAAAAAATAGTCAACGCTAAATATTTAGCTTTGTTTTTCAGTACTACACTTTATCCATCCATTATCTGCACTGCTTATCCTCAGTAGGGTTCGCGGGGTGCTAGAGCCTATGCCAACTATCTTCGGGCCGTGGGCAAGGAACACCCTGAACTGGTTGCCAGCCGGTCGCAGGGCACACAGACAAACTACTCACTTGCTCACTCACACCGGGGAGAACATGCAAACTCCGCACAGGAAGGCTGGTTGCTGGATTTGAAACAATGACCTCAGAAACGTGCAACAGACGCGCTAACCACTCAGTTGCTGTGCTGCGACTACGCTTCATCATTCAGCCTAAATTTTTCGACTAGCCTACAAATTATATTTATATAGAATAAGATATAATTTCTCACGAAACATTTATTCACAATCAAAATTAAAACTATGTCTATTTTCATGTTTGCCGCTATCATGTATGTTATGATGCACAGGAATGTGCTAACAACTTGTGAATTTTAACATTTGAGTGAATACAGCTTTACATTTGAACCAACTCACCACAAACAATCGCAAACGTAAACTCTGGTGGAAGCTATGAACAAAAATATAATTGCCTTGATTGTCATACCGCTTTGAAAAAAAATAAAAAGGAGACTGACAAAATTAGTGTTTTACCAGTCAAAGGAGAGTGGCATAGGCTTAAACTACTAAACTGGGCAAACTGAAGCTGAGAAAGTACTGCACAATATTGTATTTAAAATCAGACTGGACGTCAGCTCTTTCACACCTTTACAGACCTCTAGTGTCGGAAAGGAGCGTTTGTATTTATTTAAAAAAAATCAGAACTTTTGATAGAAATGAGTTAGAGAATTGCTTTCATTTTGACATCCTCAGAAATTTGCGGTGGGCTGGAGTAAATCATCCATATGTTTGACATGTCTGCTGAAGACACTGTACAAGTCATTAGGCCAATCCTTAAAGCCCTGGCACAGACTGCTTTTTGATGCCTACTTCTGCCAGCACACCTTATTCAAATGATTAACTTATCAGCAAAAGGTCACATAAGCATGTGAACAACACTCCTGCTTAGTTTCAGGAGTGTTAGGGGAGGCGTGAAACAGAGGTCTCAAAAATGTGGCACAAAGGCGCAACAAAGGGGAACATTGTGAGGAACCTGCCATAATACTAGGTTGTATGTCAGAGTTCAAGATGGATGCTCCCCCCGAGATTATGATGGTCCCAGCTTTTGAACTGGAGCTTAAAGGGCAGTGTTTGCCTTGCAAATAACTTTCAATGGGGATCTCCCGTGTGTTAAGTATGTTTTATCTGCTTGATCATGGTTATAAAAATAACTTGGTTATATTTGTTTTGTCATACATCACATATGATAAATGTTCAGAACAGTTCGTTTTCAGAAAATTGAAGGCAGGAGACATACATTGAAGTCAGAATATAACACTTTTTGACTCCCATTTGGAGTGTGTCCTGAATGATTGAGTATTTATTATTATTATTTTTATTTTTTTTAGATTTACTGTATTCATTTTTTAGAACTTATTTTGTCTGTATTTTTATAAATTATTTTAGAACACTATATTTGTATCTGGGTCTTTCTTGCAGAAAACCTGATGCCCAAGCTCCGACGGCCCCCTGCAAAATCGAGTTTGAGACCTCTGGTTTAAACTAATATGGGGGTCTCTCAAAGTGGACGTCTTGCATCATATAGTGAGAATATCAACTTGTTTCGCTTGGCAGCAATTAAAGCCGAGAGAGGAATAGGTCGGGTTCCACTTACCACCAGGTTCCACTTGCGGACGCAGGCTGCCCCGGAGCCCTGGATGACGCTGTCCAGCACCTGCACGTCCCCGCCGGGCGAGTTGGAGCAGCTTCTGCGAGCCTGGCGGATCTCCTCTTCGATGTCACCGAACGTGAAGGCACAAAGCGCGGACTTGCCGTCGCCCCTGGAGAAAACGCCAAAAAGGAAGGCCCGTTGGAGGTCCTGGTCGCCTGCCGGGTATACGGACAACAGGCGACCGTAGACGTCGCCGTTACGACCGCACTGAAGCGGCAGCTGGACGTAGGACTCTGTGAGCTTGCGGCCATCTGCCCCCCCTGCACCGGCACCGCCGGCCGGGTCCAGGCAGATCCTGGCCAGCACGCTGTTAGGCTGGCTCTCCTTGTGACCCGTCTTGGCGTCGTTGTTGAAGGCCACGTAAGAAAAGCTCCGGTGGTGGAAGGCGCGCACGAAGCTCAGGCGGTTGGCGGCTTTAGCTTCCTGCTTGATCTTAAAGACGTTGTCCTCGGAGGGGTTGATGTCATAAGTGAAGAGTCGGGCCAGATCTCCGACGTCGAAGGCGCGCACGGCGATCTCCGGGGTGTTCTCGAAGCGCAGGTCCTCCTTGCTGTGGTTCTTGGGGAAGAAGCGCGTGCCGGCACCGGTGTAAGTTGCCGCCACGAGCAGTCGGCTGCCGCGGCCACCGGTGCCGCTCAATACCAGGCCCACGGTGGACGCGTCCGGGTGGTTGGCAGCCACGTTGAGCATGCTCGGGAACACCACGCTCTTGTCACCCGCAGGTGGGAAGCGGACGGCGACGCGCGACACGTCGCTCATATTCCGCAGTTCGCAGAAGCCCTGGAAGACGGAACCGCAGGCCAGTACGACGCCCTGCTCGGCGTCCAGCGCCAGTAGTTTGTTGTGGTTGTCAGTGGGCGACTTTGGGTGCGGGCACGGAGCCTGCGGTAGTTGCGGTGCGTGGCACAGCAGGTTGTCCGCCACCGGGCCAGTGCTAGCGTGCGCCTCCGTGCCCAGGCTCGCGTTCAGCTGGTATAAACTGTTGATAGTCGCCACGTACACCCGCCCGGAGGCTGCGTCCACTGCAAAGTTATTGGTGCTGTTTGAAGCCCGAAATTGATGTTGGACGCGCGGCGCACCAACACCCGAGCCGATTGCGTCCCCGAAATGTTGCGCCCCCAAGGTTAGTGCGCCGAGGAGCACCAGAGCCATCACCAGCAGGGGTGGCATTCTTCCCTCTGGCCGCCTTCTGTGTTGTCTGGGCCGTGGGGCGCATCGAGCGAAGGCTGGACTTCTGCACCGACCACCGCGAGAGGAAGAGCCACTTCCTGCCTTGCGCCCCCGCCGGAGTGACACAGGGAGGCGAGGCGCGCTTCCGTTGCTACTGCCGCTGTGCCCCCCTCTCCAAGTGGCCCCCCTGACACCACTGCCCGCCCCAAATCAGAGTAAACGCAAAGTACCTCTTGCGCCAAAAACACGAAACAGAGGTGGTATCCAAAGTTTTGAAATCAAACACTGGAAAGCAGTGGAATTTGGTGTGAAGTCAGGGGGCGGCTGCCTAGTTTAGTGCGCAAGAAGAGAAACACTCCAACATGGACTTTTCTTTGGCAGCCGCAGGAAACTGTTCGGAAGAACAACGACTTTTGGTATAATATTTACTGAGCAAATGAGATCATTTCTTGCGCGCACGTGACGTGTCCATCTAATATTTCAATCTGCAGTTTTCTTGCATGCACAGCCCCTTGCGACTTCAGCAAGCCGCCACGTGATATGACGTCACTGTCATCCACAAGTCGAACATTGCAACGCAGTTCAAGCATCACATGGTTCTCTTCTAGACGGGTTCTGAGCCTGAACGCCCTCAAAAGTGCAAGCAAATTAGCAAAACTCCCACTTGTTGACTCTTGCTATTTTTCCCTTGCTAGGGCTGCCCTAATAAATATCCACGTGACACATGAGCACTACCACGCAACATTTTGCGTTTTGTTCAGTTGATATAACAATGATCATAATCATGAATTAGCTTTGATGGCGTTCTCCTAGACCCGAGGCTATTTGCAATAAGTGATTTGTCGTTCGCGAACAACTTGGCTCCATTAGACGGCTCCCCTTCAATTAGGAGCCGGATCCCTCCGAAAAGCTCTCACTCCCTTTTTCTTTCTCCATTGCTCCTATTTCTCTCTCTCTTTCTCTCTCTCTCTCTCTCTCTCTCTCTCTCTCTCTCTCTCTCTCTCTCTCTCTCTCTCTCTCTCTCTCTCTCTCTCTCTCTCTCTCTCTCTCTCTCTTCTCTCTTTCTCTCTCTCTTTCTCTCTCTCTCTCTCTCTTTTTCTTTTTCTTTTTCTTTCTCTTTTTCTTTTTCTTTTTCTTTCTCTTTCTCTTTCTCTTTCTCTTTCTCTTTCTCTTTCTCTCTCTCTCTCTCTCTCTCTCTCTCTCCCTCATTCTCTGCCTGTCTCTCTCTCTCTCTCCCTCTCTCTCTCATTCTCTCTCTCTCTCTCATTGTCTATCTCTCTCTGTCTCTCTCTCTTTCTTCCTCTCTCTCTCTCTCTCTTTCTTCCTCTCTCCCTCTCTCTCTCTCTCTCTCACTCTCTCTCTCTCTCTGTCTCTCTCTGTCTCGCTCTCTCTGTCTCTCTCTCTCTTTCGGTCTCTTTCCTCTCTCCTTTTCACTGTCTTTCTCAATACATCTCTCTCTTTCTATCTCCATCTCCCTTTCTCCCGGTTTCTCTCTCGAAGGAGCTCGTGACTGGTCAGTATGAGTGACGTAATCACGGTGTTGTTTGCTTAGTTTAAACAATTAGAGAGTTTAAATGAGGTAAACGTTTACTGTACCTTAGCAAAAAGGGCTATTTTAAGATAAGAGCATCATACAGTTTCAAAATAAACTATTTTGTGCATTATGTTTCATTATTTTTGGTAGTACCTAATCTGAACATAATATACATTTTGCGATACATCCAGATTTGTGTGTTTTTGTATGTGATTTATGGGCTTTGAAACGGTAGAAACGCCTTTTATGAAAATGCATAAAATTGTACTTTATGCCTCAGCGAGTGTCTTTAGCTAGGTTTTTTGTCACGGCATCTTCCTGCTTTCCTGTACAAGTGGCTCTGGAAATGTATGAGGCTCCCTGGCCTCAACAAACCACGGCCCCAACAAACTCGCCCAAGTATAGAATGCCCAGAAATGCCAAGCCCGGTGCGGCCGGGCGTTTGTGCTTGGATCATTAAACCCAAAAACAAAATCTGGAGAACCGTTTGGGAGCCGAAAGAGCCGAAAGAGCCGGCGCTTTCAATGAGCAGAGCTAGAAGAGCCGGTTCTTTAAAAAGAGCCCCAATTACCGACACGTTTTGCAATGCACGACTGGGCGTACGCAGACGGCTTTGCCTGGGTGAGGTCGTGACAGGGGGGGCAAACTTTTAAGAGACAACAAAGGTCAATTGGACAGACCTGCAAGACAAATCCTCACTTCCTGCACCAACCTGTATCCTGCATGATAACAAAAGACAAATGACCTTCACCCCTCACTGAGCAACCTCCTCTTCCGTCAAGTCGAATTATTTCACGGCCGCGACGAAAGGCTTAACAGCGGCATCTGGTGGTCTCGGAATAGCAAAGCTTTTCCAAGCCTCCACAACTACAGACTCCAAATTGCAAAACTGGATTGGATTATAGCTTTGTTTGAACAACAAAACGACAAGAAAACAACGCCTTGGTTTCAAAAGAATGTGTTTTATTGATTCCACATTTGGAAAAGCAGATCAGAAGGCACTAGGCCGGTTGATAGCGTCAAGGTCAAGCTGAGGTCAAACTATTGCTTTTTGTTGTTGATGGAATGGCGATTCGTCTCGTCGTCCGTGTAATGTGGGATTACACAGAAAACGCTGTAAAGCATTTACGTATTACAAGTCTTACTTACAGAGGTGGCCAACATACATACATCTGTACATACATACGCATGTACAGATGTATGTATGTACGTACGTACAACTGTACATACATCTGCACGTACGTACGCATACATACATACCTACATACATACCTACATACCTACATTCATTCATTCATTCACTGAGAACTTTATTAGGTACACCCGTCCGACTACTCCTTAACACTTAGTTTCTAAAGAGCCAAATAAATGGCGGCAACTCAGTGCATTTAGGCATGTAGACATGGTCAAGACAATCTCCTGCAGTTCAAACCGAGCATCACTATGGGGAAGAAAGTTATTTTAAGTAACATGGAACACGGCATATTCATTGGTGCCAGAAGGGCTGGTCTGAGTGTCTCAATAACTGCGGATCTACTGGGATTTTCATGCACAATCATCTCCAGGGCTTACAGAGAATGGTATGGAAACGAACAAATATCCAGTGAGAGGCAGTTCTGTGGGTGGAAATGACTTGTTGAAACTAAAGGTCAGAGGAGGATGGCCAGACTGGTTCGGGTTTATAGAAAGGCAACAGCGATTCAAATAACCACCCTTTAGGACCACGGCAGGCAGAAGAGCATCTCTGTATGTACAGTTTGTCAAAGTTCAAGTTCATTGATATTGGACAATAGAAGATTGGAAAAAACGTTGCCTGGTCTGATGAGTCTCAATTTCTGCTGTGACATTTTGATGGTAGGGTCAGAATTTGGCGTCAAAACATGAACACATGGATCTACCCTGACATGTATCAATGGTTCAGGCTGCTGCTGGTTGTTGTTGTTGTTGAGTCACTCAAGGCGCCTAAGGTAATCCTTAGTAGCGCTAGACTCGCTCGTGGGAGGCTCCGTAGTTCTTCGAAGGAGAGGGGGCTGCGACTGTCCTGTGCCGCCAGGCCTGACGGGGTGTGACCCAAGCAAACCAAGCATACGAAGCCTCTGAAGTCCTTAGTACGTTCGGACAGGCCGGTGCATGATTTATGGAAGCCGCGTGGGCAGGTAGAACAGGTGATTGGGGTGTGGTCGCAGCGAATGGTTCGAAAGCACCACTGGCACTTGGACTGGGGGCCAGGGTTGCTCTCGAAGTCGCCCGCCCTAAGAAGAACAGAGAGGAGAGTAGAAGAGAGAGAAAGAGAGGGACAGATAGAAAGAGAGAAAGACAGACAGAGTAAAATGCAAAAAGGGGGAAAAGAGAGAGAGGTGGGGAGAGAGTAGGAAAGAGGGGGACAGAGAAAATGAGACAAGAGTGTAAAGGGGGAAGAGAGAAAAGGAGAAAGGACCAAGAAAGAAAGAGAGAGCGAGTCTAAGTGGATTGAGTTGGATTGGCAAGGCTCCCCGGGAGAGAGCCCTTCGCAGGACACCACGGGAAGGTTCCTAGTCTTTGTCCTGCGGCTGCTGCTGGTGGTGTAATGGTGTGGGGAATAGATTCTTGGCACTCTTTGGGCCCCTTGGCACCAATTGAGCATTGTTGCAACGCTACAGCTTACCTGAATATAGTTGCTGACCATGTTCATCCCTTTGTGACCACAATGAACACAACTTCTGATGGTTACTTTCAGCAGGATAATGCACCATGTCATAAAGCTGGAATCGTCTAAGACTGATTTCTTGAACATGACAAGGGGTGGTTTACTGTACTCAAATGGCTTCCACAGTTACCAGATCTCAATCCAATAGATCATATTTGGGATGTGGTGGGACAGGAGCTTGCATCATGGCAGTGCAGGCGACAAATCTGCACAAACTGTGTGATGCCATCATGTCAATATGGACCAAACTCTTCAGGGAATGCTCCCTGCACATTTTTTTTAATATATGCCACAAAAATTGTGGCAGTTTTGAAAGCAAAAGGGGGTCCCAACGAGCGTGGTGCACCTAATGAAGTGGCCTGTGTGTGTATGTGTACTCATATATACTGGACTGTCTCAGAAAATTAGAATATTGTGATAAAGTTCTTTATTTTCTGTAATGCAATTAAAAAAACAAAAATGTCATACATTCTGGATTCATTACACATCAACTGAACTATTTCAAGCCTTTTATTATTTGAATATTGCTGATTTTGGCTTACAGCTGAAAAAAACTCAAAAATCCTATCTCAAAATATTAGAATACTTCCTCAGACCAAGTAAAAAAATAATTTTATAACAGCAAAACTAAATCAAACATTTGAAAATGTCCGTTGATGCACTCAGTACTTGGTTGGGAATCCTTTTGCACGGATTACTGCATCAATCCGACGTGGCATGGAGGCAATCAGCCTGTGGCATTGCTGAGGTGTTATTGATGCCCAGGATGCTTCGATAGCGGCCTTCAGCTCATTTGCATTTGTAGGTCTGGTGTCTTTCATCTTCTTCTTAACTATACCCCACAAATTCTCGATGGGGTTCAGGTCAGGGGAATTAGCAGGCCAATCAAGGACAGTGATGCCATGGTCAGTGCACCAGTTACTGGTGGTTTTGGGACTGTGGGCAGGTGCCAGATCATGCTGGAAAATGAAATCCTCATCTCCATAGAGCTTTTCAGCAGATGGAAGCATGTAGTGCTCTAAAATCTCTTGGTACACAGTTGCATTTACTCTGGACTTGATGAAACACAGTGGACCAACACCAGCAGCTGACATGGCTCCCCAAACCATTGCTGACTGTGGGAACTTCACACTGGATTTCAAGCAACTTGGATTTTGCTCCTCTCCAGCCTTTCTCCAGACTCTGGCGCCTTGACTGGGATGGTGCAACAATAGTCTGTAATAATAGTCCGTGCAATAACCCGTGCAGCCCTCTGAGACTCTTTGTGATTAAGGGCTGTACAAATAAAAATGACTTCATTTTTTATTGCCCTTAATCACAAAAACGTCTCGCAGACCCCTAATACAACTTCATTAATCTGAAACCAACATGAGGGAAAGAAAAAACTGTGGTGCAATAAATGTCTAGAGGTTCTAAAACACAACTACCTGCCTGTCTCTATTCAATTGAATCTAATACTGCTTAGAAAATGTCAAATTCTTTGACATACAACAACTTCACTCTAAAGTAACGGGACTAGTTTCTTTCCCTGGTAACTAGTTACTTTTATTATGGACTAATTCAGTTCCTAACTCGGTTATTTTTTTTGAAACAGTTGTAAGTCCATATAGCTAATTACTTTTATAGAGTTCCCAATTTTATATAAAGCCAACTTCTTGCATAATATATCTTCCTTTTGACTGTTTTGTTTAATAGTATTATTTTATATTATCTTTTCAAGTTTCAGCCACTGAGCCTATTTTAATTGCCACATGTTTCAAATTTTGGATAATTTTTTTAGGACATGAGCCTATTTCATGATTTGAATCCTTCCATTATATATTTTTTTTCATGAAGCATTTATTTGTGCTGTGCTCAAGGCCAAAATTCATATAGCTGGCTACATTTTGCTTTGCTTACTATTCATTTATCATGTATTTTATTAATTTAGATATTCATCAAAGTTTACTGCAATTTAAAAAAAAAAAACTTTTGAGCTAGCCTTGTTGCAATTCAAGTATTCCATTGCGTAGGATCAAATTGATTGCTTAATGGTGGTGTTGGCATTTCATAACTTATGGCTTCAATCCTGACTTCAAGCCAGGAGATGGCGGCAGAGTAACACAAATTGTTTGTGCATTTCTTACACACGCTAGAATAAACTCTTCTTTTATCATCTTTTTGGGGGTTTGTTCTGACCCGAACAGGCCTGATAAAGGTAAGATAAAAGCAGATAGGTGTAATGGAAAACAAAGCATAAGGGCTCTTTGAACTCAGGCATTAAAACACTCAAGAGAGAAAACATTTAACTTTCAATTTTTTATATGAAATTAAATTATCTGCATTTTTATAGCGCTTTTCAAGTCAAGACTTCCCAAAGCGCTTTACAGTGTGCTTCACATTTCCAAATAGCGGTCGTGCAGCCATGTAAGGCGCTAACCTGCTTATTGGGGGCATTAGGGGTTCAGTGTCTTACCCAAGGACACTTCGACATGTGACACGGAGGAGCCAGGATTCGAGCTGCGATCTCTTGATCCCAAGACAAGCGCTCTACCTGCTGAGCCACTGCCGCCTCAGAGTACACAACCCACCTTTAAAAAACACGTACCTAATATACTGTTTTGCTTTACTTCAGAGATTTTTAAACCAATTTGATAAAAGTGATCTATCCATCCATCCATTATCTGCACCGTTTATCCTCAGTAGGTTCGTGGGAGTGCTGGAGCCCATCTCAGCTGTCTTCGGGCAGTGGGCAGGGGACACCCTGAACTGGTTGCCAGTCAGTGGCAGGACACACAGTGACAGACGATTCGCTCGCTCATTCACACCTAGGGATAATTAACCTGCCATGCATGTTTTTGGAATGTGGGAGGAAACCGGAGTGCCCGGAGGAAACCTGCGCAAGCACGGGGAGAACATGCAAACTCCACACAGGAAGGTTCGATCTCATGACCTCAGAACTGTGCTGCACTGCGCAGCCGTGCTGCCCTAAAATTGATCTATTTCTAAACAATTGGGAAATTAAACATAAAATGTGTAGATAAATCTCTGTGTGCACATTTATTCAGAAATGCACATTGAAAAAAAAAATAGAAAGGTCTGGATCAGGGGTCACCAAGCACTTTGAAACTGAGAGCTTTTTTTTTTTTTTTTTTTTTTTACTGATTGACAGGACCAGTTTGAAATAACAAATTGGCATGTTATAACTATATGGTTACTATGTTACTACCAAGTTTTAACAAATAGAAGTTTAGTTAAGATAGGCTCAGTCAACCAGTAAAACGTAATGCGGGTTAGGAATCAAATTTCCTGGACAATCAAATTGACCATCACTGGTGAGCTAGTTTCAGAACTTGACTGAGGGCTACTCGGGTGTTCTTAGGGGGAGATCTGGTCCCCTTTGGGCCCTATGTTGGTGACCCCAGCCATACACCAAAATCTTCAGGTCAAAAAAGACACACTTTTATTTTGGAAGTCTTTTTCCAAATAAATTGCCGAGGAATCAGATTCAAGACAATCAGCGGACAAAAAAATAAAATCAGTCGATCTTTTTTCTCCTGGCCCCGCCCTCTACCAAATTTTGTAACCCAATGCGGCCCGTGGCTGAAAAAGTTTGCCCACACCAGCTTTAACACTTCAAATACGCCGCAAGGAACATCAAACTATATGCGGCTCTTCCCGGCAGGCTGTAGAGTCAGAGCGCCTTTGGCAGGAGAAAGCACAAAGTGAACATTATGGACAAATAAGGCCACTACTCAAAAACAACAAAGACTGCTCAGATGCAAGCCAAATAAACAGCAATCTGGTATTAAACAAGATGGAACTTGATAAACAGCACTGCGCACACCTCGGCCTCGCACAAGGGAAACAGTTTGGAGGTTTGTGCACATTTTGCAGTGGATCCCGTATGTCTTTTTTAACAGGTGTAAACTTTATATGAAGAGAGTGTTGGGAGTAACACGTCACAAAGGAAAGCGTTCCTGGAAGGCAAATACTTTCTTGGTAACGAGTATTGTAACAATCAATAAGATTTTTAACTCAACTGTCGTTGCAACATGGCGTGTTACTTAATAAGTACAATCTGTTCTGATCTCTGATGATTTCTATTTCGTTCAGCAAGTAACTTGTCACTCTCATTCAGCCAGTACCACAACGCGTGTCTTTATATGTCCCTACAAATGACAACTGAACCCAGTTATGGTGGCACCGTCGCAAGCACAGAGTACACAGATTATTGCAATACACCATGGCTGTAGAAAAAAAGAAAACGTATTGGAAATTACCCAGAAATGGAGAAAGAAATTCTTCCCGTGGTTTGATGACAAAAGACAAAAGGGATATGGAGTGTCTCGGCTGCGCTAATTTGCAAGCTCCCAAAATTGTTCAAACCAAGAAAAAAGCTTTCACTGCTTCCCCATGTTTGTATAGATATTTTCTTCTATTTATTCTATAACGTGGCACCGAAAGGGGTCGACTTCGAGTATGTACAGTAGTTTGTTACTAGATAGTTCCTTTCAGAGTAACGCGCTACCTTTGGGTGTCAGTAATCTGGGGGGGTTACGCAATTACGTTTTTACCCTCTCTGACCAACCAATGAAAATGGGACTTTTGTCATCTTTGTTTTTTACAGGGAAAAGCTCTGTTGAAGAGTTAACTGACGGTATTCATCCATCTGTCGCGACTCCCCACACTGTTTCACTACGCCTTCTCGCCATGTGGGACCGTCTACGCACTCATGATGTGTAGATGACACTCCGGCCATCTAACAGTCATTTATCATACTGAAACCATTCCCAGAGGCTTGGTCCTCACCAATGAGCAGCACCAAACCCTTTTTGACAGTTTTTTAAAATGAACATATTTTTATGTTTTGGCACTGAGGGACAATGCTTTGCAAACGTATTTGTAGTTATGGCATTGGATGAGTTGAAAGAAATAACTAGTAGCTGTAACTAATTACTTTTTGATCACGGCGATCTTGGCACGAGCCTGGTAGCAAATTGGTTTCCCAAGCTGCTAGCCCTGATGACGAAGGAAAGAGTCCACAAGCGCATAATTATTTCCAATCATTCCCTGAGAATGAATGAAAAACACTATGTGGAAGCCAAATAACGAGCCCCATCAAAAATCAAACAAAACCAGTGTTAAAAACATGGTTGGTGACTCTCCCGCCCAAATGTGCGCACGGCAATCGGCTTCCGTTGAGGTGCTCAACCGGGAGCCTGCAAGGCGCGTGGCGCGTGACCTGAGAGCGCGTCCCAGTTTGCCCACAAGAAGCCGCCGAGTACCGCCAGCAGCAACGTGGAGAGAGCACGGGAGCGAGTTTTGACCATGGGCACAACGCAGTTCGCCACGGTGGAAACGAAGACCAGCAGGACGGCCATCAGGGCCAGCAGCACATTGATGAGTTTGCCCAGAAGCGTCCTGGCCGTGGCGTTTTCCAGTCCCTCCAACTGAACCGCCTGTTGCTGCTGCTGTTGAAGCTCCATCTTGGAAATGCGCGTCTGACACGCCTCCAGTGCCTCCTGCGCAAAAACAAGGGACAAACGCTAAATCCTTGATAAAGTCTAAGTGTGGAAAGCAGGGGGTGTCCAACATACACCCCGTGGGCTGGATCAGGCCCGCCAAAGGTATTAGTCCAAGCCTGTGAGAAATGTAAGAAACAAAATGGGCGACAACACAAGCTGCAGTTTAAATATGTTCGCTGCATATTGACACCCATAGCAAACCACCCACTGTAGCTGTATTTCAGGGGTTTCAGACATCATTTAGCCTGGGGGCCACATTGTAGAAAATAGATTCTCACGGGGGGCTGAATAGTACATTAATGGCATAAAAAGTGTGCCTTAGATTTTCTGAGACTTGCAATGAAAATATGGTTCAGGGATTTTAGCATAAAACAATTAATGAGGTTTTTTTTCCCCTTCATTAATGTTTTCCTTCACTGAGATTTAATTTCTTGTAGTGTTTATCAATTGTGCAGTCCTAAAAATAAAGAAGCTAAACACAGTAGAAATAATTTTTATTACAGTTTATTTAACCTGGGGAAACTCATGAAGACTGGAAAGTGACAGAAATAATATAAAGACATTAATTTAAATAAGTGATTTCATGATTTAAAAATCTTACTTTTTTTTTGAAAAAAATCTGAAAATATTTACCTGCATATGGAAATGTCACTGTATCTATTATAGAAAGAGAAAGAAGCTAAAGAAGTGTTCTTTAAACAACTGCAAAGACACAAGGCTGCCTTTTAAATTTTTTTTTGGTATTACCTTAGAGAGCAGGTCTGAGACTTTTCTTTCAAGTCAGATGACATAAGAACGGCTTTTCTCAATATTCTCTGGTTTATTAATGGTAGTCAGAAAATACAGCTACAGTGGGTGCCTTGCAAGTGACGCTTGGCTTTGGCGACATCTAGTGGAGATATAAAACTGCAGGTTGTAGTTTAGCTAATGTTCCTTTTGTGATTCTCTCAGCATTGTCTTGCGGGCCACAATGGCTCCACGGGCCATGAGTTATGACAAATAGTGACAGTGACAGGTTTTTTTAAACAAAAATCTCATTTAGTGGACTCAATCTAGTGAGATATTGTGTGTTAATTATGTTAAGCAAAAAAGTAAATGTTTCAGAAATGTGTCAGTTTAAAGTTGCATGGATCAACATACGGCCTGCTGTATGTCACTGTATTGTGTGGCGCAACAGAAAACGAGTGCTACAAAGCACAAGGAAGAATACAAACTAATGAGATTCACAGGGCCCAAATCGTACCATTTTTCTTCTCATGTTTTTCCCAGCCACGGAGTACCCTTAGCAGCAAGATGTTGAAAAATTAGTCAGCTCCCTCTAGGTGAGCCTCACTACATGAAAATAAATACAACGTATCTTGATTCATTATATAGATAGAGATATGAATAGATAGAAAGATAGAGAGACATATAGATAGATGGATAGAGATATAAATAGAGAGATATATAGATAGGGATATAGAGATATATAGAGAGATAAAGAGATATAGAGGTATAGAGATATAGAGAGATAGATAGGTACTTTAGTCATCCCCGTAGGGAAATTCACACTTCAAGCAGTATCCTTGTGTTGAAAATAAAACAATAATAAAGTAAAAGGAATACAATACGTAAATACCCAATGTAACATGTTGATATAGAGTAGTTAAATAGTGCTACATAAAATACACTGTAATAAAAATAGGGTAATATGCAATGTGGGGGTGTGGTTCAATATGGGCTTTTACTCCCCCGGGTGGAGTTAAAGAGCCTCAAGGCATGAGAAAGAAATTATCTCCTCAGTCTGTCCGTGGAACAAGACTGTGACAGCAGTCTGTCGCTGAAGCTGATCTTCCGTTTCGAGATGATGCTGTGTAGTGGATGTGATGAAATGTCCATGATTGACCGCAGGTTTTTCAGTGCCCGTCTCTCAGATACTGTTTTCACTACTCGAAGAGGCTAAACAATACACAATACCCCTAAGATTTTGTGAGGTATTTAGAGACCCACAAAAGTGCAACAAGTCATTCTGTTACGCAGCTAATTAATTCAAATGTATTTTTATAGCATTTTCTTTGCAATAAAATGTGCTTCAAAAACTTTAAATGGACAATAAAAAAACACACTTTTCTCCCGACCCAGTTCGCGGTATTTAAAGGATGAGCCACTTGACAAATTCTGTACAAACCTGAAAATGAACACGCGATTCAGGTGTGTTTAAGGGGGGGTATCACGCAGGTCTGCAGCCCCGAGACCGTGTATGAGACGATTCTAACGGCGAGCGCCGCCGCTTATTTAGAATTTTGCTGACTTTAAACAGTCAGTGGACAGCTTGAGAGTGAGGCTGGCACTAGTGAATTGAACACACCACCTCACTAGTCACACCTGAAAACTAAGTTTGCCATTGTTGTCTACTCAGTTATGTTGCAAGATATGAGATGCTACGAGGAACCCCAAATTTGGTCCATACCTAACAATGAACACAGACAACTGTTCCTTGTGTCCCAGTGTCCTTTATTGGCTGATGTCCCAGAAGAAGAGTTGGGACATTGAGACTAGAGGGGGATTGACACAAGCAAACTTGTTCTTCGTGTCCCCAACAGACAAGACCCACCTGAATGTCGCGGGCCCTCTCGTAGGACTGGTACGCCATCTTCTCCTCCATGCTGGCCAGCTCCTGTTTTAGGTTCAGGATCTCGTTTTGGTGCAGTTCTGTCAGGTCGTTCAGCTGCTCCTCCAAACGTTCGCACCTGAACACCAGCACATGCGCCAGTCAGTGGTGGCAAGCTACAAAGAGGGGTTTCGAGCCTTATAATTCAGTGTGCCTTATAATGCAGTAAATTCAGTTTTTTTGTTTAGGCTAAGAACTGACTTGGGGTGGACAGCAAAGTGCTCCCTTACCTGAAGCGTTCCTCCTGCAGCGCCTGCATGACCAGCGTGTAGTCTCGCTGATAGTGACTTTTCAAGCCGTCTAGACTCTCCTCCAGCCTGACCTGGCCCTCTCTCAGCTCCTGGAGCTCCTGCAAAAGCAGGTCCAGGCCAGAGGCATGAGCCCTATCCAGCGTGTTTCCTTTGGAGCCAGGTGGTCCACCAGGCGCTCCTGTTGTGCTATTTGCCCCTGCAGAGCCGGATGTGGCACTGGAGCAGTCCTCCTCACTTCCGTACTTTGGACTGAACTGGAGATGATGGCCCAGGGAACGGGCTGCCACCACAGCTGCTGCCGAGCCTTCTTCCCCCTGTGGCTCATCTGGCGAGTCTTTGAGAGACGAGATGTTGTCGGCGCTGCCAAACTTATTCCTGATTAGCGAGGCGATTTCCCGAGGCTTGGAGACAACAGCGCCAGCGGCAGAGTGGGTGGCTTGGGAGAAACTGCATAGGCCCCCTTTGACACTGTCTACCACGCCCTCACTGAAACCAGTCACCTTGGCACCCACATCCTTTAGGCCTTGCTGCACGTCCCGCAGGACATCTTTGGGCTGCCGCGGGATTCCGTTGTGCTCAGCCTCACGCAGTTTGCGGTGGTAGTGATCCAGTTTCCTTTGGAGCTGCTGGATACTCTGCGCCGACTTCTGATTCTTCTTCTCAAAAACCTGTCAGCCAAAACCACACTTTCAGATACAGGATTCCCAAATGTAGCATTGTACATATGTGACAGGGGACTTTGCAAACCTGAGCCCTGCTCAAATAATATAAGTCCTAGTTCCTCAAGCAGAGGGAAGATGTGAGTAGGTGAGCAAAAGCAGCCGCTCATCCTTCTCCAGTGTTATCGGCAAATAGCAACCGACAAAACATTGCGAGAAACTAATGTGATGAATTTCCAATCTTTTTCTTGATACCAAAAACATTCAATGAAAATGCTTTACTGAATTCAATTTCCAGCGTCTGAGCGTTTGCGTGTACTTGGGGCACATTTGAGGCTTACATCAATTTCTGTTTAAAGCTCTGGACACTTTAGACAGGGGTGCTCATTGAGCTCTGCACATCTTATTCTGTGCCTACTTTGGTTTGCTGATGTTGGCCAAGGTTATGGATGTCGGACCTGCTTGATGCGTGCACTCTGGTGTTTGTCAGCATTTGTGGCCAGCTCGAGGTACTCGGCGACGTTGTCATCTCGCGCTGTCTGCTCGATCTTGATTTGTTCGGTGAGTTTGAGGATCTTCTGCTGGAGCTGGCTGATGGCCTGCTTGGTGCGCTGAGGATCTAGAGCCACATCGTCGACCGTCGGCGAGTCTACCAGGATGGTGGTTTGGCCCAAACCGCTGACCTCCGACCGCTCGATCTGTGATCCATCACATGAAAAATGAGCATGTTAGTTGCTTGGAGCATAGCTTTACATCGAGAGTAACAAAAGGCCAGATGGGCGGCTTGAGGTTTGTCAAAAAGTTGCTGACATTTCCAAGGTTCTGCTTTTCTGCAAAGAGGGAAGTGGAGAAGGCCACTCCCGGTCAACCCTTGGTGCTCGTCAATCTTTTATTTTGGCTTATATTTTAACCTCACGTAAAATAAAATTATTTGCAAATCTTTGGGATGCAAAACACAACCTAGAAGGTTATCATGTTTTTCTGACCATGCACTCACATTAATCACAAGCAATGCAGTAAGCCATATGAAAAATATACAATAAGGAATATTGTCGTCAAGCTAGCTATGTCTACATGTCTGATTATACATTGATATTCTTGCCCTTTATTCTTAATGAATAATTCAATGTATTAGAATTATATAAATTCATTTGGTCATTAATTCTATTCTCCCTGGTCATGATACACATGCTGATAAGCGGCATGGAAAATGGAAAGACAAGTGGATAATGCAGCATTGATATACTCATTTTCCTTTAATAAAGTGGTTCAGGGAAAAAAAACATTACCCAGTATACCCATCATGTTGTGTGTATTTTTGTGTTGTTTTATGCTGATTGTGAGCAAACTGATTGAGAAAAGGATCAGAATAATACTGTAGCAATTCAATTACTTTTTGAAATGACAAGGAAAAAAAAACTCAGTTTTTTCCTGCAAAGAATTGACTTTTGGCAAAGTTGAAGGCAAACAAGAGTCTTTGAGAGGAGTGGGTGCTATTCTTGTTCGCCAACACAAGGGCTGTGGTGGGGAAAGCCCAGCAGCGACTCCACTTGCTGAGGTAAACCTAGGACAGAAGCTGCTGGTGTTCTTCTAAAAAGCCACAGAGGAGAGGATTCTGGAATACCGCATCACAAAAACATCCCGAGTAATCAATATAGCCCAGAAGATTATTGGCTGCTCTCTACCCAGTCTGCTGGATATTGCAGTCTTTCCAAACGACAGCAAACCCATCAACATTACAAAGGACTCGTTCCACCCCATCCACCACCTCTTTTGCCCGTTAGGTGCTACAGGTCCCTTAAGGCAAAGGAAAAACAGGCTCGGACACAGTTTGTTTCCCACCACCCATAACAAGCGCGCAGAACTGAAAATATACATCTTGTGACTAATTTGAGAAGGTTTTGTTGCTGCGGTTTTGTTGCTGCGGTGTTGTTGCTGCTTAAAGTTATTGCACAACTCTCCAATACACGTTTGTTACGAATATTATTGTCTATATCCTGACAGTCTTTTATCTTGTTTTCCCCTTTGAAGTCTTTATTACATTTTTATCATGGGTGCCATGTTTAATATTGTTACATGCAATGTTTTACAACATAGATCAATCTGACAATAAAGACAATTCAATTCAACAGCATTGTTTACAACGAGACGAGATCAGACATGGATATTTAAGATATCAGGTAATGAAAACTATGTTGCAAGTGTATCATAAGAATAATGAAATAAATTAACACAAAAACATTTAGCAGCAACGAAATTCCCAAATAAGTCGATAACTAAAAATAATTGAATACCAAACCAAAGTGCGTTTTACTGACTGGAGCTTAAGGTCCTGCGATCGCCGTTGGCCCCTATTGACGATCGGCACCGTCTCGAACGGGGAATGAGTGGGAGTTTGAATGCTCACCTTTCCGTGTCCCAAACGCAAGAGTTTCTCCCAGTGCATTTTGGGGGAAAACGCAAGATGATCGTAAGCGAAAATCGAATCCCAGCCAGAAGCCAACGCCAAAGCCGCGACATTAGAGTCCCTGTCCACCCTCACCGGCCCCGCGTCGGCGTGCCCGCCTGCCAGCCCGCCTTTCCGCACGAAGTACGGAACTTGTGTCCGCTCCAGATTGTCTTGTCTCAAAATCGTGACACTCAAGCGGAGCAGAGTGTACAGCCAAGGGTCAAGATGCGACTCTGTCACCAGATTGGGCCCCGCCCTCGCACGCCGGAGAAAAGCGTCCTTATCATCGTCAATACATCACAATCACTTAAAGTGACCGAGAAAATTTGATCTGACGTAAATCCCACTTGAGAAGACGGAGCCGTGCCCCTGCACAATAGTATTGCCCTTTACACATAGGTTAACTGCTGTTAAAACTGTCGATAAAAATTGTTCAAACCTCATATTGTTAGAATATGAAATAATGAAATTGTGAATGTTTAATTGCTGTTAAAAGTGTCGATAAAAAATCTTCAAACCTTATGTTGTTAGAATATGATATAATGAAATTGTCTCATCTCATTAGCCGTACCGCTTATCCTCATTAGGGTCGCGGGGGGGCTGGAGCCCATCCCAGCCATCTCCGGGCAGTGGGCAGGGGACAACCTGAACTGGTTGCCAGCCAATCACAGGGCACACAGGGACACACAACTCACTCGCTCATTCACACCTAGGGACAATTTGGACCGGCCAATTCACCTGAAATGTATGTTTTTGGAATGTGGGAGGAAACCGGAGTGCCCGGAGGAAACCCACGCAAGCACGGGGAGAACATACAAACTCCGCACAGGAAGTCTGGAGCTGGATTTGAACCCACGACAGGTTCCCATGACATGAACTGTGCCGCACAAGCGCTAACCACTGCGCCGCCGTGCTGCCCATAATGAAATTGTGAATGTGTTTATTTGCTGTTAAAAGTGTCAATAAAAATTGTTCAAACGCATGCATTCTCACTAACCCTAACGTTTAACGCGTTAGACTAGCGCTTCTCTCCCCCAAAGTAAATTCAATGCTGTTCTTGGACCGTTAGAATACATACCTGTCAACCTTTAGGCTCCATGCCCGTACAAACTGTCGTATTTTCCCGTACAAAATACAAAATAATCGTACACCATACTTTTTTTTCCGGAATGATGCATGATGGTAAATCCCCAGGCGGCAGACGCATGCGCACAGTAGCATCAAACCGCTCGCTTTGTTTGCAACAAAAAAAAAAACATACCGAGATGGAGGCTTCCGCGGCGAACTCCTTTGACTTGATTGATTTGCCGTTTTGTGATAGTCGGTGTATACCGGATGGTACCCATCATTGACAAATTTGCGTTTTTCCGTACAGATTTTCTCGTACGTCGTACTCGTCTTAAAATGCATAAAAATGTACTTTTTATATAGGTGTACAAAACTGTACAGGTTGACAGGTATGAGAAAACAGACGGTTTTGGTGAATTTTGAAAGGTAGCACTCTGAAATTTTGTCCCAAACTGAAATAATCATTGCAACTGCTATTATCATTGAGTTGGAATACACAGAAATAGAAGGTTTTTATTCTTGCCTGATTTTTTTTTGCAATCAAATGCCAGCAAAAGAGTGGAGCATGGGGATCTTAGCTGGAAAACACGCGAGACAATTGATTGAATCATTACCTAGTACCTTGTCAAATTTTATCACAATCTGAAAAAAACTAAACACACATTTTTCTAATAGTAGGTCAATGCGTCTCCAAAAGTGGCCATTTTGAGACGACCAGTTCAAAGCCCTTGAATGTTATGGCCAATTTTTAGACATTGTGAAAGAATTTCAAATGTTTGACTTCTCTCTCTAAAATGTGAATCCATCGTGCACACGTACTTGTACGAATCGTGCGTAAAAATTAATCACGATTGGCTCTGATATGAATAAACACAGTAAATCTGTACATATTAATTTTGGGAATTCATTGGCTAATCAATGTGTCAATCCACATTTGAATTGGTCACTAATGGCTAAAGATTTTTGAAGCCGAATTGGTCATGACGTTGCTTTCAATGCAGACCCTTATAGGATGTCACGGGTCAGGGGCCGTAAAAAAAACTAACTTGGAATTGGCTAAGAGTGGTGTCACTCAAAAGGTCAAAGAATAACGAAAGTATTGAAAATAATCTGACAGGTCTGTTAATTTTTTGAACGGGAGTAATGAAGCCAAACAGACGGATAAAATGAAGCAAGTCAAACATTACAGAAATGCTTTTAGGTGGATTTAAAAAAAAATAAAAAATCTGTCGGCATTATCGAGGTATATATTTGACACGGTTGGATTCACTGGACTTTTGTGAATGTAACAGTATTTATGGGGAACTGTATCAGGAGAGACGTTATAGGTGCACTATATAGTTTTCGGGTATCTCGTTTCAGACTGACCGTGATGTTTCTGGGATGAGTACATTTTGAAACCTTCCTTTTTACGCCACATTCCTGGTAGCCTATTGGCTAAGATTTGGCGCTCTCATCACATTCTCATTGTATCCAATGCAAATGTGGTCAGCGGTGATTGTCAATGGATCAATCATTGTTCAAATACGGTAATGGGCACCAAAATGATGCGTGTATACTCGACTACAGTACAATTTATTTCAATCCTTTTATTAAGACTGAAAAATTGCATCGTATATATTCAATAACTAATAGAACACTTTTGGTGGTTAAAAAATGTGCTACGTTTATACTAATTATAAACTAAATTCTTGAAAGGTTTCTTTTTTCATGATAATGACATTCCGTAGCACAAAGTATAAGATCAGTATTTACATGGATTTCGATAGATACTAGAATTCACAGGATCGCCCAAAAGTATTGTCAACAACTCAATAAGACCAAAAGGTGCCTCCATGTGCCGTGGTGCCATATTATGTACTACTACAAATTCCCCTCACATTTAACAAGTGTTATCCTTCTTTCAAGCTCAAATAGGATGTGTCATCCGAAAACTGTGTGTTACCACATAACCACAGATTCCAAAAAGATATATTTTTTTCATTTAAACAGACAAGGAGGTTAAAAATAACCAAGATGAATAGAAATATGTGAAGGAGTGAAAAAGACACACTGCGCAAAGAAAGAAGTGTGGTCAGGCAGGGGTCGACCAACTTCTGTCAACAAAATGTTGCTGTTCCAAGAGGAAACACTGGGACCAGTAATACAGTACCGTACGATAATACCCAAGTTTTAGCTAAAAACAATACCAGCCTCATTTTAAGCCAACGCAGTCTTGAGGTGCACATTAAACATAAGCGTGCACTGGGAAATGTCCTTTATTCAGGGTACTATTCCAAAATGAAATAGAGTAACGCTTTGCAAGCACACAGTTAGGAATGATGAGGTGCAAATAAATAAAACAGAATAGAAAAAAAACATCACGATTTTAGGCTGCTTCCTTCCCTGTGGTGTTTGGGAGCAAATTGAGATTCCAGAACCATCCTAAAGAATACAAAACCCATTTTCTACCTTCAGCAAGTGCTTTCAAATATCTGTTAGACAATCACAGATCACCAGCAGTCACCCACCCATTGTAGCCTCCCACCAGCCAGCCAAGTTCCTCACACTTTATGACCACAATACCTTATAGTGCTTGAGCATGCTTAACTTAAAAGAGGTTCACTGAGACTGACAGGACTACTGACGCCTTAAGGACTACTAGTTTACTTTTGTTTCACTGTCAAAAAAAAACCTTGTAAGTTACCTGACATGTGTGGACCTTCTCTACCTGTCATCAACTTCAACTGGCAAGTTATAACAAGATTATCTTGCCCATTCCACGACTGATGTGCTTGTTTCGTTTGGAATATGCTTTTTGCCCTCCAACAGACGTCACAGGGCAGATAAAGAGGGCAAAGGACACGTCTGTGGAAGCCTTTGAGCGGGAGTTCGAGGTGCAAGATAAGGAAGGCCCGCTAACCAGATCGGACTGGCACCGCTGACGTCACCCCCCGTGATGTCAGCGCGTCACCAGGTTTGGTGATGGAAAGGAGCTCATCTGCTTTCAGGCATCTAGTGTCATGTCAACACCCCTGTAATGCTGTCACATACAGAAAATTAACTTTATCAGCATCATCCGCAACGCAACCCTTCCCCTGTAAAAATCAGCAACAAATAATCATGTCTCATGATCAGTTGGAAGAGAAAGTGTACAAACTCCATTGCTGCATTGTTTTTTTCCATTAAAAGTCCATTAAAAATGCCATGTTACTAAACAATGTCACATTTAATGTTGTTTTTTTCTCTTACATTGGATGTTACCAAGTTTTAATTCCCACACACAATAATAGTTTAAGTTAAAAAAATGTTTTGAACATCACAATTTGCTTGTTTCCCCTTTAAGGGCATCCAAAGGGGGCAACAATGAGACCCATTCATCAAGTCTGTGGATTTACATAATCCCATGTGATGCCAAATTCAGCGCGCGTGCAAGCACAAAACACACAGTCACACAAAAAGTTTTGTTTTCTGATCAGTGTTGACACATTCCTTTAACATAATGTATTTCCTAACGCCTTACTCTAAATTTAACTAGCGCAACCGATTGCATAATCATAACCCTGACCTCAACCAAAGTCCAAATGAAACTTATACCAAGAGTTAAGCCTGAAAATGGGGTCAGGACACATTACGTCCAGCAACATGTCCTTCTAATAAGGAATATAGTTATCATAAAAAAAAAATCCTTAAAATGAGTTTTGCAATACCGCAGAAGGCCGTCAACATTATAAGGGACTCTGATTACCCTAGCCAGAACCTCTTTGACATGTTGAATGATTCAATGAATTCCTTTATTTTCATTATACAAGCATGGCAAAACTAGAGGGCTTCCCTTTCCAGTGCAAGCAAAACAAGATAAAAGGGTTAAAAACGAGCAACAGGGTAAAAACGTTAAAAAAAACAATATATTAATGATTTATAATAAATATGTGCAAAATCACAGTTGCAGTTGTCCATTACATTTTGCTCATGGACACTGTAGATGAGCGTTCAGGGTGATAATGGCTCTTGGGAAAAAGCTGTTCCTCATTCTGCCCTCTGGTAGGCGCTACAAGTCCATTAAAAGAAAGAAAAACAGGCTCTTGGGCAGTTTCTTCACCAGGGGCATCACCACACTAACAAAGCGTGCAAAACTGAAAATACATATCTTGTGGGTTTTGTTGCTGCTAATCTTATTACACTACTCCCCATTGCACTCTTGTTACAAAGCAGTATTCTTCCATTGAACTATTATAATATTGGCCCCTCACGGAGCATTATGTTGATTTTAGCTATTAATTCTGAAAGTCTTTTATCTTGTTTTTCTTTATTAAATGTTTACCCTGGAGTGCCATGTCTAATCTCGTTGCTGGTCTTCCACAAACCAGTTTTCACGTGATGTGATTGCACAAAGTATGTGTGGAGTGTGTAGGCTTAAGTGAGTCACCTGGTTTCTTTATGCGATGGACAACAGAAAAATACTATAATTACACCATGCGAGGTGAGAACGATTGTCTTTACAGTGCTCACTTAATCTAATCTATCTAAATCCATCCAGCTAAAATAAAATACTTTTTAAATCCTGCTAATGTCACGTTGATATCAATGACAATAAAGACAATTCTACACATACATCCTTCTGGCAACTTTATGGGGGCAATTTCCGCAGAAAAACTTAAACCTTTACTGACAAGGACTATTGGCAGACAGAGGAGCCGTTGAAACACACCAATGTCATTGTCTCGGCAAGTGCAAGCAGCATGCGTGTTTTTTGTCTGAAGTGTTGTTTTAAGTTTAAGGGCTATACAAATAAACATGACTTAACTTGTTGTCCTTGACAGAGTGGAAAAAAACAAAAAAAAAACATTTTTCCTAGTCGAGATGAAAGAGTTGCCATAAACTCGGATTCAACTGGCGGCCTGTGATGTAACACAAATCCGAACGGAACGTCACCCATTCTGATTAACATGTTTACACAAGCCAAGTCAAAAAAGATATTTGACGTATATAGCAGTCAATGGCAAAATATTCAATTACTTTGGAAAATAGACCATTTTCATGTTTGCAAAACAATAAATATGTCATGAAATAGGTACCCAAAGGTCAAGTTGAGGACTAGTAAGCAAGGTTAAAGCCTGTTTGAGATGAAATGGTCCACCTTAAGACCGGGGGTCTAATTTAGCAATGTAGATTCTAAAGTGCCTTTATAGATAGGAGCAAATTGGCATGGTTATAGAAGATAGAAGATTGGATTCGGCTGATCATTGATGAAAGCAAAGTTTGAAATCATTAGTTCTAATCTTACCAATTTCTCGACTATACTATACTATACTATACTATACTATACTATACTACACTATATGTATTTTGAAACTCATTTGATTCATAAAAAACTTGTGACTTTTCATGGAGGACACAAATAGTCTAAGTGACCCCAAACTTTTGAACGGTAGTCTATAAAAATGTAATACATATTTATTTTCATCCAAGCTGAATGGCCCGGCGTTGTGTGGCTTGTTAAAACGTGTGAATAAGAAACAATTGCATCAATCAAGGCATTGGAGTGGTGGTCAGAAGCTACAATACCCACTTTGGCTGCCAGAGGGCATTCAAGACCCAACAAAGCAGATCACACGAAGCAGATGTTTATCGATTTTGTTGGTATTTATTGGAGGTGTCTTGACACGAAACCTAGCCAAAGATACTTGCAGAGGAATATAATACAACTGTGCAAAATTTCACAAAAATGGGTGCAGCCGTTTCGGAGCCTATAAGTCACATGCAAACACAACTATACACACAAAGCGGGATTTATAAAGTATTTTATTTTAGCTGGATAGATTTAGATAGATTAGATTAAGTGAGCACTGTAAAGACAATCGTTCTGACCTTGCATGGTGTAATTATAGTATTTTTCTGTTGTCCATCGCATAAAGAAACCAGGTGACTCACTTAAGCCTACACACTCCACACATACTTTGTGCAATTACATCACGTGAAAACTGGTTTGTGGAAGACCAGCAACAAAAAAAAATAGAAAGACGTCTATTCATTAAATGTGACAATATTGACATATTTACTCATCAATGTCTCAGCAACATGCACCAGAGGGGCATTTAAAATACATCAATTGAATCTCTTGACATTGTTCTTGTTTAGGAAGAAAGTGGGGAGCCTAAAATATTTAGGTTTATGATAAGCATTAAGAGAGGAAGCCATAAAGAGAGACTCACAGCTGCAGGGGGCAGAGGCCGGGTAATGTCCGTGGTTAACAAGCTGACGACGGCCTCCATTGCGCACACAATGTCATCGCTTCCGTTTCCACAGCGACAGTCAGCGCCAATGAGAAGATGGGGTCTCCAGCTAACCCTTCAGCACCCGCTTGGCTCACATACACTCCATCAGCCATGTGAGTCAAAGAACAACAATGAATCGACTGCGAACAAGTGGCCAGCCTTTTTTATTTCTCCGACAGAATACCCAGAAAGTCGAGTCTTCCCAGGCGGGCAGGACTTCAACTCTCTCCATCCAGGCACATTCAAGGTTAGTCCCTTGCTACCAGATTGTATCAAGTCTTAAAGGTCTGCACAAAGGTAGATTTTATGTCCTTGGTCAACCAGCTTGCTTAAGAACGCTTCCACAAGGCTGTTACTAACAAAGTGACAACATACATCAGGGCGTGCATGTGCTGAGGTGGGAGGGATTTTCATACGCTTGAGTGTTCCAGGCTTGATGAGGTGCAGGAAAGGATCACAACTTGATTTCGTCAAAGGCAATAGGTCTGCCGAGTAATAAGGCACCCAAGACCAGGTTTGTCACAGAATCTTGTAACCCCAGGTTGGAAATCAATTTGAGGTTGAATTTACACTCTTCAGGGCCACACAAAGAACTACAGAAAGCGACAAATCCCTACTCATGAAGTCATGTGACCATTACAAGGCAGTCATTCAAACCCTCATTGGTGGTGACGGCGCTACCACGACCTGGACATCAACCCGACAAGTACGAGAAAGAACTGTGGCAAGGTCAGCTGACAAAAAAACAGAGATCCCGCAGTCAAGACCAAAAATAGCGGGGATCAACTGGGATTTAAAATCACTCACAAACATTGATTTATTTGCTGGAGAATGTAACACAGATTAGTCAGTTCAAAAGAAGAATATATCAAGGATAAGCCTAATCTTAGAAAGCATGTTTGGATTTGTCTTTTCATGTAATATTTTTACAGACTTTATCAATTAGCGCTACTAAAAGCAAACAATGTCGATACATGAGTTGGGACCACATACTTTCCCAGTGTGTGTGAAGAAAAAAGGTAGATCCTGACCTTGACTCAACTACACGGTTTAAATGCTCAAGACGAAAAACTAAAAATAAAGTACACGTACCCACGCATAGAAAGACAGTTGGCCATGATCTCCATCCAGCCATGTGAGAAGAGGAAAACATTACTTGAGAAGGTTAAATTTATGCTCTTGAGCGTTTCATTTTCCTCTAAGAAAGATGCTGGCCACACTGCAAATGAAAATTGTTTTGGGGCACTTGTATCCAGGATCTTGCTCTTTGGGCCACTTGTCTCTATGATCTTGTTCTCTCAGTCACAACCACAATCAGAGGTCATGCAACCCTTTTCCAACTTAGGACCATGGTCAAAGTTTTAGGGGTGCGATTTTAATCCCCATTGCTTGAGACTTGGCTTCTAACCCTCAATATCTCCAACTTTAAGTTGGAGATATTGAGGTGAGGAAGACAGCAACACTATGTTATCTGCAAAAAGCAGACATGCAAGATTGGGGCACCAAAACGGACACCCTAAACCTGGGCTGCCTGCGCCTCGAAAATTGGTTCTCAAAGGCGGTGAACATAACACAAAGGACAGCCTTGGTGGAGCCAATATAGACTTAAGTTCGATCGGTAGATAAATGAGCATATATTGCAAACAGCATCCCAACAAAACTGCATTAAAATGGTACGGTTCTGTACCAGCGCTGATTAGCATGGATTATTATGTATTATTGTTACTTGCTACACTAGGTATTTTTAGCTAAAAAAAAAAAAATTACATTTCATTAATTTTGTAATGCGATTATGGCATTGTTGTTGGCCTCTTTTTCCAGCGCACTTTAACTTATGTAAAGGTGAGGCCATCATCCATGACGATTGTGTTACTTTATCCAGCATTGTAAAATCACTGTTCTACTTGACCAGGGAATTTCACGTCTGTTAGCTGTTCTTTGCAAGAACTTTTCACAAAAGTGTTTTTACCGTAGCCATAGAATTTATAGTGATGCCATGGAAAACCAGCTCACCTCCCTTCACTTGGTAAATGGTCAGCGATGTTCCCAGTGAAAGAAAGTCCTTACAATATGCCTTATTTTAAAGGTTACGCCACTCTATCTAGATGTATTTGATTGATTCCTGGAATGCTCACAGCAGTTTAGTTTCAGTTTTTGGTTAAGGGGGCGTGAAAGGAAGAAGGTGCTTGTTGCTTTAGTGATGTTTGTTTGTACCTTACCTAAATCATTGTAGAGATATATCTAAATATTTTGGCAAACATTTTATATTTCAGAACAAAATGTCATATTTTTCGTACTATCAGGCCCACGCAAAAACCATGCGCCTTATATGGAGACAAAGTTGAAAATGCATTACTATATTTGTGTAATTATTGAACATTTGATAAACGTTACTGCTGACCGCAATTGCATAATAATGGTGGCAACAGGAATTGAACTGGATAGCTAGGTAAGAGCACTTAATCCTAACCACCAGGCTGCTAGGAAAATGGACGGTTGTTAAGATTGCATAAAAATAATGCCAATAGGAATCAAACTCAAATCTTATTATTATTATCACACTAATTTCAGTCACAGTACCAGATATGTTAGCGTAGAAAGAATGTTGTTTCACTTTTTCTCAGCTCAAAGCAAGCATTGTCAAATCAAATGAAAATAGCAAAAGTTATACCAATATGCAAAAATGGGAACAAGCACATCTGTTGTGGAGTACCACAGGGTTTTATCCAGGGACCAAAGCTATTTAATTTATATATTAGCGATATTTTTAATGTTTCAAAACTATTGAAAATAGTAATATTTGCAGACGACACTAACATTTTCTAATCAAATGATAACAATATTGATTTGGTAACCTGTAATTATCGCGAACTAATTAACCTAAAAGTATGGATGGATATAAATAAATTATCTTTAAATTTCAATAAAACCAAAGTAATATTCTTTGGTAATTGTAAGGCAAATCAAGATTCAGAAGTAAAAATGGATGGTGTCGCAATAGACATTGTATGAGAAATTAAGTTTATAGGGGTCATAATAGACAATAAATTAAGTTGGAAAACACACATCAGACACATACAAACTAAGCTATCTAAAAGCATTTCAATAATTAATAGAACCAAATTTCTTTTAAATTATAATGCATTGTATTTATTATATTGTTCTCTCGTTCTGCCATATTTAACATATTGTGCAGAAGTCTGGGGCAATAATTACAAAAGTTCACTACAGCCCCTTTTTATCCTTCAAAAACGTGCAATAAGAACCATACACAGGGTAGGATATCGGGATCATACCAATATTTTATTCATGCAGTCCAAATTATTGAAATTGGATGATTTAATAAAATTTTTCACTTCACAACTGTTATTTAAGGTCAACAAAAACATAGTGCCAGAAAACATACAAAAATTATTCACTCGGAAAGAGGGAAATTATAACTTGAGGGGCTGTGGTGAATTCAAAATCCCAAAGGTGAGAACCACCAGGAAAAGTATGTGTGTGTCTGTGTGTGGAGTCAGACTTTGGAATAATTTGCAAAATGAGATCAAACAATGTCCAACTATCCATGTGTTCAAAATTAAATACAAAAAAGCATTACGGGCGAAATACAGGGATGAAGAAAATGGGATATGAGGGAGATTGGAAATACTGCATTTCAAACTATGGTTAACTTGTTGTTACTCTTGCTATTATTACATCAGAACTGTTATAAGTATTGTGTTTATTTTTATTGTAATTATCACTGGTGCCGCAGTGACATTATGCGCATTATGACGTTGAAGGATGGGTATTGCGAAGATTAGTGTACAAAATATGTGATTATTGTAACTATTATAATTATTGATATCTGACCTATGTAATAAGTATATCCATGAAATTTTGTTGTATTGGACACAAGAGGAGCTATCTATAAAATGTATTTAATAGAGAAGATAAAGGGGGAGGAAAAATAAGCATCTGCCTCTGACTACCCCTTTTCGAACATGTTATGTGACATTATTTTGTTGTTGACTTATTGTTTTTGTCCTGTTTTTATTTTTATGTTCGAAATAAAAGTTTTCATTCATTCATTGAAAGTAAAAAATCTTTTGAATATGTGCGGCCATCTTTTTTATTTATACCTTTCAGGACGACTAAATTACTTCACACAATCCCATTGTCTTTATTCAGTTCAGAATGACCAAATAATTCCCAACAGGGCCTTTCTCTTCATTCAGTTAAGAATCTTGTGTGCTATGTAAAGACTGTGAATTGGGTGTACCATCGACCGGTTTATTGATAAGATAAGAGCTAATGCCATTTCATGTGTTGTCTGTATCGCAAGCGGTCTAGTGGATAATATCAGATGTACTCTATGCTGCAATCTATGTTTGATTCCAGTTGATTCCCATTGCATCCAACAGGGTTTGTATAGCCCTTTCATGGCCAATTTCAAGCACGTTTTGAGGTCTTTCAAAGCCAATTGTGTGTGCATTTATCGATACATGGTTATCATATTTGGGTAAGTCGCAAATTTGTTTGTAAATTTAAACAAATCGTGTGCAAACATTTTTGAGACAAGTCTCTCTCCTTATAAGTGTTGGGTAAAGTTATTCTAATAACTTTTGTTTTTATTTACAGAAAAGTTCATCCTATTACATTTTACCTTTGGTAAACGTTACCTTATTTTTTTGCAAGGCCCATAATGAATGTCCATATTTGACATGTAGTCCTTGTACAGGTGTATCATGCACTTGTCCTCTTGGGTGTGACCCATTAGGGATATTGACCCTTCATAGGACAATGCCATACAAACTAATGGCAGCTGCTGTCATCCAGGAGGGAAGAAGAAATGCGATGGCAAAGCTGAGCCACGAGAGAACAGTGTTGGTGTCATTTTTCAGCAGACTTTTAGTGAAACATGGCAATAAATTCAAGAATTTACAAGCACTTGACCCAAAATTCAAGCAGTTTTCATCCCTTGAAAACACAACATTGAATTTCAACCATTTTAAAGACATCAAGCACCCATACTGACCCTGATCCAATGTTATGCATGAGTGATTAATCAGTAAATGTGCAATACTGGACTCTTTTGTTTAATTCCAAGCGCCTTTACAGTCTGGTGCGCCTTGAATGTGAAAAAAAAAAAAAAAACATGAAAAAATATTTTTGGAGGGTGCGCCTTATAATCCGGTGCATCTTATAGTGCAGAAAATACGGTATTTGTTTGTGGTGCTTACATATCACTTACCCGGTCCGTCTCCTCTGTTGACTGGTACCCTGACGAGTGCAATGCATCGCCCCCCGTGCAGCTGGTTGCAGGACTGCTGGGGGCCATGTCGGCAGCCGAGGGGGAGCGCGGGCGGCTCACGTGTCGCTGCGGGTCATGCGTGTAGCGGCGATGTGGGGTGCGAGGGCTACCTTTTAAAAGAGGGTCGCAGTCTCCGCTCCCAGATCCAGAGCCCTTACTTCGCCGGCTCTGCAAACTGGTCCCGCGCCTCATTGCGTGGGGATTTGATGGGTCGACGCCTGGGTTGATGTCCAGAAAGCAGGACCTCGAGGAGTCCTTCGAGACCAGGCGGAAGGGGCTGCCTGCTTAAACTACAGATAAACATAAGAACAATTACATTTTTGCTCCGTTGGAAACACTTGATACAAGCAACACGCCCCCTAGATGTAAATAAACCCCAAAAAGCACGACGAGGGAAACAACTCTTTGCTGTACCTGATGATTATTTGGACTTTGAAAGACAATTAACTCATAAATAACTCAATCACAATATTCTACTTTTCTGAGATAGTTCTGTATTAGAGAATTAAAATGTGTTTGGGCTTCGTTATTCTTTATCTAAATATTCTGGAGTAAAATCAAATGATATATTTTTGTTTATTGGAATTAACTGTTTGAAAAAGACCTTGGATAAAAATATTCATAATTCACTACCTTTGTGTGAAAAAGATATTTGTCCCAGAATTATTAAGCCTTCGATATAACCAAATCAAGCTCAAATGCAGGGAAAATAAACATCAACTTCTGACTGTTTGGATGCAGACACCAACGTACCAGTAGATTGTTTCCAATGGATCAATTTAATGTGAGACAGAGTGTAAAGTAGTTCAAATACCTCTGGGTAGACACTAGCGTGGTCACTCAAGCAAACGATAACACCACTGTGTGGTATAACAAGTCATCTACTTTATAGGGTAATGGATTGAGACATGAGACAGCTGACAAAACAAAATAAATCCACCTACCATCAGTGTATGTGTCCCCAGCTCACGACAAGAAAAAAAGAAAAGGCGTCACCTGAGAGAAAACAAATCATGTCAACAATTTACAATGATGACCTGATCCTCAAACCAGGCAAACATTCGCTTATTCTCTTCGCACTTCATAAGAACAACAAAATACAGGTCGGGTGACACTGACTTTCACCGTTTGCATATTTCATATCCTTGTGGTATCTCGCCTTGCTCTGATAACATTGGGCCAACTTCAAAGACACCGCTGTTGTCAAGACAGGAGCCGAATCAGAGCTTAAATACACGATCCGCTCGGGTTGCTCCAAGTGCCGCTCGAGCCACATTGGTGAGATGAGGATCGCCTCACTAACTGGCAGCCCGCCCATCTCGCGGCATCGCTTGACTGGTGCTAGTGTGGCTTTGTGAGAACACAAGCAGATACTGTTTGGGGAGCATGGCTCTCCTCCACCTTCCTTTCAAGTTTGAAAGAGTGAAAGCTGCTTTGTGCATTGGTACAGGCAAATCTTAATCTAGTAGGATTAAGCAATGGAATAATTCAATGATCAACCTCAAAGTAACCATTGAATAATTGTCCATTATTTTAATCATTTGTAGCCTTTCAAGTAATAACCTTAACCCTTAGACCTAAACCTAAACTAGTACGTTTACCCTAACCTAATCTAACCTAATATAACCCTACCTCCTTAACCCTTACTTTGGGAGTTTGTGTTAGGAGTGTGTGCCAAGATTAACAACACATTAAACATGCAACAGGTTCACCAGTGTTGACGTGTCACTTTGGCAAATAGATTATAAAAAGAGTTGGCACCAACTAAAATGATGACCTTTTGCCTAGTGTCAAGTTCAACTGGGAAAAAAATTAACATATTCCCTTCAGCAGATGCATCTACAAAGGATTAGCAGAAACATTAACAATTGTTATTTTTGTGTGCGCATGTGTGTGCCTGTTTTAAGCAGACAATAGCATGTTTGTGTGAGTGGTGACAGCGGAGATGAGTCAGCAGCATGTAGCTAAAAAGCATTATACCGAATCAAACTGATTGGTGGGAAAGAATAACTAAATAAAAATACTATACAGTATGTGTATAGATGGATAGGTCTGATGCAACTGAACATCTAGAGAGTTTGGAACTAAAAAAATATTCACAAATGGCTGAGTTATCCCTATTTAGGTTCACGTCCAAATAATGTACACTGACATACATTGTGCTGCCAAAAACAAATGCATGCCATGAGGGTTAAGAAATAAGGTACCATTCACCCTGAATATTTAGGCATGGGCAACCATGCGTGCCACATCAGGGGCAACCCGTAGGGTCAAAGTGTGCGTGAAAGAATGGTCCAATGTCTGAGAGGAACGGTCATTGGTTTCGGGCACAAAGTCCTCTTAGGCAAGCTATCATTCTTTGAGCCCCAGCTGACAATTTGTCCTACTCACGAATATTCTCTGACGCCAACAAAGTCTAACTTATATTAGCATAAGAAAAAAAAAGATCAACGGTAGGAAAGCGAGCCAGAAAAATAATCAAGACGTCCTTTTGCACATACAGTACATCAATCAATCTGAGAAGTTTGCAAAAATAAATGACGGGCTGACACCGCACTAAAAAGGCTCTCTGTGCTTTACAGCAGTGTTTTTCTCAACCTTTTTTGAGCCAAAGCACACTTTTTTCATGAAAAAAAATCACAAGACACACTCTTTGTCAAAACAAATTTGATTTACAACATTAGTTTTATGTTTTTAAAATATTTTTCAAACTTAAATTGACAGTACAACGTTTTCTTATCATTTGTGGTCAATATACCTTAGGAGGTTATCAAAGTTGTTCATTTTCATTCATAATTTTGCAGTATTCTTCATTTTTGTATATATATATAAATATATATATATATATTCTCAGTAGGGTCGTGGAGGTGCTGGAGCCCATCCCAGCCATCTCCGGGCAGTGGCAGGGGGGCACCCTAAACTGGTTGCCAGCCAGTCGCAGGGCACACTGGGACAGACAATTTGCTCGCTCATTCACACCTAGGGACAATTTGGACCGACAAATTAACCTGACATGCATGTTTTTGGAATGTGGGAGGAAGCCGGAGTGCCCGGAGAAAACCCACGCAACCACGGGGAGAACATGCAAACTCCGCACAGGAAGGTTGGGAGCTGGATTCGAACCCAGATCTGTGCCGCACACGAGCTAACCACCGCATCGCCGTGCTGCCTTTTAACCATTTTGTCTTCCTATATTGTGTTTACTTTAGAAAAAAAAAAGAAAAATTAGTTAAAAGAGCAAAAATTGATTTCCAGTAGATTTTATTAACGACATTTTATATATATATATATATAAAATCAGTGTTCTCGTTTGCCCGCGTCCCTGTGTCCTAGACGCATCATTTTTGCTCGGGAGGCATCGTCTCAAATAACTGTGGCGGGACAGCAAAACCAAGAAGAATATACGAACTGAAAAATCTGAAAGTATAACTGCTTTGTATTACCAATTAACTGTGAAGATTAAAACTAAAAGATAATATGGATTAATATAATTATTTCAGCAATATTAATTTGTATAATGTACAATATTGTTGTGAACTGAAAAATCTTGAAGTGATAACTGATTTGTATTACCAATAAACTGTGATGATTAAAACTGAATTAATATATAAATGTATATTATATATTTGTCGCCGATTTACAATTTCACTCTCGATAACACTAAATTTTGGGGACCCATAGAACTCTGTTGGGACCCATAGATTTTTGAGCATGCGAGTCCCCTGGACCCATCACTTTTCAGAGGTAAAATGAACACTGAATATATATATATATATATATATATATATATGTTTTTTTTGTAAAAACAAAAAAATAACTATAATTTGTCAAATTCATGGGCAGATAATTGTAAATAAAAACATAAAATACATATTCAACCATATACTGATATGCTTAATACCCTGTATTATTTCCTGAGCCACTGTGACCAAAAAAAATTATAAGATCAATTGAGGTTATAAGATCATTTAAACGGACGTTGTGATTTTCTTTGCGCATCTTCGTGGTAAAAATAACGTAGCATGAGACTAACATGATTGTCCACATCTCATTGCTAGGGGTAACCCCCCCAAAAAAAACATTGTGAAAGGCTAGGCAAGAAATTACATCAAAACGTGCAGTTTGGTCACTTTGAGTCTCCTAGCTTGTTTTCTTCCCTGTGCTTTTTTTGCACTTGTTTTCAGTTTCACTTCATTATACAGTGACATCCAGTGGTCAAATAATACTCACTGTGTCTCTTTAAGATGAAACGAGTGTCAAGAATCTATTTTAAATGTTTTCAAATGATCCTGTGCCAAAAGATTTTTTTCAGAACAAAAAAAAGTGTGCATGTTCTCAAAATGATTTGGGAAACACTGCTTTCCTGCTTTACTTCAACACTGCCCATCTTGACTTCAAAAGTCGGCTTCTGTACTCCCTCCATGACTGTATTCTGATCAGTGGAGGGCAGGGCTGCACAGTTAACTGAAATCGAATCGACATCGTTAAGTGACGTAGTGCGATAGTGTAACCGCAAAACACTGCACTTTTTTTCAATGATTCATAGTTTCAGTTTGTGGTTTGATTGACGGAGTGTTCGGCCAATAAGAGTTGTCACATTTTGCGGTTTAACAGCACCGGCCAATCAGAAGCATGTTTTAATGGCATGAGGCAAAGTTTGCAATACACGTGTGTGCACAACTTTGATAGACTGGTGTAAGGTGCGAGTCAGTCTCCATCTGTGACTCTTGTGTTTCTAATAATCACAAACACCTTGAAGAAGGTACAGTTAACTGACGCTTGCGTGTAGCTAGCCAGCCTCTCTCTAATTCGTTTTCCTACACTGAAAGGAGTAGCCCTCCAATTGCGTTGTACTTTTGTATAACGACAATAAAGATTATTATTATTATTCAACTGCAATCCTGTTTGTATTGGTAAATCTATAGTTAGTTTGTTGCGGTCGTATACTCTCAGCCTCTAAGGAGGTACATTTGCATGTCATTATATTTAAGGATTTCAAGCACTATTACGAACCCTGTGCATTATACACCATGCCTGGGGGAAAAAAAATAAAAAGTCTCGGACATTATCCTGAAATGGAGGACATCTTCGAGTGTATTGAAGCCAAAATAAGAACTAGATATGGAGTGCCTTGGCTGTTTTAGTTAGCAAGCTCTCAAGATTGCACAAGCCAAGAAATATGAAAGCTTTGCTGCTTCCACAGGCTAATGTACACATTTTATAAACATACCTTTTAACATGTACGTTTTTGCCGTACAAAGTACGTTTATTATGCATTTTAAGATGTGTACGACGTACAAGAAAATCTGTACAGAAAAACGCAAATTTGTCAATTATGGGTACCATCACTTTTTAGAGAACCAGCTTTTTTGGCTCAACTCATTCAAGAGAGCCGTCTCTCAAATGGCTCACTTGCTTTGATGCATTATATTACGAATTATTTTGTTGTACAAAGAAGTTAAAAAAAAGGAAGTATAAAAAGAGAAAATGAAAAAAAGACATGTTTGTGGTTATCCCTTTAATCAGTATATTACCAACAATAATTTAATGCAGAAAATGAATTAATAATTTGAATAAGAAAATGTATTATTCTACTTCATTATATTTGCATGTATTTTTTCCTTCTACAGTGAACATCCAAGCTACTTAATTTTTGAACTTTTTTTATAATAAACCTTATTCATGTCGAACAACTCAGGATCTCACAACAAAATGTTAATTAACAATATATATGATATAACACAACACATGTACAATATCACATGTTAAACTACAAAAATAAACACGTTTGAAAAGAAAATATGGTGTAAGATTATTTTGTATTTTGTAAGGGAAAATACTAGTTTGTAAGGGCATGGAGCCCTGTAGATTGACAGGTATGGTAACGCAATTACTAAGGAAATAGTAGTTGTAACTTTTTTTTTCAGTAACCGCTGAACAGTATTTTGAACTTTTCATTGCTAAATTCATTACTATCGTTGTTGTGTTGTTTTCGGAATAGTTTTACTTCCACGAGCGGTTGGCTATCTTTCGTCCACAGGAGTATCTGACTGACACCTATCGTCCGTCCATCGTGGAGCACATCCATTCGCGCTTAAGTCATCCTCACCCACACAATAATCTGAGAACAACAAAGATGATGCTTTTCCATTTCTATAAGCACGGGGAAAAAAAAACACTTTTCAGGGGTGTGCAAAGAGACAACGACAGCGTCGTTGAACTTGACACACTCAGCAGGTTGACGGTCCCGTTATGTCAAGTCCGCCCAGGTCGGATTGAGCGATCTCGAGGACGCTCGCTCGACAACCAGCACCAACAATCAACTACACAAAATGGATCTTGAAACACATGTTCTAGAGACTAGAGCGACTTACATGGTCGATCTGGCCGGACACGAAGTGCCTCGCGGGAGCCCGACTCTCGTGGCTAGCCCCAGTTAGCTAGCAAGCTAGCGGTATCCCTGACGTTGAGTGTGCGTCGTCCGCTTGAGCTACGCCCGCCCACTCATCAGTGACGCGGACACGTCAAACTCAGCAGGGAGATGAATGGCTTGCCGAATATATCAAGTCATGTTTATTTGTATATCCCTTAATCACAAGGAGTCTCAAAGGGCTGCTCAGATTATTGCAAACCACAGACTATTATTACACAATTCCCTGATCTAAAACCTACACAAGGGCGAGGAAAAACCTTAAAAACCTCAACATGAGGAAAATGAAGAAACATTGACAAGGGACCGCACATGAGGTAACCCTCCTTCCTGGATGACCAGGCTGCAACGGATGTAAACAAATGAAACAAAAATGGACGAAACAAACGAATGAAAGTAAAAAGGAAGAAGGGAAAAGGAAAAAAGCGGGGAAAAAAAGAATGAAAAGAGGAAAAAGCAAGAAAAATGTAACAAAAGAGGAAAACAATAATACAGAAGAAGAAAAGAGAAAGAAAAACAAAGAAGAAAAAATAATAAAGCTTGAAAAAAGACAAAAAAGGGTAGGATAAAGAAAAAAGAATAAAAGAAAAGAAGGAAAAAGGGAGAAGAAAGCAAGCAGGATAAAAATAAGAGGAAATAATTAAAAAGCTAGGAAAAAACAAACAAACTAAGAAAAAAAGAAAAAAATATGAAAAAAGCAGGAAAAGATGGGTTTTGGGGTTTGTTACGAGAATATTGTAATATTCTGCACAAAATAAGTTAATACGTTTTTGTAAAATCGATGAGCCTCCTAAATTGTTTATTTTTTTCAATCTGCTGTGAAATTTTAACTCATTTAAACTTTTTTATACTAAACAACATTAAACTGGATAACTGGAAAAACAGTACAATGAAAAATAGTGCATTGGTAAATGGTAAATGGTCTGCATTTATATAGCGCTTTTCAAGTCAATGAAGACCTCCCAAAGCGCTTTACAATGTGCTTCACACTCACCCATTCTAACACACACACACACACACACACAGACACACACACACACAGACACACACACACACACACACACACACACACACACACACACACACACACACACACACACACACACACACACACACACACACACACCAATAGGGAGTCAGCCATGCAAGGCACCTACCTGCTTATTGGGGGCATTAGGGATGACATTAGCAGCAACAGGAATACAGTAATATTTTTAATTTACATAGGCAAGCCAACATGTACATTTTCACAGTCTTGTGCTCATTTTTAGGGAGTTAACGGCCCTGCAAAAAACTTTCTCCATGCCAGTTATTCCTTAGGACATTTAACGTCTGCGAGCGGACAGCAGGTCAAAGAGATGTTAGATAGATAGATAGATAGATAGATACTTTGTTCATCCCCGAAGGGAAATTCACATTTCCAGCAGCATCCCTGAGCTGAGAACAATCGAGAACAATCGAAAATAACACGGGAGCTGCTGGAGTGGCTGCCATTTGTGACGGCGCCGGAAGAAAAGATTCAATTTGAATCATGTACAAACAAACAAACAATTGAATCTTGTACAAACAAACAAACAAACAAAATATTCATGTTTCAATAAGTGGAGTGTTAATAAAATGGGGGGAAAATAATTTCTGATACTGATATAACCAGGTAAAACTAATTTTAAGTTAGTACCTAAGCGCCACTTCTTGGCTATATTTAATGCGGGTAATGACAAATTTGCAAAACAATATGTTCAATCATATATTATTAACACTACAATAATGTAATCTTGTTATTAATCTAATTATTCTGTAATTTATTAACGTTTCTGAAATAACATCTGCCCTCACACGTGCAACTTTTACGTCGGGCGTACAACTTACAAAACGTTTCCACCCAGGTGGCCAACAACTTTTTTGAGAAAAAAGAAAAAATCTTTCGTTTTTTTTTCCCCCCGAAATCAAACGTTTGCTTTATTCCGATTTCTAAATCTTCGTTGGCTGGCATGATTAGAGTCCTCTATAATGTTGTAGGCGCTACTGCTGTATCACAAGCCCGCGATGTCTCCTAGACTGGGCAGAGAGCAGCAAATGATTTTCTGGGCTGTGCTGATTACTCTGTAAGATTTTTCTGTCTGCTGCAATGCTCCACACAGTGACTGTAGAAAGAATCAAAAGCCTCTTTTCCAGGTTGACTAACCTTAGCACTCCCAGGATGTGGGGTCACTTCTGGGCCTTCCCAACTATAGTTTTGGTGTTAGCAGACCTGGATGTGAACACGCAGAAGTTTGAAGGTGTGGACTCTCTCTACACTAGTGCTGGGCACTCCGGTCTTTGAGGGACTGATGGCCTGCCTGATTTTTGAGGACATGCGACCCTCGAGGACACGGAGTTCCCAAGTCTGCTCTTCATAGTCCCTATTGATGACGAGTGGAGCTGCGTCTGATTTTCTCCTCCAAAGAGCGAGTATGACTTTCTTTGAAGGGATTTGAAAAAATATTTTGCGGAAGAAACTGGGCATATTATTGTAATTGATTTAAAAAAAATGTTAATTTCTCATTTTGTTCACGATAACAAGTCTCCATCAATTCAAATAATTTCTAAGAGACAGAAATGAAACACGCATTTGTGAGGAATTATGATACTTTCATGTAAATTATTATTGATCACTCAAAACAAAAAAAAACAAACAATCTGCGGCAGAAAGACGCCTTTTTTCCCATGCCCCCCATGAAAACCCCTTTGCTGTACACTACAAGAACCGCTAGGTGGCGCTTGTAATGCAAGCATTCTGCTACGTCCCGATTGCAGCTGAATGACTATTCCTGCCCTGAATACAAGTATACAAGTATGAATACAAGTACCCAAGATGCACGTGACTTGTACGAGACAGCGGTCTTACACACGCACGCACACACACACACACACACACACACACACACACACACACACACACACACACACACACACACACACACACACACACACACACACACACACAGAACAGAACTGTGCCGCACACGCGCTAACCACTGCACGTAATTCAGACAATAGAGGGCTCCGCGCTTTGTGCTAAAAATAGTAACACAGCTTCGTGCCGCCATCTTGGAAGTCTGTCGATTACAAGCGGTGATAGCGAGAGGAGCAAATATTTACTTAGTTTGTCTATTTATTTACTCAACTAACTTCGTATGTGTACGGATTTTGTCCATCAACACTATGGAAAACTACGTGGAGAGTTTAGACAAGCAAGCACGCGAGCGGTACGCTGCGAAGTTGCATTTTATTGGAAAATTGGATCCCTACAAAATTAAAAACAAGGACTGGAAGTCTGATCCCGATTTGTTGCCGTGTGTGACTTACATCGAACTTGTTAACTATCTTATTTTCCACCCAAGTCCCTTTTGTGAACTGAAGGATTTTCAAAATTACAAAAGTATGGAAGCCTACGACAGATTTGTGTCTGGTTGGGTTCGGGATGTGTCTGTGCACACAAGCGAAGGTGATGAAAACAAGATTGTGAAAGGGAAAGTTCTACATTCTCAGAGTTTGTCTCAGCCAAGTTTACAACCATGGATCATTGTTGACAAGTCATCATCGATTCTGTGTGCCCATTGCAACTGTGTTGCAGGTTTAGGGGAATGTTGTTCTCATGTTGCTTCCCTTTTGTTCTATGTTGAAGCTGCCACAAGACTGAGGGAGACCACTACCGTGACACAGAAACCTGCCTACTGGCTTCTTCCTAAATCAAAAACGTCTGTTCCATACTCACCACTGGCAGAAATGGATTTCACTTCTTCAAAGACATTGAAGAAACAACTGGACAAGAGGATAGACAGTGCAGGGGGAACAGTTGTAGCACAGGAATGTAAGACACCCCAGAAAATACCAAATATACCAGAGTCAAGATATGACACTTTCTTTAAAGCGATACTCCCAGATAAGCCTGCATGTCTCTCAGTAGATGTGAAGTACACTTCCAACTACAAGCCGCAATCTCTACAGCCCAAGTTCCCACTTATGTTAAGCGAATTGTACGAAGAAGATTGCCAAATGATGACTTTGGAGGACATCCGAGGACATTGTTTACCTCTAAAAGACAAAGTCACTGTGTCGGAGGAGGAAGCTAAGAATGTGGAAGCTTCAATCCCCTGATTGTAAACACACTTCGGAAGTCTAAATAAGCCCTTCCCACCCTTTTCCCCTCGGCTACAACAGCCAACAATAACGCACGTATTCGGCATTACAATGTAGAATCTAACTGGTTCGCTGAACAATAACAATGAAGTGAAAAGCTTTGTGGACTTCCAAAATGGCCGCCAGCAATGCATTGTGGGTAATCTTTGGACCTCGAAGCACTCTATACAGTCAGAAGTCCCCCAGTGACACGGAAAGCAAAGTTTGATTACTCCTATCCATGGCTCGTGGAATATTATGGAATATATCTACATGATTGTGGTGAGGAACACTAGATGTTCTGTGCCTAATTGAAAAAAGAAATGGTCTTTTGTAATTGCTTTAACCTCCAGAGTTGTTGAGGCACTACTTCCTGCGGTGCGTCTTGGGCATATACAGCCTCGCAGTGCCCATCCCTCTGCGGCCTGTACATGCACTATAAGTATTGCTGAGTAATTTCATTTCTCTCACAGAAGAGGTGAGTAACGTCCTCTGGGTAGCAAATTTACATGTAGCTTTTGAATATCTTCTCATGTGTCTGCGGCCCATCCCGCCCTGGATAACCTCCTCCCCCCTGAACCATACCCTATGTATGTCCAGATACAACCACATAGTTTTTGCGTTAGTTACTTGAAAATAAACTAATCATATTGCTACTACTAGTAGCTGCTTTTTCCAGCTGTTTTCATCATTTTTGAAATATTTTGCTATTTTTTCATGCATGCCAACCTTTTGACAAAATTTTTTTATCGCACACTCAATTTTTACGTACAATCTCTCTCCAGATTATTACCAAAAACTCAACAACAAAAAAAATTCCTTGTTTCAAACCGGTAGCGACTAACTTTTACCAAAACAGAAACCGAATGCGATTGTTGGAGCGGTTTATTTACGCACAAAAACGTAGTCCTGCTTCAAAGTAAGGCCGCCATTGACTAAAATACTAGTCTCAATTTTAGAAATTTTGTTGAGAGGCATTTGAATAGCGGTAGATCTTTTTTTTTTTTTGTGGGAGGCGTTTTAAGGGTAGAAAAGCGGTAGTTTAACGCGTAAAGCAGTAGTTGGAAGGTAAGGTTTTTAATTGCAAAAATTTAATTCATGCAGAATTAAAAAATGACAAAGAGTACATACATGGTTCTTATTAGAATAGCAGCAACGATATTTTGATTTTCATGCATGGTTTTACACTACCTTTCACAGACCAGAAACAGACACAGGAACCAATAGCGTTCGTTTACTCAGTTTTATTAATAAAGAGGGAGAGTAGGGCTTGCTTCCACGATCCGATGGTTGACGGACAAGGGTAGCAGGTGGCTGGAAATGCGGAAGTGGCACTTCCGTGTCGGGGGAGGATGATCGTAGATTTGGAGGAATACTAGTCGTTAGCCGGGAACGGGAGAGCAAAGGCGGTATCAAGTACGGAAACGAGGTCGGCAACAGGTGTCAGGCAGGTAGCGGGGCAAAACAGGTCGGATGTCGGAATGGCAGAACAGAGCAGAATCGAGTCCGGAAACAGGTCGGCAAAGGGTATCAGGCAGAGGAAAACAGGGCAGGAAAAAATTCTGAAAGTGTGAGCTTGCCTAGCTGGGAGCATCAGTTCGCAACGTTCTGACGGCGTCTTCTTGAAAGCCGGGGGTTTAAAAAGAGTGTCTTAGCCAATCAACGACTGAGCAAAAGTAACGGCTGCCAGTCAGGCCTGGGCTAAGAAGGCGACAACACAGACCAGCGCTCCCAAGCATGTTCCTAACCAACGCCAGATCCATCGTCCACAAATTGCATGAATTTGAGCTTCGGATCGCCACCAACAGCGTCCGAAATTGGAGTATTTTTGTCATCACGGCAGTCCAACTAGCAGGACGCACGCTTCACCGGCACGAACGAGACGGAGACTCCGGTAAAAACAGTGGTTGGGGACTATGCTCTAAAATATCAGCCAAATCATTGACACTCACTGCTCACTCAATATAGAGTTTCTAGCAGTATCGTGTAGACCCTTCTATCTACCGAGAGAGCTAACTGTGGTCATTATGCTTGCTGTTTACTTTCCACCGGATGCTAACGTTCCACCGGATGCTAACGTTAGCATAGCGCTAAATATCCTGCCCACTGCTATCAATAAATAGCAGCCTGCACACCCCAACGGAGTTTTTATCGGCGCCGGCGACTTTAATCGGGCATGTTTAAGGACCGTACTTCCGAAATCCATTCAACACGTGGACTGAGCAATTAGGGAAAAAACACTGGACCGTGTGTACAGTAAGATCAAACATCTAGTTGGATCCGCCCATCTCTGTCTGTCCCTCATCCCCTCATACACCCCCCCCCCCGGAGGAAACAAAGCCTATACAACAAAAACAGTTAAAACATCTTCTTTGTTCCTTTATCTCTTTGTTTTCCTTATCCCCACTGTAAAATGTGGAACTGGAGTCATCCAATTTCGTTGTCACAATATATCCCATGTTGTAACAATGAGAATAAAGATATATTCTATTCTATTCTATTCTATTCTATATCAGCAATACTCTGGTCTTTATCTGACCATTCCTTGCATGCAAACCAAATTTTTCCGACAACTGTGTCGCCAGAAACAACCTAATAATATCTGCCTGGAGCACGTGGACAAGAACCACTGCCCACGGGGCGATTCGTAGCCACGTCCAAACTCGCAAGCCAAGTATCGTCGTGTTGTTTTTTTTCCGGCATGTTGGATAATGGAAAGCATTAGTGGGAGCGACCGGCGCTGACGACCCCGAAAACAAGGATGCCGACTCTCATCGGTCCTCGGCAATTACAGCCTTCGGGTCGCTAATGAAGATGCCAGCGGGCAACCATTGATCACCTGGCATCTTGGACCCCCACTTGGGGCCTCGCAAGGGAAGGACTGCAGATTGTGTGCGCACATTGAGTGCGCACACGTTTTGCCACGTGTCAGTGAACAAGACCTGACTGAGACAATTTCTTTTCAGGCAACATTTACTTTCCTGTGACGTGGCATCGTTTCCCTAAACAAGTGGAACCGATCGTCTGGCTTAAGTGAGTCAGCGAAGCAACTATTCTGGTGGGACAGAGATCGAATGTGCCTACAAACAGTAACAGGTTTTCTTAAGATAGATTTCGGCCTTTTCCGAGCTATGACACTGACCCCAACAAAATCGGTCCCTCGTAATGTCAGTCATGAAAAAGCCAGAACCTCGGGGGTATTTTGCAAATCTAAATAGCATTTTACAGTACAATGGGATTTCTAAGTTATCCCGCATCAGTTAAATTGTGATTTGGTTTCAGGAATGTGAAAAGAAATGAATTGCAAAGGCAAGATATTCAAAACTGTTAACCTGATACCAGTCAAACGGGTATAAGAACGTGGTACGCGTTTTATCCAATTCTTATCAAACACTCTAAGATCTACGTTTGTTTTATTTCCAATGTGAACATGGATTAGCATTTTTCAGAGAACACGTTATCTGGCTTGGCAAAGTCGGATCATTTTAACCTGATCCGACGTTTGTAGAACCCAGTAAGGTGTGGCGAGGCCTGCCCAAGCCTGACTGTGGTCTCCTAACCTACTGGTTTCAAATCAATATGTATTTGTAAAGCAGTTTTCAGACAGCAACACGCATTTTAAAATGTTGTATTTGTCATGATTACTGATTCGGGGCACCTGTGGCTGCCCCGTTGGCGCCAACAGCCACGGGACATGATTGGCTGTTGGACCCTTTTTAAACTCCCGTCTTCCGAAAAGAACTCGTCAGACCATCTGCGAACATATGCTCTCTGCTAGGCAAGCTTTTGTACTCTCCGACACGATCCTGCACTGTTTCCTGCCTGATACCTGTTGCTGACCTCTTTTCTGGACCTGTTTCTGTTTTTGCTCCTCCGCCTCGGCCATCGACCTGTTTTTCTCGCTGCCAACGACTACCCTCGCTCGACACGGAAGTGCCACTTCTGCGTTCCTGCTATCTGCTACCCATGACCGACGATTATCGGATGGTGGATGCAAGCACTGTTTTCTTTCTAAATAAAAAAAACGAACGCAATTGGGTCCCGTCTCCGTTCCTGGGCCATGACAGTATTAAAACAACAGATGTACAATAAGAAAATTGTCTCACTTTACTCCCACACAAAATCCCGGAATGTCAAATTTTCAGACACACATAATGATTGAAAAATAAAAAACGGCAAGGTATAGGAGAAAAAACTTGAGGGAGGGTAAGCCACCCTCCTAGGGATGGCAGCAGACAGCTGCAGAAAGGAGTTTGAAGACCTGCTCCAATTAGACGGTTAACCACTGCCTACCAGTACGGAGGCTCCTCATGGGAGGAAAGACAAAAATGTAAAATAATTTAATGGAAATGCTGATCCCCGCGACCCTAATGAGGATAAGCGGTACGGCTAATGAGATGAGATGAGATGAGAAATGCTGATGTGTACAACATCAAGAGAACTGAAATGGTAAAAAGTAAAAATGAAATGGTTCGAGGGGTAATTTTCTATTTGTTGGAAACGAGGTATCTTCAATTGTGTTGTAAGAAATAATAACTAATGCAGCTGGGACTCCTTTTTTGTGTTGAGAGTGAAGGATTTTATACGTTTGACTATAAAAGATTTTATCTGATTGACTACAAATTACATTTAATGCAAAAGATAATCACTGACTGGGCTGTAGTTCAATGTCAGGGCACTCTGGTGGAAGATGTTGTTTACAGGAACGGTAGGAACGGGACTTAAGGCTGATGAGGTAATCAGCATATCCAGACGCAGAAAGGCCCTGATGACGTAGAAACACTTGGTGTTGTTTTGAGTATTCCAGACATCGCGACGCCCAGGGTGGAGGCTTCCTTGGCACGCCCATGGGAGAGTCGGTACGCCATTATGCAGGGAGAAAATGGTGAATAGGAGAGAGCTAAAGGACTTCAGAAGAGGGCTCCCTAGAGATTCCAACGACACAAATTCAGCTGTTTTTGATGGAGTACACTTAGTTAAATTGTTAATTAAATTAAATCTGCCCCGGTGTGAAAATGTCGGCTTTCTTGTTCATCTGTTCCCTCAAGAAACGAGCGCGCATAAATTGTTGGGTGAATGTAGGTTGTGTTTGGCTAATGGAGTCCGATAACTAATTCGAACAATTTGGTAAACGGTACAAAGCCGGCAGCTTTTTCTTACTTACCGTTGAACAGGTGCTTGAGAGGGGCTCGGTGCATCGAGCACTCGATGGTCTGTGAGGTCAACGCGTTCACGACATCTCTGTGAACAGCGTTTTGTTCCCCAGTTTGCAGCTTGCTGAGCTGGCTGCAATGTGAGGTGGTGGCAGCAGCGTATGGATTGGAGATAATTTAATGAGCAAAGTCACAGAGGAACATGAGTCGACCATCTGGTATAGAAGCTAAATAATGAACTTCAATCTGATTCCAAACGTGCTGGGATTCAGCATATTGCCGAGGTCTCACAATTAAGCCCTGGACTTTCTTTGAGGGCGACTCTGCTCCCAATCAATGAGGAAGACAGAAGAAAGCTATGAATGATCGTCCTCCTCTTCCTCGTCCAGGACAAAAGCTAACCTTTGGCTTGTAAATGCTCGCCCCGACCCCAACCGACCTTGAAAACAACGATCTGATGGAGGCCTGTACTCCGTCTGGTCTTCAAAGTAGGAAAGCTGAAATGTTTTACCTCCTTAAATTAGAATTCAAGAACACCGTACTAGTTTCCCCAACACACAGGTTCTAATTTTCTCTGGCTTGCTGGAGAGGTCTTCAAATCTCTCTCCAATTAAATGGGTGTCGGATGTGCCTTCTCTGGACTCAGAGCAATTAAAATCTACCTGCGCATTTTGTTTTTCATCCTCACAGTCATTTTAAATACTAGCCTTGCACTGCAAGATAAATTTTTGCAGTATGAATAACTTTATGTTATTAATATACACACCATTTTTTGTCAAATTACAAAGATTGGGGTCCGCCCTGGCGGTTAACGAAAAAAAAAAAAAATCTTTCGTGGCCAAATGAGTGAATGCTGAAATTTGTTCAGTTCTTTGCTGAGTGAGCTACATTTTTCTTTTGGAAAGAACTACAACAACACATTAAACCAACTACAACTCAACACCATCATGTATGCTGGTCAAACCAAAGTAACATATATACTGTAGGTGATGTCATACTTTAGATTTTAAAACAATCTTGGATACATACATACATACATACATACCGGAGCCATATCCTCCTAGAGGGAGGTGGCTTGAGTCATTTCTGACTCTTTCTGGGAAATTGATACAGAGGAGGGGATTCCCAGCCTCCTCATTCAACCCAACTGATGTGTTGGGATCATTAGGTGACCAAACTCCCCAATTCCAATCCCTAATGCCGAGCGCCAAGCAGGGAGGCAATGAGTACCAATGTTGTAAGTCTTGGGTATGACTCGGCCGAGGCTATAACCAGCAACCTCCCAGTCTCGGGAGGGCGCCCTACCCCCAAGGCCACCGAGCTTATCTTGGATAATGCTGCAATATCTGAACCGAACCAATAAGCTTGAAGAGGGCCTAACTTTCTTGAGGAAATTTCCATGGAGATCTTCCAGATTTACAATAGGTCTTAATAAATGGAGTGAAATGTAATATAATCTGGATAGGTCCAGGTTAGTGACTTGGTTCAAGTTTGTATTAGTAATTACGTTATGTCGTCGCCACAACTTTCAAAAAGAATAAAACCTACATTTACCTTAGGCAAAAATTTGGAATGAGTAGACGGCTTTCGATTTGTGTCTGGTTCTCTGCGTGCCTTCAACCCTCAGGATGCCGCTACAAAGATGGACGCTGATGAGCTGCAAACAAAGCAAAAGACCTCACTTCGGAAAGGCCTACAATCTTAAAAGGGCATGGACTGCACATGGCACAAGTAAGTAAAAGTATTTTATACATACCTGTCACGCTCCACGGCTCCATGCCCTTACAAAATGTTGTATATTGCCTTAGAAAATACAAAATAATCTAACACCATTTTTTTTTTCAAACGTGTTTATTTATGTAGTTTAACATGTTATATTGTACATGTGTTTCGTTATATCATATATATCGTTAACTAACATTTTGTTGTGAGATACTGAGTTGCTCGACATGAATGAGGTTCACTATAAAAAAAAGTTCAAAAATTAAGTAGCTTGGACATTCACTGTAGTAGGAAAAAATACATGCAAATATAATGAAGTAGAATAATACATTTTCTTATTCAAATTATTAATTCATTTTCGGCATTAAATTATTGTTGGTAATATACTGATTAAAGGGATAACCACTAACCTGTCTATTTTTCATTTTCTCCTTTTATGCTTCCTTTTTTTTCTTAACTTTTCTGTACAACAAAATAATTAGTAATATAATTCATCAAAGCAAGTGAGCCGTTTGAGAGCCGGCTCTCTTTAATGAGTTGAGCCGAAAAAGCCAGTTTTCTGAAAAGAGACGGACTTCCTTTCGTTACACAACTATCTTCCCCAGCTGACCGTTACGTCATCCAACATGGAGCCGACCGAGGGCGACATGTTGTCTCGAGCTCTGAAGACTTTTCTAATTTTATCGCTTCTTTTTACCGTTACGTTTACGTTTTCTACTTTAGTGAAATATTCAAGAGAAGGATTATTGGCATTACGTCCTGCTGCCAGTGTGTCAAATTTGCCACCAAACTCGGACAAAATCAGCGGAATTCTTGAGTGGATTAATTCGAATTCAAAATCAAATCAACCCAAGCCTAAGAAGCGGAAACGTGGGAGTAGAGGTGGCCATTTGGTGAGATCTCGTCGTCGGAAGTATAATGCACCTGTTCCTAGCATCGTGTTGGCTAACGTTCAGCGCCTGTATAATAAGACCGACGAGTTGTTTCATCGTCTGGCTAACCTCCGCGACTTCCGTGATTGTAATGTGCTTTGCTTTACGGAGACGTGGTTGCAATCTCATCATCCTGATTCTCTCTACCAGCCCCCAGGATTTACATTCTTCAGACGGGATAGGGATAATATCATTACTGGAAAATCTCAAGGGGGTGCGTGTGCTTTCTGATCAATAATCAGTGGTGTACAGATGTCAGGATTGTTTCTAGAAGATGTACCCCTGATCCGGAACATTTGACCTTGAGGTGTAGGCCTTTCTACCTGCCTCGTGAATTTTCATCTGTCACCCTCACCGCTGCATACATCCATCCCAGGGCCAATGTTGATTCCGCCATGAACGACCTTCATGATGTGATAACCAGGTACGAGAACTCTGACTCTGATACTCTGTCGATTGTTCTTGGTGACTTCAATCAGGCTAACCTTAGAACTGTATTACCTCACTTTCGGCAACAAGTGACATGTCCTACTAGAGGACAGGAGACCTTAGATCACTGCTATTGTTCAATCAAGGGTGCCTACAAATCGGTCCCGAGAGCCAACTTTGGAAACTCGGACCATTCAACAGTTTTATTGATACCGTCCTACAAGCAAGAACTCAAAAGGTCAAAACCGGTGCAAAGGAATTTAATAGTGTGGTCGAGATCCGCAATTGACGAGTTGCAGGACTGTTTTAAGGACACTGACTGGGCAGTTTCAATCAAGTAGTCTGGATGAATTCACAGACATGGTCACGGAGTACATCAAGTTCTGTGAGGATGCATGTGTTTCCACGAAAACTGTGACGCAATATGGCAATAACAAGCAATGGTTCAACAAGGACGTGCGACGGAAAATTGTTGACAAGGACTTAGCTCATCGGGCCAAGGACTCCGATCCTGTTGCATACCGTAAGGCCAAGTCTGACCTGAAGAAGGGCATCAGGGATGCAAAACGGATTTTTAAACCACAGCAACAGGCGACTCTAGGGACGTCTGGGCGAATATGAACCACATTACTCAGTACAAGGGTCATAAACGTTCTGCTGACTCGGATGACGCTACTTTACCAGATAAATTGAATTACTTTTATGCCAGGTTCGACACAGCCAACACCAGCGAACCCGTTTCTGTGACGGACACTCAGTGTGAACCTCCATTTGTTATCGAGGATTGGCAAGTCAAGTGCAAGTTCGAAAGCTTGAAGGAGCGGAAAGCCCCGGGCCCAGACTCTATCTCACCGCGGCTCCTCAAGTTCTGCGCAGCACAACTCGCCCAGGTGTTCACCCTCATCTACAATTGGTCGCTCCGCCTTGCCAAGTTCCAGCAGTATACAAAACAGCCACCGTTGTTCCAGTTCCCAAGTCAAACACCGTCACATGCCTGAATAATCTTCGACCCATAGCACTGACGCCAGTACCCATGAAAGTATTTGAAGGTTTCATCTTACACTATATTAAGTCATTACTACCGATTGGTCTAAATGATTATCAGTTCGCGTATCGTGCGAACAGATGTGTTGAAGATGCACTGAACATTTGTTTACATGGGGTTTTGGAACACTTGGAGAAAAAGAACTCGTATGTCAGGCTTTTATTTATAGACTACTCATCTGCGTTTAATACCATCATACCTTCTAAATTGTATGTGAAATTACGTGATGACCTCAGTTTTCCCGTTTCGATTTGTAATTGGATTTTGGATTTTTTTGCTCGAACGTCATCAAGTTGTGAAAATTGGTAATCATACCTCGAAAGATCTCGTTCTAAACACCGGTACCCCACAAGGATGTGTTTCATCACCTTGTCTTTATTCCATATTTACGTATGATTGCAGATCCATTGATGATAACAATCTAGTTGTCAAATTTGCTGACGACACTACTGTTTCTGGTTACATTATGAACAATGATGAGAGCGCATACAGACGGCAGGTGGATAACATCGTGGAATGGTGCAATGGAAATGATTTGACATTGAATTTGGACAAAACCAAAGAAATGATTAATGACTTTTGGACGAAAAACAAAAACCAGAAGGAACCTTTACTTATCAATGGCAAAAGAGTCGAGCAGGTGGAGCATTTCAAACTTCTCGGGACTTTTATTTCAGAAGATCTAAGCTGGGCACTGAACTCGGAGAAAATTCTAAAGAAGGCACGCCAAAGAACTTTCTTCCTAAGGAAGTTGAACTCCTACGATGTTCATCAGGAAGTACTAGTCAACTTTTATCGTGCGATTATTGAAAGTGTTTTAGCAAATTCTATTATTGTTTGGTTTGGTCGAATAACAAAGAAAGATCTGTCAAAGTTCAATTCTGTAATCCGCACAGCGGAAAAGATTGTGGGCCTGCCATCCCTGGACTCTATATAATGATAGAGTTTTGAAACGTACCTCAAATATTCTTAAGGATGAGAGTCATCCTGGTAACGATAATTTTCATCTGTTACAGACGCTTGAAGTCATTCAAGGGTACTAAAAGGTTTACAAACAGTTTTTACCCGAGTGCTGTCCGAATTTTTAATAATTATAAATTGTAATTTCTGTTTTTCGTTTTATATTCGGAATGTTGAATGTTGTTAAATTTTAAAATTCTCACTGAGCCGAGACAACGAGACGATTTCCGATTATTTTTATGTGAAGATTATTGGTTGAATAAACTAACTAACTAACTAACTATCACATGAAATCCAATGCCAGGACAGATGATTCGCGCACCCTGTACATTTAAATCCCCAGCTTCCGGTAACACTTTGTCTGATTGTACTCACGCTACCTGCTGCCTTCAGCTCAGTAAGCCCGTACCTCTGACTCTTTGCCTGCTCCCTGTTTTCTTCTGATTGATCTCCGTTGCCGACCCGTTTCTGTAATTGCCTACGACCTGCCCTGCCCGTCTGACTCCTGAACTCTTTTCCGAATACTACGACGCCCTTCTTCTCCAGCCCCGGCCAACAACACTACGATTACGCCTGTCCGCGACCATTCCCGCCAAGCCTTCACCCGCCTGTCAAGTTCCGTCAATCCGCCAATCAACGGATGGAAGAATCCCACCTTGTCATTTCCTTCCTTTCAATAAAACCAAGAAACGAGCGAAAGTGATCTCAGTCTTCCTTTCGTCCTGTCTGACAATGCTTCCTTTTTTCTTAACTTCTTTATACAACATAATAATTCGTAATATAATGCATCAAAACAAGTGAGCCGTTTGAGAGCCGGCACTCTTCAATGAGTTGAGCCGAAAAAGCCGGTTTTCTAAAAAGAGACGGACTTCCTTTCACTACATACTACCACATGAAATTCCGAGGCGGCAGATGCATGCGCACATTAGCATCAAACTGCTCACCTTTTTTGCAACGAAAAAAAAAACGATACTGAGATAGAGGCTACCGCGGCGAACTGGTTTGACTTGATTGATTTGCCGTTTCGTCATAGTCGGTCTAAACCGGATAATACCCATAGTTGACAAATTTGCGTTTTTCCGTACAGATTTTCTTGTACGTTGTACACATCTTAAAATGCATAATAAACGTACTTTGTACGGCAAAAACGTACTGGTTGACAGGTATGTTTACACATTCATGACCCAGTCCACACTTTCTCTCCCGTAGCAGGTCTACTTTCCCCTACTGAAGGTAAGTGTCCACATTTTTTGGTAAGCATTTAGTATGCTCTGACCTTTCTTCTGGCAGCTCGGGCCAACCATTAATTAGCTCCATACAGGGCACCACGAGCCCCTCGGCTTGTCAGTAGGTGCATCCTTGAATGATCTCGTATGTTCTGTTCGACAAGTCTTGCACGTCTTGCTGCGGTCAATGAAATCTTCACTGCCACCTGAGAGCAACCAATTACCAGCTGATATTGACAAATGAGAGAAAAGTTTGCATCGGCAACAATTATTGAATCAAAATTATGTCTCTTTTAATAAATTATCAATTCATGTTCTCTTTGACATTCAAAGAGATGCATCTCATAATGATAATATAGTGTGTGAAGTAGTGGTGGGCTCTGAGGTCCTACAAGGCCTTCTTTGCTGCCCAAAAATATTTGAATAATATGATGCTATCATATTTTGTCCATTAATACGTATTAATTAATGATTGATACTGATCCAATCACATTTCAGGATTACCATTTTCTAGGCTCAGGAATCTGCGCAGACGCCTTCAGTATTTTATATGCAGGCGTCCTGCAGCATAGCATAGTTGTCAGGACCAGAATGGACCCAATTACGTTACGTTTCTCACAAGTTTTATTAAAGGAAAGAGGAAGGAGTGCGCCAACGATCCTGTGTTCGCTAGGCGCGGGAAGCAGGTCGCTCTGAACACGGAAGCGGATCTTCCGTGGCGAGGGATGGCGGTGTCAGGGACGGAAAAACGGGTCAGTCGCTGGGACAGGAGAGCAAAAACGTGGTCGGGGTCGGAAGCAAGTCGTAAGCCAGAGAAGGAGAGTAGACGTGGTCAGGGACAAAAAGATGTCGAAAGCCGGAACGGGAGAGTAGACGTGGTCAGGATCAAAAACGGGTCGAAGCCTGAGGGACAGACAGGAGCAAAAAACAGGTGGGAGTCAGGCTCATAAAAGGCTTGCCTAGTGTTAACTGAGGTTCGCAGACGAACTAACAAAAGGGGTCGGATAGGAGTGGGTTTGAATAGGGACAGAGACCCAATCAGAGGCCGAGGCAGTTGGCGCCAAAGGAGCGGGCACAGCTGAAGCATATCGGTAATCATGACAATAGTAGTGATATCACCGTTGCTTTAGCAACTCAAATTTCCAATTGGCGCAGACGACCTTGCCTAAAGGCCTGGAGAAACATTACTGCTTTTACAAAGCTAGGGGGGCGATAATTCACCAAAATGATTGCGCCAACTACTTGTTAACTTGTAGTACAAGTAACGGCAGTATATTGTGGTGATACAATAGCATTTTGTCAACCTACAATGGGTGAAGGAGGAAAATAAATCGATTTGGTTGCAAATATACAGTCAATGCCATTTTCAAGATGGACCTTTCGAGAAAAGCTGTACATTTTCAAAAAAATCGCAACAGGGTGAAAGGACTTTTCTCCGCCACTTTCAGCCCACAAACTACGAGTGGTTCATCAAACAAAGGGAACTTTGTAGAGCTTAGTCCCACCATTGCTGAAAGAGACACTGATTTATGTTACCACCTATCCACAAATATTTTTTAGTGGGGCTTCGGGCGAAATACAAATTAACGTGATCACCCTTCTTGCTGAAGTGATGCGGGAAGTGACTAAAGCACAGTAAATGATAAAGCACTGTTCCGCTCGGTTATGGTTGATGAGACAACCGAGGGTAACCGAGCCGACTCGCACGTTACGTCACAGAAACAGGTCCCAGTCAAGGAGTGTTTCGTCTGATTTTAAAAAGTTACCAGTGAGAAGTGAGCCGATGACATTGCAGGTCAATATCATCAGATTTTTGATGGAAAATGAACGTCTGGGTAAAGTTGTGGAACAGTGTCGTGACGGTACAGCTGTCATGTCTTCTGGATTAAATGGGGTGCAGGCTGAAATTAAGGAGAGCTAACCGTTGGCTTTCCGAGTTTTGTTTTTGTTCACACTATTTAATAGCATTCTAAACTCAACAAATGTAAAGTCAATAACAGAATCCCTGAAAAAAATGAGTCGTTTGCAAATGAAGCGGTTCACGGACACCAATCACTAATTGAGACTGGAGTAAAGGTCCACGAGTAAAATTCATTTAACAACACTGGTGAAAATTATCCACAAAAGAGAATGATAGTGCCAGTGATTGGGTGCCTATACGGAACAAGGTGAGCAGAAGGAAATACGCGTTTTGTTTGCTCGGTGGAAAGGAAAGAAGGAAGGTGTGACTAGCCTATCGTTCCACTCATTACGGCTAGAGAGGACTCAGTGGAGTTGCGCTGCTTCAATGCCGAGTGTGCCCGATGCGCCCTCGCCTCCATTACAGATGCCTTCTTAATCCGTCAAGCACGCATGCGCACACACACCTTGGCACACCACCACCTCGAGAAAGCACGTCAATCTTTGGCTTTGCAAACTTTGCTGTCGTATGCCAGGTCAAGAAAAAGGAAGGATGATGCTGCTGTCATAAAAGTCTGCTTCTGTACATGTTAGTCAGACAAGTCTGCCTCATCTTATGTTAGCCCACCATGATGCCAAAAACCACCATTCAAAAAACAATCTCAATTTCAATTGGATTTTCACCACAAACATCATAAAAGGCCCTCAAACTGGATTTTAAATTAATCAACCAGGGGTAATACCAAACTACACTATGAGGAAATCTGACGATTCTCAAATTAAGGAAAAATGAAGGAATGAAGGCATAAAGGTAGAAATGCAGGAAGGAAGGAAGGAAAATGGAAGGAAGGAAGGAAGGAAGGAAGGAAGGAAGGAAGGAAGGAAGGAAGGAAGGAAGGAAGGAAGGAAGGAAGGAAGGAAGGAAGGAAGGAAGGAAGGAAGGGGCAAAAAATGAAGGAACGGAGGAATGAGTCTCGTTCAACTTAGCCAACCTTCATAGCTGCTGAATACTATATATGTCAATAAATCTGAGTTGAGTGCTTTGGAACACAGCACCAGTGGATTTGGCCAGGAAACATCATTATTGGACAAGATTAATGTATTTTGATGCACGGAAAAAAAAACTGCTCAGATGTCATCCAGATTGAAAATCCGGCAGGCTGAAAGACATGTAACGCCATGGAAAGCACAAATCCACAGGATGACCCAGGCAAAAACTTATTTTGAGTGCAAAGATATGTTTCTTTGTTTTTTAACGCAAGAGAAAACATTTTGGCAGGTTAAAGCGGCAACATCTACGACCAAAAAGAAAGCAGAATCAGCAAGAAACTGAACCCAAGCTTACTTGGGACTGGCTTTTTTTTATACTCGCTTGTGACGAATCCCCTTGGGTCCAGTGAGTCACTGCTTCTGTCAGCGCACTCCATCACTGAGGGCAGTCGGCTACTGTGACACGGCTGACGGGAGGCCGGGCGGGACGGTATACTTGCTCGGGTCGCCGTGATTTCATCCGGTGTGCCGCCAAGCTGTCATATTGGCCAGCCAAACGTCAATCTGGACCTTCTTTACATTGGATTCATTTCTGCAATTCCATTGCGGTGCTTGCAGGATGACGCCAGACGCCGTCTCAGGTCTCCACTTCAGAGGTCCATTAAGATTTGGTCTCCATACTGACAATCAATGTGCCCATGCGCATACGGACTCATCTGAGTGCCAGTCGTTTACAGCGCATCTCGACCTCATCACAAAGCTATTATCCAGCAAAGACCAATTACATCAAGTGTAGAAAAGCATATATGGTCTTTTGTCCCGAAAGCTCCATTCAAAAAGAAAAAAAATAATGAGGAAAGAGGCAAATCTTTGGGGAATGGTCAAGTGCTTTTTTTGATGGAAGCAACCTTTATTTTTAGGCCCATTTAGTTTTACACACTTCAAAATAATTGCGCCTCTGTGTGTGTGTGTATCTTGGCACACTTCCAACATGATGTATTGCGTATCTTAGGCTTGACACGGAATCGTGGTTGTAAAATTTCCATGGTTGGGAGGGTTACCTTAAAAATGTAATCTGATACAGTTACTAGCTGCCTGTTGAAAAATGTAATCAGTGACGTAATCTGAATACCATAATATTGCAGTAATTGTAACTTAATTACTTTTGATTACTTGTGGATTACTCTAATACCAAATATGCTTATAAAAGACAAAATAAACATAACATAAATAAAATCAGTACATTTTGTTTAAGGTAAATGAACATGGTAACTTTGAAAAATAATTGGTGGAAACCAAGGTCAGGTAATTGCTTGTGTTGCAAAGAAATGCTTACATTTAACCATGTATTATAGCTTCTTAAGGAAGTTTACCCTAAGAGTGCATCAAGAACCAAATATTGTGTTTAAACACACCAAGTGTTAACTAAATTTCCAACAAACTCTGGAATATCTTGTGTCCAAGTTCAAGTTTATATACATTTATATTTTGATGTACCAGGCTTATTAAAACTTTGTCACAATCTAAGCTGTGTGTGTGCGCAATCGCGCACTGCCTGCACAGTCTCAGCGCACAAGAAAATCTATCCAGCGCAATGTTCCCTCTAAGCTGCGTGTGTGCGCAATTGCGCACTACCCAGAGCTTTTCCGTGCACAAGAAAATGTAGCCAGCTCACAAAAATCATGGCTCGAAATTGCTAGTTAAGAAGCGAATTAAGTCAAATTACAGTGCATGAAGGTAAAAATACAAGGGTTCCCCTGACGTTGTGTTCTAAATGCGGTATTTTGAAGTCAAGGTCGAAGTAGAACAAAGTTGAGTAAAGTCAGTAGAGTTTTTCCAGAACTGGCTTCTTCGGCTCGGTCCTAAACGCCTCTTAGGGTTGTTTTTGCTTCTTTCATCCCTATATGACCAAATATTATGTAAAATTATGCACAAAATGACTTAAAGGAAGGGGGAATAGAACAAAAAAGAAAAAAAAAAAGAAAATGAAGAGAAAAAAGAAGGAAAAATTCAGAAAAAAAGCCAGAAAAAAAGAAAAGAAAGAAACAATGGAAGCAAAGTAAATAGAGAACAAAGAAGTAACAGCTAGGAAAAAATAAACACAATGACATTTTTTTAAGGAATTAAAAAATATAGAAAAAAAACAGGGGAAAAAGAAGAAAAAGTTTGTGTTGCATTCAAATAATTTCCAATTATACCAAGTCAATCTTGTTGCAAACATTGTTCTTCTACTAAAAAATGTGATAAAGTACAGTTCTGTATCTTGCAACCGACTCAATAAGCCCCCAAAAATGTTAGTCTTATGCGTCAAAAGATACCAGGAAAAAAAAAGAAAATCTTGTGAAAGAATTGTTGTAAAAACAAATGACATTTGTAGGCCGTACAACCTTTGCAATAATACATTAGTCAATTCATTCAAAAGTGAAACGTTTTTTTTTTTGCATTGCCGGTTTTGTCAAGTTTTGGACATGTTTGATAATGACTTAGTTGCCACACTTGGGATTGCTGTTGCTCACTGTTGTTTCAAGTGTTGCTCACCGACTTTGTGTGAACGCTCAGACCCGTGGAAAATTAGAGGGAACATTGATCTGGAGCCTCATTACTTTGGCAGCTCTTTGCTTTTATGAGATATAAGTTTATTAGCTGCTCCATAAGTAAAAGACACAAGATTGAAAAATACCATGAGAACCAGCAAAAGTGTATTTCAAGACCTCTAGCCAAAACAATTTTTCTGATGGATCTTCATCCATCTCAGTAAATGCAAGCAGTCTTCAATTATCCTTTTGGAGTTTAAGGAAAGTCTCAAATTCAAATATCTGTCTAGCCGTGACCTTTGCCAACTCTCAAAGCTGGTAGCGGCGCTTCAATGGACAATTCAATCGGCGGGAGTGATGAGGCAGTCAGTGCCGCTCTTTACCGTCATCCCGGGAGAGTTCGGATTGATCGGATGTTGCCAGGATACAACAGCAGCTCGAACTTGATAGAACATTGGCGGAAAGTCAACGCATCCTTCTTAACCGGGACAAAGCTGTGGCGGTGATGGGATGGGGCAAATGTCCCTTGTTTGCCTAACTCAATGGGACTGTCATGATAGCACCAAACAAACACAGTTGGGCCAAGTTAAAAACATGCACTATTGTTTGTTTTCTGGTAAGCCTCCGGTCCCAGACATAATAGCAGGATAGCCCCGTTCTGCTGGCGTTGCCAATGAAAAAGTCAGTAGCGGTGGTAATGTTTCACAGACAGTCCATTATTTCAAAAAAGATTAGGACAATATCAATGTGCACCAAGAAACTCATTCAAAGGTTGGATTTGCTATCCAGACAACTGGGCAAGACATGATTTTGTTTGTGGGTGTGTGTGTGTGCGTCTGTTTCATTGCATTACTAAAATGTTTTCAGGTTGCCCATATGTTCAGACAGAAAAAAGCCAAAACGATCTAAATGAGAAACTTATGTCATTCCTGAAGATTTGCCCAGCGGTGTCAATTAATTTCTCTATGTATGATCTGATGAATTCTGTTGGTATGTTAATAAGCTGAAAGGCTAAATATTACTGTTTTTTCTCTTAGTTTGGGTAATTTGTTGGAGATTGAAATTAGAGAATAATGTACAAACAACTGAATAATTCTTCAAAATATATCTTCCTTGCTCAACAGTTTAAAGACATTTATTGTGTCGATACCATGCCACTACAACGGTCTTTCACAAAACAGATAAGGCATTTCTAGAAAAAAAAATGTATTGCACTGATCAAAGTTAGACACTTTCAGGTGCCTCCCTCTTAATGGTGCTAATTCAGCACATGGTGCTAGTTTCATTGATTATTTGTCAACCCATATTTATCTGGCATTCTAACTGCCAGTTTCCCTGACTTAGCAAGATGGTGGGCCATTCTAAAGGGACTGAAAGCCCCCGGCAGCAGCTTGTCCGGATAAAAACGAAAGGGATGGCCCTAACACCCATACCAAGACAGGTTTATCGTTCCAAATCTGTGATTTCAAGAATATTGAATCTCTAAAAAACTACAAACTCATTCAAGTCGCCCAAGGAGGCTGGTGGTCCACGGAAGACAAATGCAAGAGAGGACAGTGGACCTTGCGGAGGATGTCAATGGGTAATCGTTTCCACACTTTAGCTAGAATTGCTCGCCAGTTTAGTGTTGAACATAGGAAGGAACTGTTTCGCTATACAGTGTGTCACCGTTTTAGAGCATTTGGACTGAAGGCTCACATTTCAGTAGACAAACATCTATTTGGCATAATAAATCAAAAAGCATACCTGAGCTTTGCTGAGGAGCATGTTGTATGGACATAAGAGAACTGGTCCAGAGTTCACTTCAGTGATAAAAGCAAATTTAATTCATTTGGATCTGATGGCAAATTTTATGCTCCTCCGTGATCTGCTACCTTATTGGGGTGGAGTTTGTGTGTTCCAATGATCCTAGGAGCTATGTTGTCAGGGGCTTTAAGCCCCTGGTAGGGCACCCATGGCAAACAGGTTCTAGGTGAGGGGCCAGAACAAACGCAGATCAGAAGAGCCCTTATGAAGAGAAAAAAACGTTGGTCCACAATTTCCCTCGCCCGGACATAGGTTATTAGGGCTCCCTTCTGGAGCCAGGTCTGGAGGTGGGTTCTGCTGGCGAGTGCCTGGTAGCTGGGCCTTTGCTTACAGGATCCGGCCGGGCACAGCCCGAAGGGACAATGTGGGTCCCTCTTCCCATGGGCTCACTACCTGTGGGAGGGGCAAAAGGGGTCAGGTGCGTAGAGAGCTGGGTAGCAGCCAAAGGAGGGGGCCATGGCATGCTGATCCCCGGCTAAGGAAACTGGCTTTTGGGACATGAAATGTTACCTCTCTGGCAGGGAAGGAGCCTGAGTTGGTGTCTGACGTTGAGAAGTTCCGACTAGATATAGCCGTAATCTCCTCCACACCCGGCTTGAGCTCTGGTACCAGTCCTCTAGAGAGGGGTTGGACTCTCTTCCACTCTGGAGTTCTCCCTGGTGAGAGGCACAGAGCCGGTGCGGGCATATTAGTTGCTACACGGCTCGGCGCCTGTACTTCGGGGTTCACCCCGGTAGACAAGAGGGTAGCCTCCCTCCGCCTTTGGGTTGGGGGTCAGGTCCTGACTGTTGTTTGTGCTCATGCACCAAATAGCAGTTCAGAGTACCCACCCTTTTTGGAGTCCTTGGAGGGTGTGCTTGAGAGCTCGCCCCCTGGCGACTTCCTCGTACTGCTGGGAGATTTCAACGCTCACGTGGGTAATGACAGTGAGACTTGTAGGGGCGTGATTGGGAAGAACGGCCCCCCCTGACCTAAAACCGAGTGGTGTATCGCCCGTCATAGTTTGTCCATAAGGGCCCGGTCACACAGCCCTTTGCATCTGTATCGCAGCTGAATCACGGCCAGAAATTTCTGCCCGTAAAGCAGACGCTGTTGCCTGCGGTGGAAAATGCGCAAAATTGGCCAACCCGCTGTTCATCCGTGGTGTGCCCGCGAAACGGACGCCGGCGGCTGTTCCGCTACCTCATCGCGTCAGTTCCACGTCCTTTCCGCGTGTGGACCACGGGTATAAAAGCTGCCGAGCCGGGCTGTAGAAATCATAACCGCTCAAGACACAGTCCCGTGAAGATCAAGATTTCAAGCTATGGCACCGAAGAAGAAGCCAATATGTTATTATTGTAATAGTTTTTCATTTTTATTTTATTATCTTGTTATGAAATGAAAAGAAATGTCAAGAAATAAAAATGGATTAAGACGAGGTCACTACGGTGACGGGGATCCATGTTCACCCAACTGACGTGTGCTCGGCAAATCGTGCTGAATATACGCGAAGAAAGGCGTTTGACCGTCACACGCGTTACACACGCTAATTCACGTGATTCAGCCGCGATACAGACGCAGAACAAACGTGCTATGACCGTGCTCCACCCGCGATTACCCGCTAAAATTCTACGTCCTACCCGCATGTAACTGAGCCCTGGCCGCGGCCGTAGCACGTCGTTCCGCGTCGTTCCGCGTCTGTACCGCGTGTGCCGCCCGCGGTTACCGGTGGTCTAAAGTTTTGAGCAGCGCAAAACTTATTCGCGCGGCCAACCGCGTGTGAATTTCTTGCCGCGTGTAAAGCACGGCTGTATCTCGTCTGTATCGCGATCTCAACGCGGGCAACAGCGTCTGCTTCACGGGCAGAAATTTCTGGTCGTGATTCAGCCGCGATACAGACGCAAACGGCTGTGTGACCGGGCCCTAACAAACACTATGTTCAGACATAAGGGTGTCCATTTGGCACCAGGACACCCTAGGCAGTAGTTCGATGATCGACTTAGTAGTCGTTTCATCGGACCTGCGGCCGCATGTTCTGGACACTCCGGTGAAGAGAGCTATCGCCTGGTGGTGAGCTGGCTTCGATGGTGGGGGAAGATGCCGGTCCAACCCGGCAGACCCAAGCATGTTGTGAGGGTCTGTTGGGAAACGATAGCAGAATCTCCTGTCAGAAGAAGTTTCAATTCACACCTCCGACAGAACTTTGCCCATCTCCCGAGGTAGGCTGGTCATTCGGCGTCTTAGGGGGGGAAGCGGTGTGCCATCGACACTGTGTATAGTGGGGATGAGGCGCTGTTGACCTCGACCCAGGACGTTGTGAATCGGTGGGCAAAGTACTTCGAACACGTCCTCAATCCCACCGACACGTCTTCCTCTGAGGAATCAGAGCCGAACTCTGAGGTGGGCTCTCATATCTCTGGGGTTGAAGTCACTGAGGTGGTCAAAAAGCTCCTTGGTGGTAAGGCCCCAGGGGTCGATGAGATCCGCCCGGAGTTCATTAAGACTCTGATTGTTGTGGGCGTGTCATGGTTGACACGCTTCTGCAACATCGCGTGGACATCGGGGACAGGGCTTCTGGATTGGCAGACTGGGGTGGTGGTTCCCCTCTTTAAAAAAAGGGACCGGAAAGTGTGTTCCAACTACAGTGGAATCACACTTCTCAGCCTCCCTGGTAAGGTCTATTCAGGTGTACTGGAGAGGAGGGTCCACCAGGAAGTCGAATCTCGGATTCAAGAGGAGCAGTGTGATTTTCGTCCCGGCCGTGGAACACTAGTACAGCTCTACACCCTTTGCAAGGTCCTTGAGGGTGCATGGGAGTTTGCGTATCCGGTCTACATCTGTTTTGTGGACTTCGACCGTGTTCCTCAGGAGGCCCTGTGGGGGGTGCTTCTGGAGTATGTGGTACCGCACAGCCTTATCCGGGCTGTGCTGTCCCTGTATGCCCGGTGCCAGAGTCTGGTCCGCATTGCCTGCAGTAGGTCGGATCAGTTTCTGGTGAGATTTGGACTTCTTCAGGGCTGCCCACTTCACTGATTCTGTCCATAACTTTCATAGACAGGTGCAGCCTCGGTGGGGAAGGAGTCCGGTCTGGGGGCGTCAGCATTGCATCACTGCTTTTTGAAGATGATTTGGTGCTGTTGGCTTCCTTAGGCCTTGAGTTTCAGCTCTCTCTGCAGCGATTTGCAGCCGAGTGTAAAGTGGCCAGGATGAGGATCAGCACCTCTAATTCCGAGACCATGGTACTCAGCCGGAAAACAGTGGCATGCTCCCGTCGGATGGGGATTAGATCGTGCCCCAAATGGAGGAGTTCAAGTATCTTGGTGTCTTGTTCATGAGTTAGGGTGGGATGGAACGCGAGATCGACAGACGGGTCGGTGCAGCGTCTGCCGTCATTCGGACCCTGTACCGGTCCGTCCTGGTGAAGAGGGAGCTGTGCCACAAGGCAAAGCTCTCGATCTACCGGTCGATTTACGCTCTTACCCTCACCTATGGTCATAAACAGTGGGTTATGACCAAAAGAACACGATCCCCGATACAAGTGGCTGAAATGAGTTTCCTCCACAGGGTGTTGGGGTTCTCCCTTAGAGATAAGGTGAGAAGCTCAGTCATCCGGAAGGGACTCTATGTAGAGCCACTGTTCCTCCGCATTGTGAAGAGCCAGTTGAGGTGGCTCGGCCATCTGATAAGGATGCCTCCTGGACGCCTCCCTCGGGAGTGTTCCGGGCATGTCCCACCGGCAGGAGGCCCCGCCGGCGACCCAGGATACGCTGGAGAGACTATGTTGTAATCTTACTTTTTAGTCTATGCCAAAGTCATTGTTTTTCTCTAATTTTGGTCAGGGCGTTTTTATGAAAACAATTTTTTCTCGTGAAATCCTTTTGTAATTTTTGTAAAAAAGTGTTGTAGTACCACGATAGAACCAAATAAAATGTAATTTAACTGTGCAACAGAGAAGATGGTATTGTTCCAAAATGATTCATTTTTTATAAGCTTTTCTTTAATTTTGATCTTCAGTGTCTGTCCTGACCACCAGAATTAATTAGCAAATATATGGAACCAAATAAAAAGTGCAGGGGCATATTCAGTAGCTTACGCAACTCTTATTTATCGATCAATTTGGATTATTTTATACGTTAATGGTCAGGTTAAGTTTGCATTTTCTCTGTAGTGTCTCCTTAACTTACAGCTAGTACAAATCAAAATTAATTTTGGTCATTCATAGCCGCCAATGGCACTGGATGGCCATGTTTGCTATTCAACTTGAGTCGTCAACTATTCAAGACTCAATTCTGAGAACAGAAAGTCAAAGAAACGAAAAGACAAAGTGCATCTTAGCTTTGACTGGAACCCTGATGACAGAACATTTCACCTTAAAAGGGCTACTCTTGTGGATCTTGTCATCTTCCAAAGTTTAAGCACCAAAAAAAGATAATCAAGATGCTTGTGCGAATGCCGAACACGTCTGTGATGTGCAATCTGAATGATCTTAAGTGATTTCCTATAGAGGTGGCTGTCATAAATAGCCAGCCTCTGCTGTGTGCTACTGGTCACAATCAAGCATTTCTTTGTCCAAGACACCTGGTGAGCGCCATCAACGTTCCAGTCACTGCAGCGCAGCTTTTCAAAAAGTACTACCTTTAAGTGCAGTATACTTTATACAGTAAATGTATTATGGTCATACACTATTATTTCTAAACTTTACGCGAATACACTTAAACAATGCTGGAGTGACCAATCAGGAAGCATGGGAAATTTCCTGAAGCACGGCTCATGTCAAGGTCGAGTTTGGGCTGACTGGAGGAGAAAAATAATTTTAACATGTTTTTGTCACTTGCACTATCCAACCTTACTCTTGCATCCATTCTCTTGTCAGCTATCTGGCCACATTCAGAGCAACAGATGAGGTGAATTTTACCATCTGGGGGAATTCTCGCCTCCCAAATTTTAAGTTGGTTTGGCCCAGCCACCACTTTTCTTTTCTGTAGCCGTAAAATTAACACAGAACAGTGCGAATGATATGAGTCAGGTACAACGGAGGGCACAACGGTGAAAGGTGGAGCTGATAAACCCAGGAAGATATACATTTTGCACTTTTTGCCTGTCATCTGCCTGTCCCAGTTGTGTGTTGTGCTACGCGTTTGCAGGGTTACCATTTAAATGCCACAAATAAACTCGTAGTTATGGGAAATCATCTGCTTTTTCCGGAGCGGTTACTTCGGCACTGCTCACTGAAAAGACAACTCTTTCGGTTCCCAAAAGCCTCTTCAGATTTATAAATTAAAAAACAATATGTAATATTATGCTCTTTTTGGTGGGGAATAAAGCGAAAAAAGAAAAAAGACAACAATAACAACAACAGAAGAAATAAACAAAGGCAATAATGAAGGAAGAAAATAAAAGTAAAAGGATGGAAGAATCAAAAGAATACAATGAAAATGAAACAGGGAAGGAAAAATCAGGTAAAAAAATAAGAAAAATAGGAAAAATGCTAGAAAAAAAATAAAAATAAAGCTTGGGAAAACGAAAACAAAATTGAAAGAGGAAATGAAAAAGAAGAAATAAGCAGGTTCTCTCACAATACAACTTCCTCACAGATGTCTACAATTTCATTGGTCTGGCATATAGGTTCCTGTTGACCCTTTCCTGTACTCGGGTTGCATGTCAGCGGAGATTTTCTGCTGTAGACCAAGGAGCTCACTGTCTTTATGCTGATGTACACTGAAAAGGAAATTTTCATGTCAATGAGATTGTCTTCAAAAACGTTGCAGACACCAGTGCTGTGCTTAGGATTTTCTTTTAATGTTTTAAGCTGCCTACTTAAAATGCGTATCGTAAAGCTACTTCATAAAAGCTATGAGTGTAAAGCCTAACAATCTGCCAGGAAAGGCAAATGCAATATTCATTTCAAATTAGATACAATACATGTGTAAATACGTTTTCATCTACATAAGGATCTTTGTATAATTTTCCTCTGAGTTAAAATGGTTAAGTTTGTTTCTGTTAACCCGTGAACATACACCTGATTTTTATCCCAATAAATGATCATCATAAGAGCTCACTGCTGTTCCATTCGTTCAAATTCCTCCTCCATAGCTAAGTTGGCCGGCTTTGGGTGCAAAACTCCCGCGCTGACAAAGGGGCCCACTCGGGCTCTGCATTAAAGCGTTTACTGAAAATATATCAATTTAAACAATATTTCAACTATAATGATGTAAAGGTTTATCCCATAATATGGGAAAGATAAATGTTTCCTGTATAGTGCAAGCAGTGACTATGTATTCCCAAACTCAGTTCCCTTCATGGCCTTGTGGTAGACTGCCTTTGATCAGGCAAGTCAATAATAAGATGAGTATTAGTAATAACTGAGAAAAAAGAAAATTGATGAAGGTGATACAATTTTAGATCAAATAGAACAAGTGTATCGAATGTGCTGAGCATCTTGTTTGTTTATTCAATCATTTACAATCGCTGCACGCGGCGACCTTGCATTAATGGCTCAGCTGTGTTGGAGAGGGGTGAGCCTACAAGTTGACAGCAGTTGGTGGGGGTATACTAAACCAATCCCAACAGTGACAAAGCAAGTTTTCGACGGCAGCCTGATTGAAGTCACGATCCACTTAAAATGTACCCGCATTTCAGTAAAGCCCAAGCACTTTCAATGACGCTACATGTGAAAGGGCCCTCCCCTTTCTCTGTCCGCCCCATCGATGACATCAATGGGGATTGAGCAGGGAGGCCAACAGCAAACCCAAGCGTGACGTAAGCCGGGAGCAGCCACTATAAAAGGCTGCGTGCCATGTCGTGGCCGCACTCGAACTGGAAGGCTCCTGGCAAACGTGGTGATCGGAAACACCGAAGGACGATTGCCTTCGATTGCTTCAACCAGACTGAACTGTGCTCCCTTTCCCTGAAGCAGGTAAGGGTGCCTTCTGGCACAGGTCCCTATCTTCAGGTCAGGACTGGATGGTTGGTCTAAACGGGGGTTCCCAGTCACACGCTATGAAGTGGGCACGCTTGGTCTTCCTGGTTTCCTTTCTTCTTTTCAACTTGACGATGACGGGTAGAGCACAGGGCGTCCCTGCTGCCGGGGGCCCAGGCTCCGGGATCGTGGACCACATTCTCTTGCGTGGAGCCCAGAGCCTCCTGCTCCGCTCTGTTCTGGGGAAGATGCCATCACAACCCGAATATCGCGGTTAGTACCCACCACGCAAAAAAGGAATGCTACCCGCAAAACACCTTACATCCACATTCTAATAGAAAAGACAAACAAGTATTCAAAGTGGAATGTGAGAACTTTAGGAATTGGCGATGGGTCATTTGGAACAAAATGGCTCGATGAGCTGTCTCTTTGTAGTGAATGAGAGAGCCAGCTCCCCATCAGTAAGGAGCTTGAAACCCTCTCTTTCTTTTTCTCTCTTTCTCACTCTTTCTTTCTCTCTCGTTCTCTTTCATTGTCTTTGTTTCTTTCTTTCTTTATTATTTTTTCTTTCTTTCTTTCTTTCTTTCTTTCTTTCTTTCTTTCTTTCTTTCTTTCTTTCTTTCTTTCTTTCTTTCTTTCTTTCTTTCTTTCTTTCTTTATTTCTTTCTTTCTTTATTTATTTATTTATTTATTTATTTCTTTCTTGTTCTCACTTTCTATCTTTCTCTTGCTTTCTCTCTCTCTATGTGTTCTCTCTTTCTTTGTTTCACGCTTTCTTTTTCTTTCTTTTTTCTCTCTCAATCTCTTCTCTTTCTTTCATTCTCTTTCTCTATATTTTATCTCACACCTTTTCTCTCTCCCTCTCTCTCTCTGTCGCTCTCACTCTCTCTTCTCTCTGTGGCTGGTCTATACAATATGAGTTGCGTTACCCATGTGCTGACTGCTTAATGTACTATAAACAATTACGACGTTTAAATTAAATTATAAAGCAGTAGATGTTATTATGATATGGGAGCATAATTCATTTTCAATAATAATGAAATTTGTGCTTAATATTACGTATTGTTGGATATATATTATTAAGAACAAGACAAATCTGCACAACTGTTTGGGAGTTGAAAGAGACGGTTTTCGAAAAAGAGCAGGAACTCCCGTCACTGTTAAGATTTACTGTATTTAACAACCGAATGAAAAATCATATTCTCAAAGTCTTATTTAAGGGGTAATATCTACCTGACGGTGTTTTTGTTCCGGTAAAGTGCGCGCAATCTGGATTCCAACTGAGGACTGACAGCCAACGCATCCGTGGCTGAATGACGGCTTGCACTCAAGATGCGTAATTGCGCATGAGTCGCCTGTTTGCGGGGAAAGCACGTAGCGAAAATTACATTACATCCAACAAACAAGCATCCTATATATATTATTTAAAACTCATATTAAAATAACTCAACTTGTGGATATTTATGTTTATGTAAAGTGCGCACAATTTGGATTCCAACTTTGGCTTGAGTGCAAGACGCGTAATTGCGCATGAGTCGCCTGTCTGCGGGGATAGCGCGTAACGTCAAACTTCACCATCTCCTTCCACTCCTGGCAGGTCTCACCTCCCGCGGAGCGAGACTACAAAAGAGGCAGCACCCCGGTAAGAGAGAGCGCACGGACGAGGACTTGGGTGGAAATGGGGACATGGACGAGGAAGGCGATGCTGGCATGCACGATGCATATCTGGAGATCGCCAGGAGGCAGCACCCAGGCAGGCGCCTTTCGGAGCCGAATGCCGTACTGAACCGGGCCGAGCTTTCCAAGCGACAGCACCCTGGCAAACGCTTCGCGGTGGCCCGTATCCGGCGTCAGCATCCCGGGAAGCGACAGAACTCCGACGAGAACTGGGAAGAGCACGGAGACGATTATGCATACGTGGACGAAGAGGACCTTCCAGAACTGCGAAGGCGCCTTTTGGCCCCCGACAGTCCTTGTGAGGACCTCACGGACCTTGTAACGTGCACCAAGACCAAATTGCTACTCAACTTTTTAGCCAACACCCAACATGTCGAGGAGAAAAGACAGCATCCGGGTAAAAGATTTGCCTCCCTCGAGGGACAATAAAGTCCTCCTCGCTGTCACTGACGTCGTCGGTTGAGCTGTATCTCCAAACTTAAATGTGCGTGCGTCACTATGTCTCAAAATTAAAACAAACGAGAAAAAAGTCCAACTCTTTACTTTTTGTGTCTATTTGGTCTTTGATTAACACATTTCGACACATATATTTGCGATGCCTACTTGCTTTATGGGATGGGGGAAAATTATGTTTTTCGTATTCAAGGTTCATATTTCAGAGCTCAGATTCAATATTCAACCCACTCCTAAGAGCGGAAATCTGTGGCTGGAATCATGTTGCAAACTGACGAGTCCACAACATCCGCCGTGTGTCATCAGAGGTTGGACGACAAGTGACATCTCCAAGCGACCGAGACGTGTGTGTGTGTGTGCGTGTGTGTGCATGTTGTAGAAAAAAATCAATGACCCCTGAAATGTTATAGGAGAGAGTCAAGAAATTAACGCAAAAAAACTTTTGCATCAAGTCTTGAAAATAAGTGGACCAATCGGGCTTAAATATCCGGCCTGATTTGAATTGATTGGCATCAGGATGTTGTAAAATGTATATCTTGTATGTCCGTGTGCGTGCATGTATTTGTGTGTTCGGATGTGATGGGCTAAACTAAGGCAATGACTAGTGAAGAAGTTATGGTATAATTACGTTTTTTAAATCTGCAATTATCTTTAGAAAGTGAGGTAAGGAACATGATTTTAAAGGAATAGTTATTTTTGTATTCGACAAATTCTATGAGTAAGAAAAAAAAATCCACTTAAATGTTTGTAATAAACAAAAATACATGAAGGGAAGCACGGTGACTGAACGATTATTGTGTGTACAGTATACAGTTCAGAGGGCCTAGGTTCAATTCTAGTGACAGTCCTCAGTTCTCAGTTCTCCCTGTGCCTGAGTGGGTTTTCTCGCATGTACCGTAAACATAAATCCATTTGGTAATTTAAGTATATATATATATATATATATATATATATATATATATATATATATATATATATATATATATATATATATATATATATATATATATATATATATATATATATATATATGTGTGTTTGGTGTTAATGGTTATACCCAGACCCCTGCCCAAAGATGGCCCATGAACTAAGTGAGGACAAGCAGCTGGAAGGTAAAAGATAGAGAATACAACTTTCCGATAACTTACATGTATCCTTCAGTTTGGTTCGTGGCGGTTTTTCAAATGCTGTATTAAGACATGCGTGACACTCCATCGCAGTCATAGAAATGTAGGACTAGTCGCAGTGAGCTGTATGCAGCTGCAAACGAATAATTGCAAGACAAAGGTTCTGGTGTTTTTGACGCCATTCTTTATAAGCACGGCACAGGGAAAAACGATACGCTGTACTACTGGGTGCGTTTTCGTTGAAAAAACAATGATGAAGAGGAATATCCAGGCTGGAATCGTTAGGGGTTTACTGACATTTTTTCATCCATTTTTATCCAGATGAATCTCTGTCGTTTGCCCCATAGGACAGTTGAACTAAACATTTAAACACCATCAACACACATTCATTGATGATCAATTCCAACGCCGTCAATCTTTTCAAATTGTGTGGACATCCTTCTCCATCCAGATGAGCTTAAGCGAATTTTTTGAAGCTACATTCATGACAAGTGTTGACGGGTTTTGCAGACATGAATAGGAAGTTGAAATCATAGGATGGACAGCAGGGCAAGAGACTTAAAATGAACAAGAAAATATCATCATCATTTAATGACAGCATCACAGATAGAAAGCAGATACATTGCCCTAAAATCAATCAATCAATCAATCAATCAATCAATCAATCAATCAATCAATCAATCAATCAATCAATCAATCTATCTATCTATCTATCTATCTATCTATCTATCTATCTATCTATCTATCTATCTATCTATCTATCTATCTATCTATCTATCTATCTATCTATCTATCTATCTATCTATCTATCTATCTATCTATCTATCTATCTATCTATCTATCTATCTATCTACCATGGTCATATCCCTCGAGAGGGATGACCGACAGCAAGACGAACACATACAAAAACAAAAAAAAAAATTAAAAAAAATAAAAAAATAGCAAAAAACACACACAAAAATATTTGGACCATGGCCAACCAAAATGCCCGAACACCCAAACAAGTAAAGCACCTTGGAGCCCAAATTCGTCATGCTTTTCGTCTCTCCAGATGAAACGGGACACAAGAATGCGGCCATGTCACTCGGGTCAGGGTGACACAACACACTCTTCTGTTTAACAGCAGGGCCCGACAGCTTTCACTGGTTTACCCCTGCCGCATCATACAGGTGGCCTGCCCATCCCTTGGAACACGTCTAAACATCTCACTATCCTTTTACAACACCTCTCCACTCATTCCTATCACCAACAAGAGCTTTAGCTTCCAGCAAGGCCTGAAAATCAAATCAAAAATTTTTACAACCAACAATTATAAATTACCCTATTGCGTAATTCTGTCTGCGAATCGAAATCATGGCACTTAAAGTGGTCACCATTGCATAAACTATATACTTATTTATTACAATGAACATGGGCATAGGAACTGGGGCAGGGGCAGGGGGCTGTTGCTCCCATATAGAATCTATGACAGACACTGCAAGATCTCGGAGAGCTATCTGAAAAGTTCAGACCAGCTAGAAACTCATATAAGAATATGCCTAAACAGTGTCCACATTTCCTTATCAGCTGCCATATTGATCAATATTTTACGCAGAATGACGTCACTTCCGCTATGGATGAACGTTACAGATTCCTTGCAGCTCTTTAGAGCACCAAAACTCTTAAGGGGACAGTGTGTATTACTTAATGATTGCTAGTGGTAAAAAAAAAACCTATATATAAGTATATTGAAACGTGCATTCTGTAAGGTCCCAGTGATGGATATTTGACCACTAAATAGCACTGTAGTGTCTAATGGGAAGGAAAACCAGTGAAAAAAAGCACAGTGTAGCAGCAAGATGCAAGACAAATATGGCAGCAACTTCTAGGTAGGAATTCCTCTATGTAAAAGAAATACATATCAAGATTATCATCATTTTTGTTATCTATTTTTGCCTAATATTAAAATGAATTTTTTTTTGCTAAAAGTTTTTTGTTCCACTAGAAGGCACTAAATATTACACACTTTCCCTTTAAAGGATCTGTACTGAATTGGGAAGTGTGTTATTCTCTGCTGCTATCTCATGGCTTGGGTCATCATTACAGCCTCAGTCAGCTCATTCATGATGTGTGTGCAAGTGTGTTTATTTCTTAGACATAGTAAAATAAAAATAAAAATTTTTCTTTTGTGATTTGGGTTGATGTTTTGTACTGTATTTGAAATATACTTTTTTTTACTTTCACCATTTTTATGATATACTAACACATTTTAAAAAGATAAACAAATCAGCTGGGACAAGCATACCGTCACTATCCAGCAGTCCCCCCTGCCACCATTCCTCAAACCTTGTGTGTTCCACCCCCAACTGCTTTGATAATAAGATGAAAGCAGATAGGTGCTGTGGAAAAAGAATCACAAGGGCTGTTTGAACTTAGTTTTGTATTTTTAACACATACTTAATGGAAACAAATATTACACTCTCAACTTTTAAAAACTCCTTCAAAATATTTGTAGGTTGAGAAATTTGCAATTATTTTACTTCGAGGAAGCTTACAAATATTTGTCCATACTGGTGCTGCGGGTACCCAATAACCTCAAACCTTATGAAAAACCGGGCAAAAACAAATGAGCAGAAACATTATACTCTTTGGTGCCTTTGAGACTCAATAATTTTCCTTTTTCTGTGTGCTTTTTGGAACTCGTTTTTGTTTGCATATGAAAATACAACGACATCTATTGGTCATTTGATACGAACTGTCCCTTTAAGTTTTACGGTAATTGATTTTTTTAACAACAAATATGGTGAATACTTAAGTAAGTTCATTACTATAGTTTTATTCATTGGCGTCCATTTCCATTTTTCAACACTTTCAAAGTCATTATTATTCTACGTCATCACTCAATAACCCAAATTATAACAATCCAAGGGTGGCACAAAACTTGTCCCACGTCGGCTTCTCTAGTTGTAGTTCCTAGATCCTGCGGAGATGTCTGTCCCTTCTCACTATCCGTACGCACCTACTGATTTTTGCGTCACATGACCGCGCGGGCAGGCTGAGGGCTCGCCCTACAAGGCCAGGGTGATGTTGTGCAGCTGCCAAACACCGGCTGGCAAAAAATGTAAGTACCAAAGAATTTATACTTTTGAGTTGAGCTGTTTTTGTGTGCGAGGTGTTGTCTGTTATATTTGCAACGACGAGGAACCAAGGACAGGAGCTTTGCGCTAGCATCGCTTAGCCGATGTCGCTGCTGGCAATTTACACTGACGTTGCCAGCCACCCCCTGTCAACTCTTTCGCTTAACTTGGGTAATTTTGGGCGACTTTTGCTCTCCTTAGACGGAAATTTACGAAAAGGTATGCTTATGGTTTTTTTTATAAGGGTGACGCCCACAACGTATGTTCGCCACTTTTTCCAAATGCTTCCTTAGAAGTCTCAAATCATTCCCCTGAGAACGCAATGAAACCAGCTCGCTGGTGCCCAAAGAATCAACATAATGGTCTTTGATTGGAATACTTACTTTTTAGTATTTTTTTAATTGAAAATGCGTTGCAATCAACTCTCTGTTTCCATATACTAATTAAAAGCTGTGACCCACATCAGTTTGTCATCTCCACAAAGTCTTGGAAATGATCAAAGAGTTGCATTATCAAAATCTTGCACTTGAATGAATTTCTGACCTTAGAAGTTCTATTTATGTAATGAAGTCGCTGCTTGTCAAAAGACTGAAATGAACAAATTATTTAAACGGGCTCGCTCATTGAAAAAAGGGCGCAAGCATTTGCACGGTCACTGTAGTTGACAATTTCACTGCCATTATTTATAGCTTTTTGTTTAGGCACAGCACATTAAAATTAAATCTTATCCTACAAAAGGATGTTAAAAGACATTTCAAGCCTGCAATTATACCGGTAGCAACTTCTCTAACATCTAATACTTCAAGAAATGTACATTAATTTTCCTTAATGCATTTATTGAAAGTACGCATGGTTCACTACATGTAAAATATGCAATAATTTTTGGGCATTTTTTTACTCTGGTGTCTTCATACAGGCTGTGACTCGAGCACTTATTTTTTTCGGGAACAGAAAATACGTCAAATCTCCCAGCCTTTGTTTAGAAAATTCAAGATACAACCTGCATGGTGATTGGTGGGCTTTTCTCATGCTGGAACCCTCTGTGAAAATGATTATTTTGTAAGGGCTACTACACGCGCCACTTTGAGAAAGACGCTATTCGGTTCTGTCTGCAAAAGGGACAACAGATGCTTGTACGTATAGATACTTGTAGTCCAACAGGTAACACAATATGGACCAGTGCAAGTCAAAAGAAAGCAAACGCACACAATAAATCTGGTGTATTTTGCAGGCTGAAGGAGGAGCTAACATGGCCAGCCTCCCTCTGGACAGCGGCGTGACTCCGGCGTGGATGCAGCATTTCTTCTGTCATGGCCGCTAGCGGATATCCGAATCCTTTTGAGGAGGAAGCGGCTGGTGAGGTGAAAGAGGGCTTCCTCTGCCCTCTCTGTCTGAAGGACCTGCAATCGTTTTACCAACTCCAGGAGCATTACGAAGACGAGCATTCTGGGGAGGATTGGCACGTCAGGGGCCAACTGAAAAGTAGGATACCGTTCTGGTCAACATAGTGCTGGCATGCCTGACAGATGAACGACTCCGCGCTTCGGGCTTGCCCAATTTCTAGTACACCTTTATCAAGCTGTAATATTGCTAAATAGATGTATTCAGTAGAAGCCAATTGTTGATATATACTCTGCAAAATCACACTTTATTTTTTTCTACCACTGAACTCAAATTAGACTATGCTATTAATGCTTTGGGTGAGTCTGGCCACAAAGGACAGAGATTCTCTGAAATAATTTTGATCTACAATGTCAAAAGTTAAAAAAAAAACGTAGAATAGAATGCTTGATCTAGATTAACTTCACTCAAATAAAAGCATGAAGCTGTCCAGGATAAAAAGGCTTATTTAAACATTTTTAATTATTTATATCTCTCTCAAATATTTTTTTTACAATTTATTTTGACAAAGGCAATATATGTTACCAAAATTAATAGATGGTATACAAAATAAATATTGTCAGATAATTGTTGACAAAAAAAAAAATCTTTTTAGGAACCCTAAAAAATTGGACTGGAATGTACTTGTTTGTCCAAATTAAAATAAGCAAAAAAATACTCATGATTACTATTCCCAAGTCAGTCTTTATTCATCTTTCACAAATACATTGAGAATACAACTTTGTTAACGTTTTATGGTGATGACAAATTTGATCTAGTAGCCAATATGGCACAGGCAGAAGCTCCACAGCCCAACTAAGAATGTGTGCAGGGACCCGCCCTCGTCTACTGCTTACCCAATCAAATTTTGCTGGCGTTTTGTGTGTTTTTTGCAATGTTTTTTGGGGGTTTTCATCATAAGTACCGTATTTTCTGAACTATAAATTGCACCAGGTTATAAGGCGCACCCCCCAAAAATATTTTTTTGTCATACATTTTCCATACATAAGGCGCACCGGACTATAAGGCACTACAGTAGGAACGTCAACAAAACAGTCTTATGTATCAGTCAAACGTATTAACCCCTTAAAAATCCGACAGCTTACGAATAAGCAAATTCGTGTCTCAGACACATACGGACACGGTGTCTGTAGGATATCACCAATCACTCAAATGCGTTATTCCACATATCATTAGGAAGGTTTAACTCTTGGGATTCAAGAAATGGCAACCATTTCTTAGTTTCCATTTTCTTTTTCGCTGTGTGGACAGCAAAGGACTCCACTGGGGAGCCGAGGAGGCGCCAGCCTGCACAAGTTTGGGAACCATTGTCGTAGAGCAACCTAACATGTGATTCACATTAATCTTTTTCGGCCAATTGCAGGCTTTGTTTTGCCCCGCTGAAGCCTATGCGAGCCTTTAAATGCTAAAAAGGACCCGCCTCCGAATAACTTTAGCCAATAGTGATCGATTCAAATGATGATTGACACAATGGTTAGGAAATGAGACGCCGGTGTATATATATCCCAGCATACACCGCGGACAACTTCGCTTATGGGGGAAAATCTAGTCGGCGGCTGCTTGCCTTAGTTGCGAAACCTTGCAACTCAATATTGATTCATATATATATAAGGCGCACTGTATCATAAGGTGCATGGTCAGCTTTTGAAAAAATAAAGGCTTTTAGGTGCGCTTTAAGTGCGGAAAATGCAGTATATTTACCGTGAACGTGCATAGTTTACCGAGCTTCAATTTAAAGGATTTCTTTGTGACCAACTGCCAAAACGGGGTATGTTAGTACGACACCCTGACTGTAAACTGGTTAAAAGTGTGCCCTATATGCAGGGTACTGGTTTGAACCTTGGCTTGTGTCAGTGATGCTTCGTCTTCACATGTACCTTGGTTTAACCATATGACTTTGGAATGTCCCAGAGAAATGTTTAATGGTTACATTTTATCTTTGAGTCGTATATGACTCGCGAGCCATAAGTTCCCGACCTCTGGTTTAAGTGAACCTATCAAGTCAGATTAACTGGTGTCTGGAATTTTTAGGTTTGGTCCAGAAAGCAAAGAAAGCTAAAGACAAGCTGCTGAAGCGGGATGGTGACGAAAGAGGGGACGCTGGCGCTTATGAGTCCTTCTACTACGGTGGAGTGGACCCGTACATGTGGGAGCCCCAAGAGCTGGGTGAGATTTCACCAACATAACATGGACCTTTTTTCTAGTTTACTATTCCGTCACAGTCAGCAAAACTATAGTTGTATTAAGACAGTTTAAAAGGTCCTAGATGTTTTGATGAATTTATCCTTTTAGGTAAATAGACTTTTAAAAGATTAAATATTAAAAAAATTTAGGGCCACAACTAACGTTTTTTTTTCTAATTAATCGATGAATAGGTCGATTATTCTTTCGATGAATCTGATTTTTAATAAAGGCATTTATGATTTCCTTCTTTATTCAAATATTAAAGATTTGGAAAAATAGTGATAGTGAAGTCTTTGACAAATAACAATAAACAAATATACATACAAATGTATTGGCTGGCAACCAGTTCAGGGTGTCCCCTGCCCACTGCCCGATGATTGCTGGGATGGGCTCCAGCACCCCCGCGACCTTACTGAGGATAAGCGGTGCAGTTAATGAGATGAGATGAGACATACAAATGTATGCTATACACCTGCAAATGTGTAAGATACGCTTTCCCTACCGCCTTATCCAAAGATCATATTACATTTGGACTTATCACACAAAACAAAAATGAATGAAGTGCCATGAATCAAATTTTTATGTGTAGCAAAATTTTTATCTGGCAAAAATCTAATATATGTAAACCCAGTTTTAAAACAGTTTTTAACGAATTTGGTGTTTTGGTTTATTTTGGAATATGATGAAAATTCCCTATGTCCAAATAATTTACAATATGCTTAAAAGGCTGCCCCTTGTGTTCACATAAATATTTTCATCATTATTGTTTTTCTTTTTACTTAAATCTTTTATTATTTATTTTCATATTTTTTCTCTGTATCTCTGCAGCACTTTCTGTTCCCTTGCTAATTTTGTAGTATTTGCCTGTTTCAAGCCAATTATGTTTGTAATGATGCAATGTTAAAAAAAATGGTAAAAAAAGTAAGATACTTTTAGAGAAACGTGTTCAAGGCTGGACCAAAGTGGTACTACAACTTCACAACGAAATCCAATTCACTTATTTGCATTGAATAACGTTCTAAGTGGCTCATGATTTGCGCAACACAATGGAACGACGAGGTGATTAGTTTCTGACGCTTTACATAATCAATTTTGATCGTTTAGCAATTTGTTGTTGCAGCCCAATATTTTTGTTTGCACCACATTAAATTGAAATAAATTGTTTCTATGGTATCTTCTTTAAAACTGATAGCTCAATTTGAGGATCACAAGCACCCACTGCCCCCATATTCTCTCCCTCCACTTGGTCCTGGAAAAATCAGATAAATAAATATGTGTTTATATCCCTCTTATCAGTCATTTTGAGTAATTAAGATTTCAGTCTGGGCAAAACATTCAGATATCAATAATAACAAGTTTGAATCATGTTTAATACTAAGTTAATATTTACAGTTCGTCACTTAAATAGTAGTGATGTATGCAATGAAATATCAGGGGTGTAAATAATTCTCTGATTAATATATAATTATGTATATAAAATGATATACTGTAAATGTATTATATATATTTGAAGAGTGTTTAACATAAAATGTTCTGTGTTACTTTGTCTATGATTGTGCGTATGCAACTAGTGAAAAATGTGAAATAATAAGGACAATAAAGTGCTTATTCATTTTTATATAACTCATTTCATGTCAGACGTTCTTTCCAGTTTTTGGACTGAGGTGAAGTTAAGGGAGATCCAAAGCGTTACTTTTGCGCTTTTATTATGAATTACACTCAAATTTAGCGGATCATTTTCTGAATCAGTCATGTGGTACACTCTCTTCGCTGGGGTTCAAACGTCACTGCTTACCCCATCAACACACACTATGACTCGCAGTTCATGAACCACTCATCTAAAATACTTGGCGCATGTTTCAGGGATTTGAACCGAGAAGCACATCACTACCAAATAGCATGTACTGTAAATATCAATCAGCAGAGAGTGGATCCAATTAGCCTTAATACATTTCATTGTTTTTTTTGTGTACATTTTCAAAATGTCAAATTTTGATGAATCCAGTTGTCATTAGTGTGTTCTGTTGGATTAATCCATTCCTTCCTCCTTCTGTGTGTAACTGCTCAGCCTGTTTCTGCTTGCCCGACTGAGAATAAGAAAAAAAAAATCATCTGGCCTCATCCGTTATCTGTAAAGTTGTAGAAGTTGTAAAGTTTGTTTATCAATCTTATCTTGCAACTAATCATATTCCCTTGAGACTGCCAGTTATAATGTCAGGGACAAAATAAACCCTGATCTGGTATTCTAAACTGGTAGATGGCCCATACCTTGTAAAAAATTGAAACGTTAATCAGCGTTTCCTGCAGGAGCAACGCGGAGTCACTTGGATTTCTTCAAAAAGCAGCGCGCTGCAAGAATCGATCACTATGTCATCGAGGTCAACAAACTCATTATTAGGCTAGAAAAGGTAAGATTGACTCGCTGTATAAACCTTCCTGGTCTTCTCTCAGTTATTAGAACTTAAATATAAAATGTCTCCTCAGCTGACATCCTTCGATAGGACCAACTCCGACGCAGGCAAAATCCGAGGTTGGTAAATGGCGAAGACCTTGTCTTGCTTTGGAAACATCTGCAGCTGCGTCTTTTAACTTTCTTCCTTTTACAGCTATCGAAAAGTCAGTGGTGTCCTGGGTCAACGACTCTGATGTTCCCTTTTGTCCCGACTGCGGAAGCAAGTTTAACATTCGGAACCGGCGGCACCATTGTCGTCTGTGTGGTTCCATCATGTGCAGGAAATGCGTGGACTTTGTCCCTTTGCCTCTCGCTCGTATGTATTGATTCTAATGTCCTACCTCGTTTCCGCCGCTCACTTGATCAAGTTTAATGATTTACATGTTTGTTGCTCATTCTGAGAGTTCTTTCTCAGTGTCTTGAAAGGCGGCTTTAGGCTAAGTTTACACTGCAGAGCGTAATGCACAATTACAATTTTTTGATGAAATGTGATGTTTTTCTTGATCGTTCAAAATTCCAACTAAATGTGACCTGTATGCGACCTTATTTCCTGTGTGACCGCCACAAAAGTGTCCCGCTTGCGAAAAAGAGGATACGTGATGTCACATGCGATGCGCTCATGTTTGTGGAAGTACTCCTGGATGTCAACATAGGAGCATTGCCCCCCCAAAAAAATGAATGAATGAATTAATTGACATTTTACTACAGTTAACAGTCAAGGTGTCACACCCTAAACCAATTCTAAAGAATCCTTTATATAGGAGCTCAATAAATAATCCGTGTTCACTGTTGAGACTCCTTATGATGAAATCCACATAACAAACTGTAAATACGACAAAACCCAAGAAGAGCACTGATAGGTTGGTCGTTTTGGTTGTAACATTTCTCAGAATTCACTGTGTGCATATAACTTGTTTTCATATTCCTAAGTATAAAAACAATCTTACACACACACACACATGAAGTAACGTTTCAATAATCAGTCTAATTGCATCTCTTGTACGTTTATCAGTCTTGTACTCTTTTATTTTGAAGTCGCATTTCCGGTGTATTTCTGTTTCCTGTGTGAATGACGTTAACTAGACACACGGGGGCGTGCAGAGTGGCCGGAACCCAGCCGGGGCGAGTGTGGTGGCCCATCGGCCACCGGACAATGCTAATAAATTTTATTTACCTTAATGCTTGTTTTTATTTGTTTAATTCTGCCAACATAGAGTTTATATACGTTTTAACTTTATCAAGCACCAAGAGCATTTCGATTGGGTGAGTGGTAGGGATGGGTGGAGCTTTGCAAAGAGCGCAAGCACTCCCTCCTGTCTCTCGCACTGTGCCGTCTACGCTGAAATTAAATGCAGTACGTCAGGATCCTAGTTTTCAGAATTTTGTTACGTATTTACGAAATAACTACTTGCACCTTGTTTTGAAACCATTATTTAAAAAATGACATTCAAAATGAGCCTCAACCATTTCAAGTAATTGCTGGAGTGAGACAAGTTTAAAGAGGTATATTTGTTGACATTTGGAACCCAGGCTCTGGTATTATTCTTATTTTATGAATTTGATAAAATCATCAAATCTCACACAGCGAAATAGAATGTGCCGGAGAATAACTGTCTGGAGAGTGGGTTTAGAGGTTTTGTTGAATTTTGTCTCAAAATATATTGTCTCTATCCCAATACAAAATCTAAATATTTTGCTCTTATGGCTCTTGAGTCAAAAAGGTTCCTGACCCCTGCACTAGATACTATTGCTTTAAGAATGAACTCAAGCGACATGTTGGGCATCCAGTTGTATGCGATGCGATGTTGACTGTTCCGGATCGACTAGAACCTGTGTCAAACTCATGGCACGCTGAACAAATTGTGGCTTGCCACATCATTTTATGTGCCCAGCAAGACAATACTGAGAGAACCACAAGAGAAAAATGAGCCACAATGACCTACAGTTTTAAATATGTTTACTAGATGTTGCCAATGCCAGGCGCCACTCGTAAAGCGCCCACTGTTGCTGTATTTGGTGACTACCATTAATAAACCAGAAAACATTGAGAAAACCTATTCGGGTATTATTTTACATAAAATAAAAATCAAGGACGCGCTGTTTAAGGCAATACAAAAAATACAAAATTTTAAAAAATAGTACCGAGGTGTCTTTGCAGAAGTTTTAAGATGCTATAACTTTTTCTCCATATAATAGATATGAACTTCTAACAGTGAAGTTTCCATATTCAACATAAAACATTAAATATTATCATGAAAAAATAAAAAGTAGATAGACTGGAATCTTCTATATCACTTTTTCAAATTGGCCTGTGCTATTTTTGTCACTTTCCGGGCCGCATGAGTTTCACAAAAAGATATAAACTGGACTGTAAATAAATTCAAATGTTGTTTTGCCACTGTATTTTTACAAATGCAAAATTGATAAACACTACAAGAGATTAAATCTTGGTGAAAAAAAACAATAATTGTTTTATAATCAAATCTACATCCCCGAATCATAATTTAAGTGTGAGCCTTCAAAAAAAAAAAAAACCCTGAGCCATCCAGCTAATAGACTTTATGCCATTTAGTAGTCCGGCTCCGTGAGAATGCTTTTTCTACCATGTGGACTTGAGCTAAAAAATGTTTGACACCCCTGGACTAGAAATAAAAATATTTCCTTGACTCTTTTTTTGTTGATAAAACTTTACGGAGTCTTTAAAAGGTTACTGAACATTTTTTGAATCAAACAATGTCAAATCTCTCCTTCAGCCAAACCCTGACCTTTGTCCCTACCCCCAAAAAGGACCATTAAAAATTGAGCTTATCAAAAACAGTTCCTTTCTATGCTAAACAAAAAAAAACATTCGCAGTCTCATATTCAGTATAGCAAACTTCTTAGTTTCTTACTTTTTATGCCCATGTAAATTTTGAAATGGGGCTATCTGTAAATTTCATTAGGTGGTGAATGACTTTTAAATGCTTTTGCCTTGGCAGAAAAGCTAATCAACGGGACACGCGAGGCTCTGAGTGTCCCCGGCGTAGGCCGCAGTCAGTGGTCTGGTACCAGTGGTGGGATTGGCTCCAGGAGAGGCAGCTTGAGCAGCCTAAGTAGCGTAACATCCATCTTGGACGATAAGGACGATGAGAAGATTCGCTGTTGTCACCACTGTATGGACCAGCTGCTGAAAAGGCAGCACAAGTTGGAGGAGAAAGACCTTGTACCCGATATAGTCAAGCTTTACCAGGTTAGTCCAAACGTGGCTCCTGAAACCTTCATCACAATTGAAGCTGAGAAGGTCTTTATGGGCCTTTGACCACATTTTACCTCCTTGTCATTTGTCAGGGATGTACATCATCAGTCAGTCCCTTCTTATTTTTCCAATGGAAATCAAACTGTGATCCTCAGTGCTGTTATTTTAACCACGCTTCTGTCATTGCATTGTTGCTACTATTTTGGGATGGACACCCGGAATGCAATACTTCCGCTTCCACCTCCCAAACAACTTTCTGGCATCAATTAGAATTACAAATTTCTTTGTCGTCATTGTTAACAGTGTTGTGAACATTGTTTACAATGAGATTGGACATGGTATTCCAGGGTAAACACAGAAGAGAGAGCAGTTTTTGAGAACAAATCACGGCATTTGGATGGACCAATAGCTAAGATTTCGGTCTTTTCAAAGTTAAGACGCAAAAAGTTGAGCGACAATCATTCTTTTATCTCAGTGAGGCATGCCTCCAAATTTCCCGTTTATTGTGGCAAATTCCTCCGTAGGAAGACATAGAAGAGTGTCATCCGCGTAGCAATGGAAACTGAATAATGTCATCCAATACAGTAGGTACCCTGAAAGGGGTCAGTCTTCTAACAGTAGCTAAAACTACAGTTGTCACTGTATTTTGTGTTAGCATGACACTGTTTGCATATGGTGTTGCTTTTGTTTTTGTTCGCAGTTGATGCATAAGCTGAAATGCATTGACGCATTTTTATAATAAGATGATGTTGGTCCTGGTGCATTTTGTTTTTATTGTTATGTACTTATTACTATCTGATCTATTTCAAGAATCAAAATTTGGACTTTGAACTGGAATGCATCGAAGGTTGAGAAGTTTGCTTGATAAATCTTATTAGTAAAGTTCTACAGCCACACTGCTCCTAAAGCCTAACTCATGGGCTCCTGAGTCAACTCACGTCCAGCCTCAACCTTAGTCTAATTAAACCTTACTTTACTTCTTATGCACAAAATTGTTTGTGTTGATTTTCATTCAGCGTTTATGGTTAGTGTTGACAATATATTCACAATAAATTGACCTACTATTTGGTGCTTAGGCCAGACTTTGCAAAATTGAATGTTATTTGTATAGAACCTTGTTTGAACAATCTTATCACCATGGTTATTTAAAAGTACATCCCAAAGTAAATAGAGTTGGGTAATTGTATTTGGTGCTTGTCAAGAGGGCGCTGCAGAAATTAATTTGGAAGCTGCCATCTTTTGGGTTGACCTATTCTGCCGTCTCCCTGCTAGAGGCTGAGGACATGCATGGAGAAGGTGGAGGAAAAGGCCCCAGAATACATACGAATGGCTGAGTCACTCAAGTAAGTCCTGTTTAAGCAAGCACCCTCTTTTAAGCTACGTCATTGTGATTTGAGGCCACCTTGTTTTCGTAGTGCCGGCGAGACCACTTACAGTCTGGAGACAGCGGGGGGACTCCGACTGGAAGTGCAGAAATACTATGAATTAATTGACGCGCTGAGGTCACTTTTTTTTTCTTTTAAGCGCGCCATTTGATTTTTTTTAATGCATGCTACCAACTCCCTTTTTTAGCAAGAAGATTCTGACTTTGGGTGCCAAAGAGCAGCCGCCGCCGCATCCCAAGGTTCTGCAGTTGCAGAGGATGGTGCGCTATACAGCCACACTGTTTGTCCAGGTGAGGCCAGTCTCTTAAACATTGCACTGTCCCCCCAAAAATAAAAGGAAAATAATTATAGCTGTTATGAGAATGTCCCTAAACCCTTGTTTTCTTTGTGCCATTTGTGGTTATTGCTGAGTCTTCAAAAAAATAGTATATGTAAAATCCAAATGGTTAAATTTAATTAAAGTTATATCCCTTTTGCTGTTGGCCAATGAGTCAAAAGAAGTAAAAGAAACAAACGTTGTTTTTTGAATAAACTATTGTAAAAAGTGTCAGGGCAGTTGGGTGGACGGGACCAAATTAGACCCTGGCTTTTTTCTATCAACCCTTTTTTATCTTTGTTATTCCAATTGTATGATGAAGTTGGTGGATTTTGAATTCATTGTAACTTTGCATCTGGATGAAAAGAGAAAAAATAAATGTTAAATTGTACTTTCTTGGGTTATTGATCATTTAAAAAGAAATCTTCAAAACGAACGTATGATTTATTTGCCTTCTTTGTTCTGAAAAAAAATCTTTACTGCTTTGTATTAATCAAGTGATTTTGTACTGATACAAATGATGGGTATCTGTACCCATCTCTAAAGGATGCAATTTTGTTAATAAGGTGAAACACTTGTTTGAAAGTTATCTTATGAACAACAGTTTGAGAACCACTACTTTTTCCATATCCATGAACATGGCAATGTCCTGATAATTAAACCATATTTGTCGTTTTCCTCAAAGGAAAAACTGCTCGGGCTTATGTCCTTACCAACCAAGGAGAAATATGAAGAGCTGAAAGAAAAGCGGAAACAGGAACAAGAGAGGAAACTCCAACAAGAAAGACTGGTCAGAGGCCAGAACCATACTTGTTATTAAAAAGAACGGTGGACGTTGGTGTTTAGTCGTCATTTTTTTTTTTTTTTGCTCCACAGGCAGCCCAAGAGGTCCTAAAAAGGCGACAGGAATCAGAGAGGAGCCGGCCACATTCTGGCCTCAATGGAGAGCCTCTGCATGCCCCCAGGGCACCAAGAGTGAGCAAAGCTGGGGGCTGGTTGCCTTCCTCTGACCCTTATCATGCACTGCAAGACCAGGACCAAGACCCCCTCCTTCAGCAGATCGACAACATAAAATCATTCCTGCGACAGGCAAGACAAGCCCACAGAATGGACGAAGTGAACATGTTGGAGGAAAATTTGCGCCAGTTGCAAGACGAGTATGACCAACAGCAGACTAGTCTGGCCATGGCGCTCTCGCAGAAACTGGCTGATGAGGAGAACTTGCAGCATTGGGGTGATCTGCGCTTCCTCGAAGCCAGGGAAGTGGAGAAGGATAGCGATAACAAAAGTACAGGAGACGCTCCTGCCTCAGAGGCCACATTGGAGCTCGTCATGGACTCTGATGGTGGCGCTCTTACCAAGGAAGGTGAGGAGTCCCCACCTAGGCTCAGAAGTTTGGGTGGGCAGCTTACACCTCCAAGTGTAGAAAATCCAATCGAAACCCATCACCAAGAGCTCGCCACTCCTATTGAAGAAGATCCATCCAATCCTTTCTGTGAGGACATCAAGAGGGAGCGCAGGAAAGAGGTCAACGGCAAAAGAGATTGCAATCCTTTTGATGAGGAAGAAGATGATGTGAAGGCCGAGTGTGTTCCTGGAAACCCCTTTGAGGAGGATGAGGAAGGTGATCTCAATGCAGACGGCGGTAACCCTTTTGCAGATGATTCCAACTTAGGCGCCTCCACCAATCCATTTGACTGCGACGATGACGACGTCAACGACAACGTGGACTTGATTGAGGAAGAGTTGCTACTGCAGCAGATTGACAACATCAGGGCCTACATCTTCGACGCCAAGCTCAGCGGTCGAGCGGATGAAGTGGAGCTGCTGTCACAGAACTTAAGAGAGCTGCAACACACCCTGAAAGAGCAGAAGGCGCACAAGCGCTAAAGCCACGCAACTGCTGGTGTGGGCCGTTTATTGCAAACACTTTTGATATATTACTAAGCGCCGAGCGATTTGTACGTTCCATGTCCTCATGAGGTGTGCTGGGGGAGGACTCCTACACATAAAAGATTTAGTCCAGCCCCATATGTGAACTTTGTGCTCCTATAAGTTTGGAAGCAGCAGTGATACCAGTCAGTATTCGCTTTGAGTACACGCTGATATTAGTTGTTCTTTTCATGCATTATTACTTTTAACTGATTAACAAATTTGGCAGCCAAGGTTTTTCTTTGAAGGGTAAAAGGTTCGTCCCAGAAATTAGCAGCTTATGTTGTCTTTGGATATCTTGCTCTTTAAGGTCTGGGGCTTGTATTGGAAGCCAGGTTTTTGTTGTCTTCAAGGGTCATTCTACACTGTTTTCATTCCCCAATGCATCTGGCCCCTATTACTAAAGATTCCTAGAGTAGAGTGACTCCAATTGGCCAAATTATGTCACTGACATAGGTCTGTTTATTATGAACTGGTGGAAAAAACGTGTGTCAGTTTTAACCCATGTGCATATTTAAAAAGAGTACCGAAAATATCTTGGAAAAATGTTCAGAATTTAACTTGAGTTGGGATTCGAAAAAACAGTACTCATCCTTCGAACAACTCTCATGTTGGTTCTTTGACAGTGGACTGGTGCAAATTAGCCATTTGTTGCTATGTGCGGAAGCTGTGCTACTTGTGGTAATTTTTGGTGCAGTTGTCACTAGATATGTCATGCAAATCAAAAAGTGAATGCATGAATGGATCAGTTTGGTGGCAAACAAGTGATGCCATGGAGATGGATACCCAACAGTTAGGCAAAGGAGCCAGTTACTAATCAAGTGTCTATTCATATACCACTTGAACAGCAATTTAACAAAGTAGTCTAAGCACTTGACCAGATATCTGGACGTTGTAATTTTTTTTTCTCTTTCACAAAAAAAAAAAAAAAACTTAGGTGCCTCACTTCTGCCTTGGCACTTGAAGACATGTCCTTGGTGGATTAAATCATGTGAAATCTGTTTTAACTGAATTAATTTTCCGTGACTCATTTTGAGCTATATAAATCAAATGCATTATTTGTTACACTTTATTGACATCTCAGCACAAGTAAACAAGATCAAATATGCCTCTTGTGTGTCAACTTTTTTTCTGTTGTATCAAATGATGGGTGTCATATATGTAAAGTCCAACCAGCTATGCCACTGCTGTGACACCCAGCATTCCACTACCGAAAAGTTGAATGAGATTTGAAGCTTGGATTCACAATCCCACAGTCCAGGATGTACCACAGTCATCATGTGATGTGCCATCTTTGTGTATTGTCCAACTTTGTCCACTAACGCCACATCCAGCGTTTCTCAATAAGGATATGTCCAGTTTTTACTCCTGCTGTGCTTTCATCTGGGCACGGTACTTGCCCGTCATCTCTCGGGGCAGTGGCGTGGTGCCGGGGCAGGGGACCTGACCGTCCACTTGACAGATGCACTCTCGCAAGCAGTACTTTGGGGGACCGAAGTTGGCCGGGTTGGAAGCCTGCATCCTAACTTTCGCTTCCCCCTCCAACACTGTCCTAAATGCAAAAAAAAAAAAGTTTAGCGCTCGTCAGTCATCAGCACGATCACGTAGCAAAATTTAAATGGTTGTAGCGAGCAGAGACGGGAGTCGTAGGCGGAGTGTCAAACAAAGGTGCCAACGAAAGCTGCTTTAATGACATTTAAACTTGCAATAACAAAACAAAACAAGAGAGCGGCTCGAGCCGGCCGAATTAAGAGTCCCCCTAGGAACTCGCTAACTAAACAATGGTTCCGTGGGTGAATTATGTAAAACCCACTACATGGTCACATATTATTGTTAAAATTAACTACAGCTTCTATATGAACTGATGCTGGTTTTGCCTCCACACTACTTACTGGGATTTTCCCAAAATGGTCCTGATGTGTTGTGCTATGTCTTTGTGATCTTTGCCTTCCACGTCCACTAGCACCTGTTCGCCGTCTTCTGCAGAAAATGAAAACAACAAGGTAAGTCATCTTTTTGTAACAATGTGTACGTTTACGAACGTTCCTTAATCTTTGTATGTATTAAAAGCAGTGTATGAATAAATTCGTAGACGATTTGGGGGCTACACCCTTCGGTGAAGAAAATGCTGAAATGCACGTGCAGTTTTCAGGCAACCAACCTAGATAAAACTTCAAGAAAGGCGACGGCGTCATGTTCTTGAACATCATGATTTGCACCCAGGGATTTTTGTATTGAATCTGCGGAATGTTGAAGAAAACAAATTTCCTGCGGAGCAAAACAATAAAGAATGACAATCAAGTGCAAGGAAATGAACTACATGGAGCAGTTACGCGATGCTGACCTTGCTCCGTCGCTGAGTTCTCCACTCGTGTTGTAATTCACTGTCATGACTTTTACTCGATTTTTAAAGATTATGTCACCTTTCTGTAGATACTGTAGTGTTCTTCTTATAGGGAATCTACCTTTCATGGGCATGATGACACCGTATCTAGCAGCCAAAGACCATTCAAATGTATACACAAGCGTCTTACCGTATTCAGCGCGTTTTGATGACGTTCCCTGCGCGTCCAGTGAGATTTTTTTTTTGCTACTGGCCAGGTTTGTAATCCTTGCGCATGCGCAGAGGGTCAGTGGACGCGTTTAATGTCAGCCCTTCACCAGAACATTAATTAAACTCAACACGATTACATTTCATCACATAAAACGTATTTTCCGCGACAATATTTGTCTTTTTCTATCATTGGTGGCAGCGATTGGATAATGTAGAATGTAGTTTTAACGGGGTTCTGGATCACACCATTTTGATGCAATATTCCCAGAGAACACGTACGGTGTAGCGAGCAGAGACGGGAGTCGTAGGCAGAGTGTCAAACAAAGGTGCCAACGAAAGCTGCTTTAATGACATTTAAACTTGCAATCACAAAACAAACACGAGAGTGGCTCGAGCCGGCCGAATTAAGAGTCCCCCTAGGAACTCGCTAACTAAACAATGGTTTCTTGGGTGAATTATGTAAAACCCACTACACAGGTTTCTTTTTGGAGAGCGCCAAAATCTGCACTCGTTTATTTAATACATTGAACTCCAATCTCCTAAATCCCGCACACAACCACACTCTCGCGACATTCGTCGCCCCGCTGCCACCATTCATTCTCACCCCACATTCTGCGCCTACACTAGTTCATTCTAAAGGCCACTAGAGGGCAACCTGCCCCCGCATTTCTCATGTACTATAGCAGGGGTGGCGAATACGCGGCTATAGAGCCGCATGCGGCTCTTGGCCAATTAGAATGAGGCTCTTTGCCTCATCATATTTTCCATATACTGTGGCTCTTTGCCTTGTTTCATCTTTAGTTTTTTTGTGTGTATTGAGGGTGGACACTCTCCTTGAAATCAACACAAGAACAATACTTGTTGTCTTGTATGGAAAGGAGTGTGTTATGGGAAATAATATGTTTTTAATTGTGTGTGTTTTTGTGTGTCCATCTGTCATGGCAGGTCAGTGCGTGGTGTGGCTCTTTGTCTCTCACAGTTAAAAAATTCGGCTCTTTGTGTCAAACTTGTTCGCCACCCCTGTACTATAGACTTGGATATATATGGCGATGAGTTCACAATTTCCGTTACGTGTTGTCTTCTAATCGTGCGTAACTAATAGTATTGAGCGCGTTACTGAAAAAGTAATTGGTTAGAGTTACTAGTTATTTCATTGAAATGTGATTTAAACTTCAACTTTATTGTCAAATGGACTATAAACACAACGTAGAGCACAGATGGAATTACTTCCTCTTTCCCGGTTGCAAACATGCAATTAATAGGACACAATACAAATAACAAATAGCCACATGGCATGCATACCTGTCAACTTGTACGTTTTTGCCGTACAAAGTACGTTTATTATGCATTTTAAGACGTGTACGACGTACGAGAAAATCTGTATGGAAAAAGGCAAATTTGTCAATTATTGGTACCATCCTGTATACACCGACTATCACGAAACAGCAAATCAATCAAGTCAAATGAGTTCGCCGCGGTAGCCTCTATTTCGCTATCGTTTTTTCGTTGCAAACGAAGCGGGCGGTTTGATGTAGTGAAAGGAAGTCCGTCTCTTTTTAGAGAACCGGCTTTTTTAGCTAAACTCATTAAAAAGAGCCTCCTCTCAAACGGCTCAATTGCTTTGATGCATTATATTACGAATTATTATGTTGTATGAAGAAGTTAAGAAAAAAGGAAGTATAAAAGGAGAAAATGAAAAAAGACAGAAAATGCAGAAAATGAATTAATAATTTGGATAACAAAATGTATTATTCTACTTCATTATATTTGCATGTATTTTTTCCTTCCACAGTGAACGTTTAAGCTACATGAACTTTTTTTAATACTAAACCTGATTCATGTCGAGCAACTCAGGATCTCACAACAAAATGTTAATTAACGATATATATGATATAACGAAACACATGTACAATATAACATGTTAAACTACATAAATAAACACGTTTGAAAAGAAAATATGGTGTAAGATTATTTTGTATTTTGTAAGGGAAAATGCGAGAGTTTGTAAGGGCATGGAGCCGTGGAGCGTGACAGGTATGACATGGTAAAAAAAAAGTATAAAAATAAATGAGGTTTTCGAATGAAAAATGTGCAAAGTATAGCCGGAATCTAAATAGATCAGTTTTGCATTGATTTGGCCAGAGGCAAAGGGGTCGGAGGGGGTAGTGCAGTGAGAAAGTTGAGAGTCCTGACAGCCGGATGGAAGAAGCTGTCCTTGAGCTTGCTGCTCCTAATGGTGGATGCTAACACAAGCCTCACCTAGAAGAAGCTGACATAATTGTTCGGCCTAACCCCTCCCACACCACCCTTTCTTTTCTTCCTCTCACAAACTGTACGTGGCTCACGGCAATTGTGTTAATCTTATTCCGGATAAATTTGATTCAATTGACCGATCTAAAATCAGAAGATTTCGGTTCAGTTTGGTCCCCTCGTTTGGATTCTTCCTTGTACTCATTTTCGGGTTGCATGACCCAATGCAGCGACATCTAGTGATTATATATTTCACTCTGTCTCTTTAAGGTAACGCAGACGTTTGCACCCTATAAAACGCATATCTTGTCCGAACATACACTACGCTACAATCTCAGAAACGACTCCTCTTCATATTTTCCACCCGCCGTGCATTCGTTAATGCGATGATTTCATTAACATGGTCGCCATTAGTCATTTGAGCCTTGCGATTCATGCGCCGTATTCTCCGACACGCCTGGTGGTTTGCAACTACGAGCAAGACTAATGTGCAGTGTCAGAGGGTATCTCTGTGTTGTGTCATGAGAGTGCGTCTTGCAACAGGCTTGCAAATGACCCTTCTCATTTTGTAGAGCCAGTCGGAAGCTAAACCAAGGACTGCTTTCTCATTGTGAGGGGACGAGGTCGTCCCAGACCACATCATTCCAAAGGGACATTTTGGATAGTGACAATAAGACAGATAAGATAAGACAACACATTTGGAGGTGGTAGGTGATGGACACAAGCGCTTGAAAGCGATGAGCTCACAAATCCTAATTGTGCTGTGTCAGCGTAATGGGTTTATTCATAAAATTATCTGCTACAAGGCCTGAAAGTTGTCTTCTCTTAAGTTTATACAAAAGAATAGAAACAAAACACTCAAATTAAAATGTGTAAATGTCTAAATGTTTAATGCTAAATCACATTGGATCTCAGCTTCAAGGGATAGTGTTTATTCAACCCAGTTTGGCTCAGGGGCTGGATCTAGACTTTATTTTCTCAGGTAGGCCGGATATGAACAGAAGGTCAACGGCAAATATTTAGCTTCATTTATAGTACTATGCTTTAGAATTCAGCCTACATTTGTAGCTTACCTTACAAAGTCTAATCACAGATGATAAGGGATCTTTTCAAAACAAAACACATTTCCTCACAATCAATGGAAAAAACATGACTTTCATGTTTGGTATTGAATGTGTTGATGATTTGTTTACTTTAATTGTTGAGTAAATTCATCTTTACTTTTGAACCAATTCACCACAAACATAAAAAAAAAAAAAAAAACAAGTGGAAGCTGTGAATAAAAAAATATGCTTGCCTCAATTGTCATATTGCTTTGAAATAAATAAAAAAAACAAATAACAAAATAAGAGATAGCAGTGAACGAGCACTAACATCACATCAATCTACTGTTGCTGAGGAAAGTACTGAACAATATTGTCTTTAAACCAGTCTGGATGTCAGCTCTTTTACACCATCACTGACCTCTAGTGGTGGTAAGGAGCATGTATAGTATGTATTCATTTAACAAAAGCATTACTTTCGATAGAGATGGGCGAAAGACTTGCTTTTTCTTGACATACTCAGAAATTTACGGCAGGCCGGATTAAATCATCCAATGGGGTGGATTTGACCCATGGGCCGTATGCTTGACATGGCTTATTTAGTACCATTGAACGGTAAAAAAAAATTCACTCATTCCAAAAACAATATTGAGCTAAATAATGAGCAAAAAAACAAACTGTCATATAACTGTTCATTTTTAAGGCTACCAGGTTTAAAGATTCTAATTCGTTTTAAGTAACCTGAGCTTTGCCTAGAGGCAGCTGACTTGATTGTCGCCATCTTGCTGCTGTGGGTGCCCAAAAAAACCTCATGGCATGGTGGACAAAAAGAAATGAAGAAAAATGATACAGTTTGGTCACTTTGAGACTCCGTAGTTTGTATTCTTATTTATGCTTTTTAGCACTCGTTTTCCGATGCACTACATGTTACAGCAACACCTGGTGGTCAAATAAAACACTGTTTTGTTAAAGCAAATTTATTATGCTGACGCTGCTATCAGTTAGTTAGTGTATGTAAAAAGGGAAAGTGTGAAGCACATTGTAAAGCGCTTTTGGAGGTCTCCATTGACTTGAAAAGCGCTATATAAATGCAGAACATTTACATTTACTTAAATTTAGTTAGTACTTCATGGCCATTGGCAGTGTAAGAAGGAAAAAGGGCATGCAGTTTTATATGCATTTCTAAAATAACTAATTATCTTGTACTACTTACAACGTAGAAAGAAGAAAAAGAGGAAACAAGAGAGAAAGAACAAATGAAAGAAAGAGAAAGACAAAAGGGATAGAAAGAGTGAGAGAAAGGGAAGAGAAAAAGAGAAAAAGACAGAGATAAGAGAGAAAGAAAGATTAGTGTGAAAGAGAAAAAGGAAAGGGGAATAAAGAGGGAGATAGAGAATAAGAGAAAGACAGGAAGCAAAAGAGAAAGAAAAAAAGAGAAAAAGAGATAATTAGGAAGTAAGGTTATTTTTGATCTCAGTCTACTACCCAAAAAATCATTTTAGTAGAAGATCACAATGACCCTGCCTTTGTCAGGTATTTTCAGAACAGGACCGCAGACACTTCACCTGCCCTTAGGGTGCACCCGGGAGCCTGGAGGCACCAGGTCGGAGACCCCTGGTCTAGCTGGAGTGTTGAACACAGCCTGGCTGTGAAACAATGGAGCAGCAAAATCCGGGAAGGTACCACAGATTCTTTAAAACAGTATTCATTTTTCTTTGGATTTTTGGTGAGGAATCAGCTTTTTCTGATCCGAAATTTAGAGTGTAAATCAAGTCCTCATTATAGTGTGTCCTCTTGGACTGATATCATCTCTTAACTTGCAATTCAGCCTTTCACAAAATATTACATTTAGATTTCTGCTGATACTTAATCATATTGTTTTCAAAGCAATGTTTGTTAGTAAACCCCAATAGGTGAGACAACAAGCCTTTGGCATTCTAACAGTAAGGGCACAAGTGCCAACCTGCTATCATGAATGGGAAGTTACACTTTATTTTAGTCTGGCAAATAAGACATTTTCTGGCTTCAAATGTATTAGAGATGTACTAATTTATGCTCTTGTATTAAAATGTAAACAACTTTTAAGGACTCTACTTAAAGTAAAAATGACTATGACAGGTTTTGACAAACAAGTAACCAAGGACATGAGAACAAAGGTTTTGCTGCTGTGGGCAGATTTTTAGTGGAGACTTGAAAGAGTGACAAAATCTGCAATAAACGTTCCAGATGACATTTTTCACTGTCACAGATAGTGACAGAGATAATATGATGCCTTTGTGTATCACGATATCGATTGAGTCCCGTTTAAGGTCACCCCAGACGTTACCTGACAGAACCACAAGATGACACTGTGATTCAGTTGTAGACTCTTAAGAAATGTAAGCCTGCGCTTTCCCCTACACGGAAATCACAGCAGACAAAACTTAAAAGCCCCTCTCAAGCTATTTGAAAGCAGGAGGGGTTTTAAAAGTGTTATGATCTATTTTGCTTATGATCCACATATATTGAGCAAACTCAAAATAATTGCTGACTAGGGACCGTTGCACTCCAGTGGTCCTGAAGATGAAGATGCAAATAGAAGGGGAGTGTGAAATGAAAGCTTTTGGTCCAACCGCACATCCCTTGAGACTCGGCTAGAGAGCGCTACGCCGCGGAGCTTTGCATCCAGCAACTTGCAATCTTTCTGTATTTTAATCACAATTCGTGACTGCTTGAGTGACAAGAGATGGATCTTGCGGCCTCCGCGGAGTCCACTTTGCCAGGTTGCAGCTGCTCCACCGACCAGTAGATAACAAAAACGACAGACTGTTCTAAATAAGTGCTTTGCGTGGAAATAGACGAGTTGTGAGGCCTGCTTGCCTTCTGCCAGTCTAAATGCCAATTTAGTGGCAGCTTCCTTCTCTGATCAAGCGTGACATCTGCAACTGCTTCATCTTTGCATGACAATGGCTTTTGCCTTAGCGACACTCAGACTCCCTAACGAGACACATGGAAATATGGTGTGGCAGTTGCTCGTCTGTGGAAACGGTCACAGTTTTGTGATTTGAATGTTTTTATTCTTGTTATTTTACAAGTGGCGCTTCCTTCTGGGACAGAAAAAAAGCGTAACCTAGAGACCTTTAGCCTTCTTTTGTGAACTAACATCTGGTCAAAATGTCATTCTCATAGAGGTGGGTAGAGTAGCCGAAGATGGTACTCAAGTAAAAGTACGGTTACTTCAGAATAATGTTACTCCAATAGAAGTAGTCACCCAAATACTTACTTGAAAAATAAAAAAATACTTGGTGAAAAAAAATACTCAAGTATTGAGTAACAGTAGCTAGGTCATATATATTGATTTTTAAAAACAACCAATCAGATCATCCAATCAACAAAAAAATAAAAAAAGCCCAAATACTTATCTTAACAGGCACTGCAAGCAAAACAACAAGCTAGCCCATGAACTCGAACAAAGGAGACGTTGCATATTGATGCTGGTGTTTCGCACCTTTTTTAAGGGGAACATGCATTTAATGTAAGGCCAGGAGCAATGTTCCCCTCTAATTTTCCACGGGTCTGAGCGTTCACACAAAGTCGGTGAGCAACGCTTGAAACAACAGTGAGCAACCATAATCCCAAGTGTGGCAAGATAATTAATTATCAAACATGTCCAAAAACTTGACATCACGTTACATTTTGCTGAGTTTCCGGCAATGCAAAATTGTTTTTCTCTTTTGAATGAATTGACTCATGTACTATTGCAAAGGTTGTACGGCCAACAAACGTCGTTTGTTCTTACAACAATTCTTTCACAAGATATCCATTTCTTTTTATTTCCTGACATATTTTGTCACATAAAATTAACATTTTTGGGTGCTTATTTAGTCAGTTGTAAGATACAGAACTGTACTTAATCACATTTTTTAGTGGAAGTACAATGTTGACAACAAGATTCACTTGATATAATTGGAAATTATTTGAATGCAACACAAACTTTTTCTTCTTTTTTCCGTGTTTTTTTTTCTACTTTTTTAAAAATTCCTTTAAAAAAAATCTAATTGTGTTTATTTTTTCCGAGCTGTTACTTTTTTCTTTTTGTTCTCTATTTACGTTTTTTCCTACATTTCTTTCTTTTCTTTTTTTCTGGCTTTTTTCTAAATTTTTCCTTCTTTTTTTCTCTTGTTTTTGTTTCTTTTTTTCTCAGCTTTTCAATACTTTTTCATTATGGTATTTTTTTCTTCTATGTTCTATTCCCCCATTCCTTTAAGTCATTTTGTGCATAATTTTACACATTTGGTCATGTTGGGATTATAGAAGCAAAAACAACCTGAAGAGCCGTTTAGGTGAGCCGAGCCGAAGAAGCCGGTTCCCCGACAAACTCTACTAACTTTACTCAACTTCGTTCTCCTTCGACTCGACTTCAAAATACCGCAATTAGGACACAACGTCAGGGGAACCCGTGTATTTTTACCTTCATGCACTGTAACTTTGACTTAAGTCGCTTCTTAATTAGTCAGTTTGAGCCCTCATTTTTGTGTGCTGGCTTGATTTTCTTGTGTGGTGAGAATGTGCGAGCAGTGCGCAATTGCGCACGCGTGCAGCTTAGAGGGAACACTGGCCAGGAGTGCTCCCCCTCTTATGTGTTAGCGGAGACAGTCAGACGCATAATTACGTGGAGGGGATTTATTACGTAACAAAGTAACATCTTCAATGTTCCCTAATGTAGCGTGGTAACGTACTTTTTTTTCATGACAAATTTACTCAAGTAAAAGTCAAGTCATGTTTATTTGTACAGCCCTTAATCACAAATAGTCTCAAAGGGCTGCATAGATCAAAGACTATTGCAAACTATTATTACAGAGTATTATGACACCATTCCCTCATCTAAAATCTACATGGGGGCAAATGATACACATATTAGGGCCCGGTCACACAGCCGTTTGCGTCTGAATCACGGCCAGAAATTTCTGCCTGTGAAGCAAATGCTGTTGGACGCTTTGAGATCGCCATACAGACGAGATACAGCAGTGCTTTACACGCGGTCGGAAATTCACACGCGGTTGGCAGCTCGAAAAAGTTTTGCGCTGCTCAAAACTTTAGACCACGTGTTTACCGCGGGCGGCACACGAAGTAATGACGCAGAAATGACGCAGAACGACGTGCTCTGGCCGCGGCCAGGGCGTGGTTACACATGGGTAGGACGCGAAATTTCAGCAGGTAATCGTGGGTGGAGCACGGTCATAGCATGTTCTGCGCCTGTATCGCGGTGTTATTACGTGAAATTAGCGTGTTACGCGTGTGACGGTCAAACGCCTTTCTCCGCGTATATACAGCGCGATTTGCCGAGCACACGTCAGTTGTGCTCGAGACGTCAAGGGGGTGAACATGGATCCCCGTCACCGTAGTGACCTCGTCTTAATCCATTTTTGTTTCTTAACATTTATTTTTCGTTTCATAACAAGATAATAAAATAAAAATGAAAAACGATTACAATAATAACATATTGGCTTCTTCGGTGCCATAGCTTGAAATCTTGATCTTCACGGGACTGTGTCTTGAGCGGTTATGATTTCTACAGCCCGGTGTTATGTTAAGATTTGCATCCCCTCGCTACTACAACCACTTTTACCTCGTTTTATCTCACTTTTAGGGAATGTAATGGCGAACATATAACCAAATCCACTTCGTCTTGCATTTGTTGGGAATGTAATACAACATAAACCATTCCGTCTTTGTTTTTGTTGTGAATGTAATCGAACGGTAATGCACACCGTATATAAATCACTTTTGAGAACTGTTATAATAATAATAATAATAATAATTTCCTTGTATTGTCATTCTGTGTAACAATGCACACAGAACGAAATGTCGATTGCACCTGACCCGTTGTAGCGAGCCGATGCAGCCGCAGCCAACAGAGGGCGCCGCCGACCACTTTTTAAGTCTTAGGAATGATTCGGCCGGGGCGCGAACCACCGACCTCCCAGTCTCAAAGCGGGCGCCTTACCATCTAGGCTTATGCACTCTACCGTAAAGCTTTCTATGCAGAAATAAGCTTTATGGTAGAGTGCATAACAGTTTCAATACGAGCGATTTGAATAGAAAAAGGCAAAATAAACATGTTACCTGCTCAAAAGTGATTTGTATACGGCGTGCATTACCGTTCGATTACATTCACAACAAATACAAAGACGGAATGGTTTAAGTTGTATTACATTCCCAACAAATGCAAGACGAAGTGGTTTTGGTTATATGTTCGCCATTAAATTCCCTAAAAGTGATATAGAAGTGAGATAAAACGAGGTAAAAGTGGTTGTAGTAGCGAGGGGATGCAAATTTCGGCCAAGATTCATTTCTCTGCATAACGCCGGCTCGGCAGCTTTTATACCCGTGGTCCACACGAGAAAATGACGCGGGAATGACGCGATGAGGAAGCGGAACAGTCGCCGGCGTCTGTTTTGCGGGCATACCACCGATGAACAGCGGGTTGGCCAATTTTGCGCATTTTCCATCGCGGGCAACCACGGGCAAAAAAAACCCGCAAAATTTTACCCGCGATACAGACGCAAACGGCTGCGTGACCGGGCCCTTATCAACATAAAGTATAGGTTATTCATATGCTATAGAGTATACGTGTGTTTTAAGCTGAGATTTAAACATTTCAACTGAGGTGGCAGATCGGATCTCAGGGGGAAGAGAATTCCACAGCACCGGGGCCCGGATGGAGAACGCTCTTGAACCTGCTGATTTCTTTTTGGCTCTTGGGATCACTAGTAGACCAGCGTTTTCAGAGCGAAAGCTCCGGACCAGAACATAGGGGGGAATTAAATCTGAAAGACATGAGGGAGCAAGTCCATGCATGATTTTGTATACGACCAAGAGAACCTTAAAATCACATCTTAAGCTAACAGGGAGCCAATGCAGGTTAGCTTAAATCAGGGTTATGTGATCAAACTTTCTTGTCCTAGTTAAAAGCCTCGCTGCAACATTTTGTACCAACTGAAGGCTCTCGATTTTGGACTTCGGGAGACCGGAGAGTAGTGCATTACAGTAATCGAGACGGGAAGTAACAAACGCGTGAATTATAATCCCCGCATCTGACTGAGACAACATAGGACGAATTTTAGCAATGTTGCGAAGGTGGAAGAAAGCTGTTCTAGTAACATTATTCACGTGTGTTTAAAAGGACAGA